>NW_024581135.1:4515956-4638740 GCF_017639235.1 Corvus kubaryi
TATTCTGACTTAGTGCCTCCCACTGGTTTGTTTTCAAACTAGTACATTTACTAATTGTATAGTCTAGATATGTCGACAGTGCACACGGTCATGTTAATGTTCTGATGGTGCTTTTTGAGATCTCAAAAAGGGTTTCTGCTTTATGTTAGAATGGTTTTGAGACTGTCAGTTTTTCTTCTCAACAAAGCAACAGAAAGTAGAGATACCCTAAAATACCCAAATGCTGAATGGATCATTCTCTCTGGTGCCATCACTGGTTGGCATGAGATGACAGCCAGACCACAGTTTCAAGTTAAACTGAAGGGGTGTCAGACAATATTTTTATTTCAATTTTACGGATGAAGAGGAAAACCAAAAGAGTTTTAGCGATTTTTCATGAAGTCTGCTGCTTCACCAGGAAATAAACTGAAATTTCAAAGCACCTAAAGCATGTAGCTATAGGTCCTCTCTGTATTATTACGGCACTGCAAAAGTAGTGTATTTGCTGACTTCTATTCAATTGGTGCCAATGAAATTAATCACTGGGTTAATTCTAACCCCAGTTTTGCTGACTCGCCCAAACTATGCTGTCATATATTATTACAGCAATTTATACAGGATGACAGTTTTATACTCCTGAGGTTGAAATTTTAAAAATGCAATATTATTTATATGAACATGTTAAGTGACAAGAGAATTCATGAAATATAAAAGCATGGGCTGAAATTCCTCTGAGCTTTCCCTGCCTAAGTGACCAGCTAGTGAGATTTTATGTGTCATTTCCGCCAGCTAGACAACTTGTCTCCATAAATCTCCTCAGCATCCAGCCAGGTGATAAAATTTGTGTCAGACACGATGGTGCTGTTTATCATTTCATGTGCAAGTTTGTACACATTCCCACTCCTCCGCACTGCTATTAGATCTAAGTAGACAAGTATGATCGATGTATCCTGTGCAGGAGCACTGATCAATATATCTTCCTTTGCTGGAAAATAAAAATTTCAGGTTAACAAGTTGATGGAATTCCACTGATCTTCATTGTGGGGTAGATTGTGAGTTTCCCAAGAGGACAGAGTAATATTCAGAGATTATCAGTAAGGTTTTCCCTGTTGGATAAAGTATTAATTAATATAAAGCATTGCCAAAAAGTTTCTGTCAAAGTGTGTTCTTCTGTTATTACAAAAGATTCCATGAACACTCCAGAAAAATTATTTGGATTTGTAAGTATGGAAAAAACCAGAAGGAAGTCTTTGTTAAGGAATAGGAGAACTCTCCCAATCTCCGCTTCCCACGGTAGATGACATTTTCCCATTCTTGACACTTGGTACGAAATAGCAAAACTCTGAATCGTTTCCAAATTAAAATAAAAAAAGAAGAGAGTGCTGCGTATCCAGAGCTTTATGCTCTCCTTGTAATTAGTATATTTTACACTACATATGTTGGTCTTGGAAACAAAGAAGACAGGAGCATCCCCCATGGGCAGTTGCCTCTCATCAGAGAAGTTAAACCAGGGGTCTCAGGAGATCACTCTTTCTCTGTTATTGATTCCAGTTAGACAAATCAAGATGAACAGAAAACTTCTTAATTTATTCTTAGAGATTTGCCTCGAGTGTCCCAAAAGCGACACGATAGCATTTTCTTTAAGACAAAAACATTGCTCATCTAAAAAATAAAATAAATCTTTATCAGTTGAATCTTGGAATGTTTAACAGTGCCATCTGGTGACCTCTGCCATAACGACAGCGGTGTTGCTCGGAGCATCCTGCTTTTGAGGGTCTGCACAAACACCTGCGTGTTCCCAAACTCTGCTTAGGGGCAACCTGAGACATTTCGTATTTCTGTTTGTCTTCCTTTACTCTGCAGCTTCCAAAACTGAGCTAAGTTGATTCATGCAGTCTTACTTTTGTCTTGATAATAACACATTGGAATAATATCCATGTGATATTTTATGGTTGTACATCTACCCGTACGAAGAGACGTGTGATTATATTTGGGTAACCAGACACTGGCACAATTAATAGTCCCTTTTTGAAAGATTCCTGTGAACTTGCATCATCTAAAGGCAAATCCCTTAAATCACTGGTGAGGACTCCATTTACAGTGAGGGACCTTAACTGTGACAGTTTCCCTTCTTTTCTTATCCAAATTGATTTTTAATATTATTGTTGACTGTAAAACTCTTAAACTTGCAGTGCCATCTCCCCCCAGTGACAAGATAGACGTAATTTATATTCTTAATCCTTCCATGTTTTGTGCATTGACATTTGAAACATTGCAGGGCAGGGACTCTCTAACAATGAGTTGTGGGGATCTCAATTTCTATCTCTGGAGACTACTTGCGGTAAAACAAGCTGCTAGAACTATTTTTAAAAATTTTATTTAAAAAATAAATTTGCATTCAAATTTAAATTTTGAAAAGGTTTTAGGAAAAGCAATAACTTAAAATGTTATCAAATGTTGTTTTTTCTTCATGGCTACAAATCTGGTGCAAGAATACTCCCTGCAGAACAGGGAGGAAGAAAATTAAGTTGTTTATACAGTTTGGATGTTTGCCCTAAAGCATCTTCTAAGCACAATGCAAGGAAGCTGTTCATTGACTACAGGGGTGGTGGGAATACCTTTCTCTGACAAACATGGAACACCTGCTGAACTCTGAGACTCCCAGCATCCATTTGTACCCACATGAAATAGATACAGGGAAATGAGCAGAAATAGAAAAGCCAGAAACAGCTTAAAACTGCTACACCTGTCTTCTGCCCCATAAAGATGCACTTGCCCTGTGCTGTTAACCTCATTAGGGGAACAGTGAGAAATAGAAAACCAGGTCCAAGCAATGGGAAATGTTTGTGTCCATGCAAACCAGTTTTATCACATCTCTTCCCGTGATAATATTCCTTCATTTCCTTAGGTCAATTGACTCATCGCTAAGTAACGATTGCACATCCTGATCACTCCTTTCTTCGTCACACATTACTCCAAACTCAACTTTGGCAAGCCATTCCTTTTCTGAGCATCAGATGAGGTGTGTTGTTCAGAGATTGTGGCAGCGTTTGTTTGCATCTGCACTTGGCTGCTGCCCTGCAAAGTGCTTTGTGTGAAAACATCGTGTTCCTGTGCACGCAGAGAAATGCCGTGTGTGCCTGAGGTTTGTAAAGCTCTAAAGCATTGTAGGGATACATCTGCCGTGTTGATCTGAATTAAAAAAAAAAAAACCAAAAAACCAAAAAAACCCCAACAAAATACATTTTTTCCTGGTAAACAAAGATTGGTAACAGACTAGGACTCAATGAATGGTTTTGGTGGTTTTTAATTAAAATTTCAGGGTTTACTGAGTAATAGGAAAGTGATGGTGAATTTTAATCACATTTTCAGAGCATATTATCCTGAGATGCAGAGACTTTTGGGGCAAGATTCCCTTCTTTAACTAAAGCATTTAAATCATTTCATCAGGAAGCATAAGACACTCTTTCAAACTCTGTCTGCTTGGGTCAACATGAACTTCTCCCTGAATTTCTTCACACAGTTTACTAAACAATCGTTCTGGGAGGTAGTTTTGAGTAAACAGCATCCAACCTCCTTTGGCACTGATTTATCCTGAAAATACTTAAATATGAGATTGCCTTTAGTGAGAAACTGGAGCCTAGGTTTGTATCTCTGGAGGATGAGTACTGGGTCCTAGAGAACTTATCTTTTTATCTTTTAGGTAAGACATATATTTGACTTGTTAAAGTAGAAAATCCTAGTCAAGACTTGTCCTGGTGAGGTGTAATTCCAAGTCAGGCAAGTGGGATCTCTGCTTTCATCTTCCACGAAATTGATATCAATCAAAGTAGTTGGGGAATGAAATATTAGTCATCCCAATCTGTTTTGATAATAAATGTCTAAATTTGTCCTGAAGTGTTATTGACTAACTTTATTAAAAATGTCCACAATGTAAATAAAATACTTTGTAAAACTAGGGGGAAATGAGTGTAGGGCAACAAGTTCTATTGAACAAGGATCATGGAGTTATGTGGTTTTAGGAATAATGGAGCAAGCTAAGACTCCTCATCCTCAAAAATGATTGTCCATGTTGAAGTATGTAGCTGTAGAAGCATGAGTGAGAGGGATAGGGAATGTTGCTGTTTGTCTTTTCTATGACAAAATTCACAGGGCATACGTCAAAGCTGATGGGTGACAGTTTTCAGACCAATCAGTACAAGTATGTCTTCAACACATTGGATAAGGAGCCTATAAAATTCCTCACCAGAGAATGTTGTAAATGTGGGAGTTTTAATGGGCAAGGACAAACTGGGTGTGAAGAATGGGAGGAGAATTCTCTGAGGGTTATAGGATATACAGCAAATATGGAAAAATCACTGACATGAATAGATTTAGAGTGTGAGTGGCTGCTAAGGGGAGGTTTTGCTCACATGCCCTGTTCTTGGTCTTCCATGGACTTCAGACAGGGTCACTGTCAGCAACCGAGCCAGATCCACCACTGGCCAAACGCCTTATTAATTCTGAACTAGAAAACAGCTGGGAAAAAGGTGGTTCTGCCAAAAATAAATAAATCAATACCTGAGAATACACATTTTTGGCTGTACCCAGACATTTTTATAATTCCTTTGTTTTCAGTTTGCTCAGGGGATTTGGTGAAGAAAATAAAATTAACATTACATAGTCACAGTTGCTTCATTTAAATGTATGTACAGGCTTATGGGTTTCACATGCAGATTTGTATTCATGAATAAATAAGGCATATTGTTCAGAAGAAAGATATGTAATTTGAGATGTTTCCTTTCAAGAGTGGTCAGATCTAGGCCTTATCTGAACTACTGTAATTCTGCTTGCTTTGGGTTTCTTTTTCTTTTTTTTTTTTTTAGTATCATATGTTATTATCATGCTGATTTTATCCTTGGATTAGCAATGAATTACACTTCTGGAAAGAAAATAGGCTCTACCACGTATCAATCCTAAACCCCAGAGTGAAGAGGTTCCTCAGCTTTGAAACCACAAGGCGATGCAGCAGGGGCAGAGTTTGATCCATAGCAGGAGGAGCAATTATCTGTGTCCTGGAGGATCCTTCAACCTGCACTAACACCGATGCCTTGTTTTGTACACAGGTCATGAATGCTCTAATGACCACAATTCATGTTGCCATTTAGAGACCAGGAGAGCACGCTGTGCTCCCCCTTGCTCTTACAAGACTCGCTGACACAAACAATCAGGTCAAAATCACAGGATATATGAAGTTGCTTTTATCATATCGCCTCAGCTAACAAGGCAACAATTAAATGTGTGTAAGCATTTCCATTATACATACAAGCTTGGCATTTTAAATCTGAGCGGTTAAAGATTCCAGTAGATGAAACACAGTGTTTGCTAGCTGATTAGAACATATAAAAAATGAAAAAAAGAAGTGTCTATTACAATAAAATGCTTCATGCTGGTCAAGCTTTCTTTTAAATGAGATGATGGCAAGTTTTAAATGTGCTAGGACATGTGATCAGTGATTTTAAATGGTGACACACTGCTTTATGTTGTGCAGTAAGTTGCATTCAAACACAAAAGCAAACCTGAGGAATCAGTCAGCTCAAGCTAAGCCAGGGAGGAGTAGCCATGTCCCGTGCACATGGTTTCCCTACTGAGTTGCTCTTCAAGGGTGTGAAGGAGAGTGTGAAGGGCAGGGAGCTCCCTGTGTACCTTTCAAGGGTCACTCTGCTCCCAGGGTGAGGATGGAGTTACTTGCACACAGATGTGTGATCTCAGCGTGCTCGGGCGATGCGGTTTAGGACCAGCTGAGGCAGGCTCATGTATCTGTGGGATGTCCAGTGCCACCCCTGCAGCTCCCTCTGGTTGTCCCGACATTCTGATATTAGGAAGCTCCTAGATATGAATCCAACATGATACTCACTAGTAGTTTGTACATCAATTTATGTCTTGCTCTCTTTTTTTGTTTTTTTCTGTATTGCCTTCAACAACTGTGTTATTTACAAAATTAGTGCTTACCTTCATGGTTGTTTCAGAGTTTCTCATTATAATATTGTTATCCCAACTTGGAGCACTGGGACCATAATTTTAGCAATTCCACATTCTTCCTTCTTACTCATTCAAGCAGGAGCCCATCTCTGCTGAGCATGTAGCTGTATTAATTACTGAGTGGATTACGTGGGACTCTTGCTAACAAGCTAAAAACAACACATATTAAAGAGGTCTGTGAGCTGGTCATCATAAAGTGTCTTTTCCAGGCAGTAGCATTTATGTAAATGTAAAAAAAACCAGCCTTGGGAAGCTTTGATAAAGTATAATGCAAAACACTAATTGGTGAATGCATCAAGGGTAGAACCAGGAGGGACTTCAGTGGATAAAGATATTGATGACAGATGGGTTTTCCGAGGCAAGTCAGTGACTAAAAGGGTGCCTCCAGACAATGCGGTTTTCTTCTCTGCACTCTGTTTCTAAGGAGAACAATGCAATGACATGCTAAAGTTTGCTAATGACTTTAAGTAGTTGGGAGAAGCCAGTTTAAAGGAAATTATAATGTTCCAAATTACACAGCGAGATTAAGGGGATAAACAGAGATGTAATCAAGATACAGGATAAATTAATTTTGAAAATAAAATGGGAATGGAGCTATAGCAAGGGTATAAAGTCATCCTGTAAATATCTGCATTCTGTAGCATCAAGTTGGTGGGCCTGAGCAATTAGCTGGCTTCTCTCTTCTTCCCCATGCTCCTTTAGGAATAGAACAATCCCGCATATTTAAAACACTGAGACAGAGAGGCCAAAGACTGAGATCTTGACATTGTTTCTGCAGCTCTGAGATGTTTGCTCTAAAAGTGTTTCCTTGATCCAAGTGTTAGCTTCTTTGTGCTTCTAAGCTACTGGTGAAGCATTTCAGCTTCAGCTTGAGAATCAACCCAGGCTGAGGATCAACCCCAGCTCAGGCACTGACTGGAAATGATGGTGCAGGAGCTGAGTCATCAGTGCTAAAGAATCTAAATAAAAATAAAAACTCTGTGTCAAAGCAGAAGCCTGGGAGGAACAGAGGTCACAGACTGGTTTTTTTTCCTATAAGCTGTTTATTTATTCTGTGGATGACTGCAGGAAATACAGACTCAGATTTTTTTTAAGCATTAGGAAAAATGGCAAAGAATGCACAGTTTATAGTACACAGAGAGTTGAAGAGAGCTCTACTAAGTTAGTTTTGTTCCTTTTTATTAAAATATATGTATGCCATTTATTTTCCTAGAAAGGAATGAACCTAAAAAAAATGAATACCCGGTGCTGGCACAAATCATTTGAATGACTGGAACATACCTGCCTTGTCTGGCTTCTGATTTTGGCAAATAAAGAATGAAGATTAATTATTTTGTTCTGTGATTTTCCTTAAAACATTTACCAAAAAATCCTGCTTTGTAGTGACCACACCTATTAATATTTTATTGTCTCATCATTTTTTTGTCACCATGCATGGCACACATGCATCATAGATCACCCAGCTGATATATGTCCCCATCCATCTGCCGTGCCACTTAAATCTCCTCAGATAGTGATAAAATATTTTAAAGAATTGACAGAACTAGTTCATCCAGAATTGCTTTTTTTTTTTTTTTCGTTTCTGTTGCTGAGGTGATTCAGTGAAAATAAGAGTGGAAAGTTTGTTGGTAGGTCAAAATTTTATGGTTTTTAAGGGGAGAAAATGGTGCAAGCCACCAGTGATCCTGCCCATAATTCACTCTGACAATAAAATCACTGTATGTAGATAATCTGTCAATGGAAGCAATACTGGAAGACATGTTTGTAGTTCTGGAACAGGGAGACTGTGCTCAACCTCAAACTTCTCAGGACAGACAAAATGAGAATCAAGTATATTGTATTCTAGACAGCATTGCATGATGAAGTTGAAGAGAACATATTGCCAGCCCGAAGATTTCTGAGGCATCTGGTGAAATACTCTGGCAGACCTCTGAGCAGAGAATAAGAAAGGCTCAGACAGCTCTTCTCTCTACTCTACCTCTGAATGCAGGAATTTTCCAGGCTAATGATTTGACCTTTATGTTTTGTAAGAGAAGCCCATAATTTTTCAGGAGTGCACAATATAAATGAAATGTGATCTTCTTTACAAGGTAGTATTTAGTCACCAGAATTCTCTTGAGAGCTTTGCTGTATTAAAAACATATTATAGGGCAAATACAGTTAAACTCTGAGAGTGGATGTGTATGAGGTTAAGAATTTTGTTTCCTTTATTCCAGTGGAATGTACACATCGGGTTTTAATGCTTTCAACAGTTAGCACATTACCTGCTGAATTATACACGCATTGCAAGTGCTCACTGGCTTCCAGTCCTAGCAGGGTCCACTGTGTCCTCCAAGAGGGAGAAAAAAAAAATAAATACTGTGTTTACCAGTAAGAAATTTTCATCTGCACTGGTTTTTTTTTTTCATTTTTCATGTCTCCTTTTATTTGCATTTCAAATACACAACACCTTTGCTTTTTTTATTTTACGATTCCAGCCTTTCTTAATTGACCTTTTCACCATGTTTGAATTTGGCAGGTTTTTACTGCTCATGCTTCTAGCAGTGCTGGGAATTTCTGTGCATTCAGCTATTGCTGCATATTTCTTAAAATTGTCAAATATGGCCTTTTTGGAAGAAGAGGTTGGGAATTCACCACCTTGCTGAATAAGTCATTAAAATAGTTAAAATAAATAATTTACTAAGCTCATGCCAAACACATGAAGATACCTAGCATTTGGAATCTATAAAACTCCTGCAGCTTCTCTCCTGGCTTTCTCAGCTGGTCCCACATGAAGTGGTGTGAAGTGACCCAGAGTCCCAGCAGAGTTTCCTGCCCTGGGCAGGAGCTGTGCCACCGACCAGGTGACACAGCAGCATTGCTTCCCAGTGCAAATCTGCAACAGATCTTCAAATTCTATGAGATTTAGAAGATGACGATCAGATCTCAGCTAAAATAATTCAGTTGACTTCATCTTTCACTCATGAACATCTAGAGAATCTGTCTTAACTGTGGAGTTGCAAAATTTTGCACTACTGTTATGCTTTACTGCACTCAGAATTCTGATTTTGAAAACAGCTTTATATATTTTCGAGGCAGATTTTGTCACAAGGCCAGAACTTTGCAAACTTTAAAATACAGTTATTTTTAGTACATATAGTCAATATTTTATCTGAACCAAGAGAGCAATAAATTAGCAACTTATTGTTGTTTTTAAGAGCAGAGTCACCCCTCTGCAGCTGATGTCCGGCCACAGACAGTTCTACAGTGTCTGTGTTTTCATTTATTGAGAGGGAATTCTCACTCACAGCTTCAGCTCACAGTGTATCTTAGGGTTTTGCCAAATTATTCACACATCTTTCAGATATTCCAAAGCTTTTAGCATGCAATAGAACGATAATCTATGGGCTAATATAGCAAACAAAGTGATGAGGCACGTCATGCACTGTCACCACCATTAGCCTGCTAAGTGTGGCCAGGGTCAAAAGCCATGACTTGAAATTACAAGGCCTTGGCTTGCTCTGCAAGCAATCGTTCCCCGTCCTTTGGATCCACTTCCAGATGCCAATACTAACCTTGCATGTGGTGAGGAATAAACGATTGAACTTGCTATTGCATCCAGGATGTTCGTGACTGAAGAATCCTTTAAGAGGCTGTTGACCCTATTGAGATTTTTAACTTTGCAGAAATTCAAGCAGAGCAATTTAGATGCTTGAGGAACAAAGTTAATTAGAAGTTTTTTCCTGCCTGACCTAAGTGGATCGAAGTGTGGGAATGCTGATATAAACAAGGTACTGGATAACCCACAAATGTTATTTAAATTGTTGATCTGGGAATAAAGCAAGTGTAAGAAATTATGCAAGTTAGAAATACAAGGCAGCACTGAAACTGAGTGACATATATAGAAATGAATCACTCGGGTACCAAATGGAAATTAGATACCTTTGTACTATCAGTAATTATAGGTAAGAAGTATCAGATACATCAAATTTCTAAGATCAACATGGAATACCTGCTCTCTTGGAGTGTATATTGAATGAAGTTCAGGGATTTTTAGGGGTTTTTTTTTGGAACTGGGTGAAAACGTCTAAAGCCCAAGACTCACTCACACCTTTGTTAGATGAGCATACAGCCTGGGAAATTTCTTCGGTCTTTACTAGATGCTCAAGTAGAGTCTCATATAAATATTACTCTTTTTTTTTACCAATTTCATTTTTTGGGTGGCTTAGTTAAGTTTTGGGTTTTGTAGAGTACAAAGGCTGTCCCAGACTGGAAAGGTAGACTTGCTCATTCAAAGAGAAATGCCACCTCCTTGCGGTCTCTTCTGTCTCAAAGGCTTCTACTTCATGTTTGCTCCAGTGTTTCTTTCTGTATCATTTTCTGCCAGTTTAAAAGTTCAGCAGGCAGTGATAGGTAGGTACAGCATTTCTCCTCCAGATCCACAGGAAGTTTAGCAGCTAATACTCCCCTGGGCTCTCTCAGCGTGTGGGATCTGATAACTATTATGTTTGAGCAAATATCTACCATTCCTGTCCATAATTGCATTACCAACATTATTATTACTTTGCAGTAAGCAAAGAAAACAGTGGTGCAGAGGTAAACAGCATTTCCAGACTGGGGCCTGCCTCCAAGTTGTGCTGCCTCTTTTTTCTCACGACAGGAAAGTGACTTTCAGCTCATGTTTGTTTTGTATTTGGTGCTGGATCTGCAGTGTAACTGGTCTTGTTAATAGTTCTGGTGCATTGGGTTTTGTAGCTATTCCCTTCATATTTACTTGTTACTCAGAATATAGCTAAATTATCCCTGCAATTAAAAAAAAAAAAAGGGAAAAAAAAAGGAAAATAATAGTTAAAAAAAGGGATTGGTCACATTCCTGGTAGTACCATTGATCAGTAGCTGGTACGCCTGGCACAACCATCAGTTCGAGATGTTCACTGCCTCTGGCTGTCAGTTCCTGGGAAGATAAACCAGAGGAAAGATGGCTCTGCACGTGTCTTGTTGGTAGTGTATTTCCCTAAGCATTTGCTCCTGGCAATTTTCAAAAAGAGGACACAGCCCTGATAGATTTTGCGGCTGTGCCAATATGGGACGACATACATCTCCCCCAGCTACTTTACTCTGTTTTTTCACTACTTTTGTTTTCCTTATTTTACAAACTGATACTTGCCCGGGAATGTCATGGAGCAGATGAGAACCCTCTATCCCATGGACATCTTGGACACCAGGATGTATTGGAGACTATTGCAAACAGCTTTCTTTCCCTGCCCTGGTAGATTCTGCCTCTCCTGGTTATCACTGCAAGTTCCATGACAAATTTCACAGGAGCTATAAACCGGGTCATTTCTGGTTTGCACCAGGAGTAATTCATCTGTTATGCCAAGAAGGCAGCTCTCCCAAGGTCCTCCATCAGCCCGGAGAGAGTTTCTTCTTTATATCTCTCTTTAGCTTTCAACTGTGCCTTTTTACCGGTCCCTGGCAAATGACTGGAATGAAACCTTGTAAAAAGACCAGACACTAAACTGGGATAAATGAGTAACATCACTGAAGAAGTTTTAAGTTCTTCTCACTTTTGGTTGGCTGCTGGAACTAGAGTTGGGCGGTATTTCTTTCTGTCAATATTCAAGTATTACCAAATAGTTGCTCTGCAGTGTTTTCAGCCCTCTCCCAGGTGCTGAAGTCCTTGGTGCAGTTCTTTTCTCTTTAGGAGTATCCTTTAACTTCTCTACCTTTTTACAATGAAAAATATTTTTGTCAGTAATAATTGCATTACTAGTCACTTTGTCCTGATTTCTCTTACCACTGCATGACAAACTGACTTCATAATCTGTCTAGACAGTCTGGTTGTTACTTTAACAGATGTTTGATCTCCAAAAGCAAGACATCCCTCTGCTGTTTTCTAGAAACCTTTCAGATGCAGATTTAATTCATTTTTATGTGTCCAGCCTTTGTTTTAAATCATATTTTTCATTTTTCTGAGACATCTGTGAGCTATGAAAGTACCTGCACTGTTTGTTCCATCATGGATTATCAGAAGGACCAGTTCCTAGCTACTTCCCTTTGAAACTGAATTCCATTGCGACATTTACATTGTACCTTTTTCTTTGATGCTGTTAACTGGATTCAGGATCTTTAAAGGGTTTTGTTTTCCCATAGGAATTTAAAAAATGATGCTGTAAGCATTTTTTTGGTGTGAGTGTGTGTGTTTTGGGCTTGCTGGGGTTTTTTTGTTTGTTTGTATTTTGGTTTTACACAATCCTACTTAGTCACAGAGAACATCCAAAACTCTTTTCCCTCAGTCAGGAATTGCAACACAGGTGATATCCCCAGCTCTCCGGCATTCAGCCCAGCAGCTTTCCTGCTTAGCTTTGTTTTGTGTTGTCTTGGGGTGACTCTATGATGTGTATCCCCTATCGCTGCTCTATGCCCAGAAATTAACTTTGTGCCTTTAAACTGAGCCTGAGAGGGGGGAGACGAAAAAAACCGAGCAAATTTTCAAAGCAGTTGTTCAAGGACACACATACACACTCCTCTGTGTCCTGCTGCAGCAGCAAGAGTGGAGGAAGCACCCTTCTTTCTTCTCAGCCAGCTTCCAGCTCCTTTTCTCCAGAGGGAGATGGAGAGTTGAACTTTGTTTTCCTGGGACTTTGGGGTTTTTTTACCCTTCTTCTCTTCTGGGCTGTTTCAACATCAGAACACATCGGGAGAATTTTCTACTGAGGTGGAGGCCCTGGAGGTGGGCCCATGACCCAGCTCTGAGGAGGAGGAGAGAGACCACATCTACAGAAGGACTCTGAAAGTTTCCCAGGTTCCTCTCCACAGCAAGAGGTTTTATTATTTAGCATTATAATCCTTTCCCTTTGTGGTTGTTAAATAAATAGTTTTTATCTCTATCACTTTCCTCCAAGGAAAATCTCTTTTTCCCGAACCTGGTCAGGGAGGGATGGTTGTAACCTGCCTTCTATCAGAGGATATTTTCCTCCAAATTTGTCTGAACTGGCACATGTGGTTGTTTTTTTTTTTTTTTTTTAAGGGCAGAGCTTCCAGAACCTCCTTGGCTGTGCCCCAGGCTTATTTGCAGCTTTTTTTTTTTCTCTCTCTTTTTCTTTTTTTTTTTTTTTCTTCACCAGTCTTTCTTCTTCTTCCTCATCAACAGAAAAACAGTCCCAAAATAATGCTCCGTAAAGCTCCTGCTCCCCAATGTCCTGTCCATGCCCTATCAGGCTGAATAGTGGCAGCTACTGGAGTTTTAAGGAAATCACTTTTTAATTTTTTTTTTTTCAGCTACCTGGTTCCACAAAAGAGCTTTCCAGATTCTTACCAACATTTTTAATGAATTCACAGCTAATTCTGAGACCTATCGTGCACACAAGGAGCAGAGCACAGAAAGCTTATAGCCAAACCAGTCCACTTCTGGATTGTTGGGCATTTAACTCTACTATAAATAGGCTGCAGACAAGGAATTCTTCAAAGAAATTAGACAAAGATTCAAAACAAGAGACCGTTATTTTGGTGGGTTGGAATGAGTATCATTCTTGATGTATATTTATAACAGGTTTGTTTCCCCCCCTTCTAATTTTAGCTATAGGGAAAAAAATCCTCATCTTAAACAAACAAACAAGCAACATTTTTGCTGAGGTTTCCTTTCTTAACTCTGTTTATTCTCCAGAAGGATTTCACTGGTTTTTTCTTTGATGTGTTAGTACATCTTTTTTATTTCTTGGTATTTTTCCGCTAGGAAAAAATGCGTGCCTCCACATTTCTTTAGCAGGAGCTGTGTACGTGAATATCTTCCTAATTCTTTTGATAAGTGAATAGTTTTGCACAATTTCAGTATTCTAGAAATATTCATACCGTGCTCTGTTAGTAGGTGAATGTATTTTTTTTAGTGGTATTGGGATGAGTTCAATATTGTGGAATTTGTAATTACACAGTTTGGAAGGAAGGATGGTCTCCAGGAAGCATTTTTTTTATAATGCTATAGTTGTGCTGATCTAAAAATTTAAAATAGAGTTAAGTAAGTATGGGGTAAATCCATTCATTGATAGTTCATGCTTTACAAGTTGAGACCTCTCTGAATTTATATATATTCATTTTTTTTGTAACCTATATACGCCTGAATAACCATATCTTTATTTCCCTCTTGTTTTCCATGGTTTCTGGACAGACGAAAGTCTTGTGAGAAATATGAAAACCAGGAAGAATAATGTCTGCAGCAGAGAGGGGCATGTTTTATTCATGGAGAGAGCTGTTTAGGTCCTGGAACTAAACCATTAAATATTCCATACATTGTTATCAGAGGATGCTTGCTTTAGTTCCTTGTCAGTTCCATATCTTTTTCTGTTCTTAACACAGCTCCTTGTTCCTCCCTACCGATCCCAGCTCTGGTTACTTGCCTATTGAGATTTTTCCCTTTTTTCTTTCATTCAGACTCCAGATCTGAGCCTGGAGTTTGACTCTCTTGCCCCTGAGGCTGGAAGAGTACCAGAATAGAAAGAACCCTTGGTGAATGCAATGATGGATCTGTTTCATATCTTGCTCTCCAATGACATTGCAGAAAGATTGCAAACCACTCTCACACACATAATTTCAGTAGTTCAGATGAACATGGGTGTGTTCACAAGACCATCCTGAGTTTTTAGTGACAAGAATGCTTGTAGAAACTCAGTGCTTATAATAACAGTGAAGAATTGCTTCAGATGCACCAATTTGATACTCACGTCAGGAAATGATTATAGTTACTGCAGCCATCCAAATACATGTGAGAAACATAATATGGGATCTGTGGTTTCAGACAATTATCTCAGCCTGTAAGTGCTGAGTAACAAATCCCCCAGAGAAACTCTCACACAACTAGAAACTACACACCAAGAATTATTTACAGAAATAGTTCACAGGGTGAACTGTGGTGCTGTGCTATAGGAAAAACACCCAACTCAACCAGCAACTAGGATTTGAAGTGCCTCAGATAAATTTTCTGTTGCATTAGTATGATTTTCATTGTATCGAAATATTGCTGTTTTAATGCATTTTAAAAAAGGCAGTAATAAAAATATTTGGAAAAAAACCCCCAGCAATCTTATTATGAGTAAAAATTAGATCTTAAATCATCTAGTAAAATGTTAATTATTTATCCATCTCTGCTTGGGAGTTCAAGTGAGTGTAATTGGTTGGTCCCTAATGAGATTTGGTGAGGATTCACATTTTTCCTGTTGATTTGATAAAAATCAAATTAGGAGAGCCTCTGAGTGTGTGTGTCAAAGGTGTGTATGCAGATGGCCTAATTCCAGCGGTGCTGGGAAATGTCTGCAAAGGCAGCAGGAGAGGAAAAGAAGGTTGGGAGCAGAAGGAGGAACTAAACTGATGGAGGTTTTCCTTTTTCTGTTTTGATAGAAATGCAAATTGGACACTTACTGTCTGAATTAATATCTGCTCTCCAAACACACAAAGTGCCACTGATGGGAGGATTTCCAGTTTTCCGAAGTATCACCAAGAAAGAAAACTCAAACAAAACTAGATTAAATATTCTGTGGACCAGGGAATACAAAAGTGCACTTCTACAGAAAAATCAAATGTGACATGAGATGGGAGCTCAAGTCCAAAGTCATACCTAAGAATTCAGTTTATTTAGGAGCATCCTTCTCCACAGGTCCCTGTGCTTTGAGCCAGTACCGGATATCTGCGTGCTGTGCTATAGGAAAAACACCCAACCCAACCAGCAACTAGGATTTGAAGTGCCTCAGATAAATTTTCTGTTGCATTAGTATGATTTTCATTGTATTGAAATATTGCTGTTTTAATGCATTTTAAAAACCTAAACTTTAGAAGCCTCATGTCTTTTGTATTTTGAACTATATACCTCACAAGTGATAGCCAGTAGGGGACTGTTATCTGTGTGTTTCCTTTACCTTTTTTCATTGCTTTCCTTACCTTCAGCTTTTACAGCTCTAGATTCAGTGGTCATTACAGCCACAGTGATTCCAAAGTCTTAAGCAATGCTTTCCAATTTCAAGTTTGTACAGTAACCACATCTTCATTTCAAACAGGGATTAAGATCACATAAATATGTCCAAAAAGGCACTGATGCTGAAAGGTGCAGTGCTTGGGTTGTGCTGTGTCAGTTTAATCCCACAGACTGAAGTGAGGAGGAAGGGTTGGCCATGCCCTCAAAACATCTTAGAAAGAAACACTCTCAAAACCCAGCAGGTGTGATAAATGGCTTGTGGTGAGCAGAGTGACAAAGCCTTGCTGCTGTTTGGTGCTTTTGCTGATCACACAGTGCTACTCTCCATGTCCTGGCTGTCTGCTGATAGCCTGGTGTTACCTCCCCACTGACCTGCCCATCTGCTGCCTGGTGGCTGCTGCCTGCCCGCCATCAGCTGTCCTCTGCACTGCTGGAAATGCTCCTCAGAGCTGGATCAGACTCAGCCACCTTTTAAAAAGTCCTTGTTTTGGAGCTGGGAGTAGTGGCCTCCTGACCTTTGAGCTGCATCAAAAGTAGAGTCAACAGGAACAGCAGATCTCCTTTACCCCCCCATAGCTGTCTTCAGCAAACTTTGAAAATATTGATAGCAATAATAGTAAAATCTCTGTATTTGTAACATGATGATTTAGATTTTAGTGCAAACAGCATGTGCTAGCTCAAATTCTCTAGTCTAAACACCCAGGCGTTGGATTTCAAGGGTGCTTTCGAATGTCACGTCAGGGGTTTCAACGTTGTTTGCGTTGGGAGCTGCCAGATGTAAGAAATTAAAAAACCTGTTATGCCACTGTCAAGAGTCAGATTCTTCACTATGGAAGGCATCTGCCCCAGATGCTGGGTCTCAGCACATCTGGTGAACATCTGACAAGGAGAGCTCTGGCAGGGGGTTGAGCCACACCAGATTGTTGAGAGCACACTCAGCTAAAAATCCGAGTGCTGTGTACACTTGCAGAAGCTATTTTTGTTACACATCTAAAAGCTGTACCTAAAAATTCCATTCTCAAAAGACATTTTGACTCATTGACAACAAACAATGATGACTTTGATTTCCTTATTGTTTCATGGAAATGTTTTTGGTTAGGTTTTTTTGAGGTGGGAATGGTTAGTATTGTATTAAAAAATATAACATAAAAGACTTTGACATGTACAGCTTCATTCAGGAAGAACAAAATCAAAATATAAAGCATATATGTATTGCATATATATAATAAGTATTTATAATATAAATTTTAATTTTTCATAATATGGTAGAAATCCAAAGAATTAATCTCATTTATATCAATGTAAATTAATATAGTTTGACCCAAAGTCACTCTCTCGTTGCAGGATTTGTTATTTTGTCCTTGATAAATGTATCAGAAGACTTTTCTTACTATGAAAGCTCCACTGTAATTAGTGTCAAGTCCAAGTAAATAAAAGATTGTAGTTGACTGACAATAATAAGATTTATTTAGTTTTCTGTGGCCTTAAATTAAAGCTGTATTGGCTACACTTGTAGAAACACAGCAATCACACCTGCTGCATCTGAGAAAGATCACAGTTCACCTCACACATTTCTTCTAACAAATACATAAAAAACAGTCATCAGAGAATAAAATAATTGGATATGGATGTGTGCAACACTTGTCATTAAGTTCTACTCTTTAATACAAATAGTTGTCTACTGAAGGTAAGAATAGAGAGCAAATGATGATGTTCCCTTCTGCAGCTTCTCCTAGAACAGGGTCTTTTTCTTACATGTTTGTTTAACGTAAAAATGACAACAGTTCCTTGAGCTTTGTGTAATTTGGCTGACTATGCCCTTGGCTAGGAAAATAAGTAATACCTGGGAGTTTGTTAACATGTTTGATTAAAACCTGGATAGTTATGGATTGAAATCCCAATGCAACTTCCTGTTTCATAGCATCTTTTCCTAAAGTTGGCTGTTACTGTGTTATTTACTGTAGCATCAAAAGTGGTGGAAATTGAGGTTTCAGATGCTCTTAGAGAGGAATGTATGGTCACTTCCCCATATATTGCATGCCAGAGTGGTCAAATCCTGCACAACAGGAGCCATAACTCCTACTGAAAGCAGGTGGAAGGGCAGAGGGGACTTCAGTGAATTTTGTGGGTGTGCTGCTAAGGCCTTTCAAAGGAGCTCTCATAGGCTGAAGCTGCCTGGGTGAGGTGATCTTCAACAAGAAAGGGAAATGGTTACCACATAGCTCTTTCTCATCTGGTAATGTCAGTGAAAGATCCACTTTTTTCCTCAATGTTCAAGAGAAATCCCTTCATTCTACCAACCAGTGCAGTCAAAATATCACTTCATTCTTTCCATCTCTAACTACTAACAATCTGGATAAAATCAGATGGAAGATCCCTCTTACTCAGAACTTCTGTTTATTTCTGTAAAACTTTACCTTACTCTGATTTTTATGACTGAACAGTTTTAATAGTCAGTATGTAAGATACCAGTTTTAAAGACATAGTAAAAATATTCAGCTAGGGGTGATTTTACCCTGTGACTGCAAGATCCACTGCCTGTAACCTCTCTTCTGTCTTCCAACCAATCCCATTTTGGGATCTTCATTCACTCCTTTACTTTGGCACTAAGGCATTTTCATCAGCTACTTTAATAGTAGAGTCAAGCTCATTTTCATCAAATTATAGGATTTTTGGAAATATTGCTCAATAGTTCATCCAATAATACTTCATCCATATGAAAAATATTTTTGACCCTGCTCTGTACCAGATACTGGATGCTTAATGCTGCACATGGGAACATTATTTCCTCACTCCTCTAACCCCCATTAGAAGTTCAACCCTTCGAGCTTTGAGAGACACCAGGCTACTTTCCATCTGTCAAGGCAGAAGCTTATTTAACTAAAAATGTGTAAGATCTGAGCAACCCAATCATAATTAGCCAAATGCCTTCCCTATCAATTAGCCATTCCTTTGATCAGCTGGCCACTGCAGGTAAGGGTGATCATCGTCTCTGTCTCTGCAGCAGCTTTTCCCTGCAGTGCAGGCAAACCCACAGACCCTGTCTTGGTCTTCTTCAGGTGGAAACCTCTGTGCCTCGTTGGATGCATGGGAGGATCTCTCTCAGCTACCTGATTTCAGCTTTGTCTGTAATTTGGCTAAGTATGTGCTCATAGGGAGGCTGGAGCAGTCAGTGCTAAATTCAAACAAAACAAAGAAGCTTCTTATCCCATTCCTTGATTAACGTACTAATGGAAGCGAGAAGAGCCTTGTCTGCTTTCCTGCTTCTCTCTTTGCTGTAGGCTTTTTCAGTTTCCATGGCTGGGTGTAAGGCTGCACACCAGCTAGACACAGATCCAGGCCTACAGTCGGCATCTACATAGCATCTCTCTTGGGAATAAAACTCCTTCTTGCTTCCGTTCAACAGGTTTTTAATGATCTGCATTCAGATATCTGCTATGGAGTTAGGCTGACATCTGAAATTGTCCTGTATGCATCAGAGGGAGATTTATGTTGGTTTGTAGTTGTTTATGAAATGTCAGAGGTGTGTGTAATTGGAGAAGGGAAATTTGGTTGGACGCTGCCATCAGTGTATCAGGAATATTTTGTTATAATTTGTTACTCTGTTACATATTAGTACTACTATATGGTGTTTAAACCATCATGGAAATACAAGTTTGCCAAAATGCTACATTGTGTAGTTTTAGCTGCAGTAATAAGAAATATCCCCTACATTTAAGGCTCTGTGAGTTAATTAAAACAGTAATTATCAAGTCAGAAACCACTTCAGAGTCACAACCTAAACTATGTGTTCTTCACTGCTTAAGGCCTCAGAATACTGGCAACTATAAAAGAAGAAATGTTTAAAGAAGAATTGGACTAACAAGAAGCACACTGGTTTAAGTGGCAAAGGGATTTTTCTGTTTGATGATGGAAGTATAAAGAGCCTTTTCTTAATGTGGTTTTGGATGCTCAGGCTTGATCAGAAACTGCCAGCTCGGAGGGAATGGCCACATTTCGAAAAGTTCCTCAGGGAGGAAAGCTGCTGGTTCTTACAGCTGGCAGTGCTGAGGCTGGATGGCCACCAAGACAGGTTTTATATGTTATCACAGAGAGTTTAGGAGGGGATGATACTTTTTTTTTTAAATACATCAGCATTTTAACAAGACCTCACCACATGGAACAACAATGTTCACAGCACACTATAAATCATTCCTAGCAGTACCAGGAGTTTTCTTGGGGTGTCCTGATAGGTGTCAGATATCAGCAGAAAGCTTCATACATCTGAGAGAGAAAGACTTGACAACCAGATTCCTTCTTGTCTGTTTATGTCAAGTGATAAACGAAATGTGTTATTGTTTTGACCAGCTTATGTTGTAGAGGATTAATGTTCTGAGTTTCAGCTCAAAGGCCTAGAATTTGCATTTTAATTGTAAACAATATTTGCACTTTGTTGTCATTACTAAGGTTTTTTTTTTTCCCTTGAAAAATACTGATAATAATCTGTCAACACAGTTACTTTTTTTCTTTTAATTGGGGTTTGGATTTGTGCAATACAACATAAGAGAGGGATAAGAATTAACGATTTTAAATAGGGAAAACCAGAATAATTTACTAAGAAGATTTTGTTAAAAGGGAGCTGGCTAATGGACTATCAGAAGCAAGACATGATTATAACTCTTTCATGAAAGAGAATCTATGGGAGAAGTTATCAACAGCTGAGAAATAGGATTTTGCCATAATTGTCACTGGTTTTCATGATAGCAAGGTTAATTCTTAGCATTTCTTTTTCTAACATTTTGCAAATATTAATTGAACTTCACAACATCCTGCTGGAGTATGTGCAAGTTAATAGCTTGTGTGTTAAATCTCTGACATTCCTGATCTCATCTGGGGCTTGGAAACAAGACTTTCCCCTTCACAGCTGGTCTCTTCCTGAGAAGCACAGAGCCATTACCCTTCCACAAACTTTGCCTCACCTGTGCAGTTCCTCCGGTTTGATTTGCAGTTAATCTTTCCGCTCTGCTTCTCATGCATTCTCATCGTTCCAGAGGCAGTCGAGTGAGGTCTGTACAAGCCTGGAACCTGACAGTTGTAATGCAAACACAACAAACTGTCACTCCTTAATAGCACCAGCTCTATTACTACAATTGCAGCAGAGCCTGTTCATAAAACGAGCTGATATTCTCTATATACTGCTGGTTAATACCGAGATATATGTGCTGTCAGCTGAAATACGGTTAATATTTTACTGCTTCTTAGGTTTTTTATCATGCCACAACAGTCTACCAGCAGACATATAGATCCCTGAACAAAGGCAGCCGTCAGAGACATCAAATACACATTTGCCTTTTGTTATGGAGGAGAAATATCTGATTCTAAGCCATTCAGGCTGAGGGGAATTGTATTCACTTTTAACACCTCACGATGCTTCTAAAATCAGCTGAAGAATGGCTGCAGGCCATTCCAGAAGTTTGATGGCAGGGAAGGTCCTGGAAGTGCCTATAAAGTGCTGTTAAACAAAGAGAGCAGGGGCACCGTGCCTTTCATGCTACAGAGCAGAGGACAGAAATAAGAGTAAGGCAGAGTGGAAGAGGCAGGGAAATTATGTGCCTGGTCTTTGCACAAGATTGGAAAACACCTGGGACAGGAATTGAAGGAGGATGTGGGGCCAGAACTCTGAAAACCAGAGAGAGGAATGTAAGATGTGAACCAAGGCACTGTAGGAGGATTGGAGGGATTAAAGCCAGGAATCAGGAAGGCTGCTGTTCTCAGAGGCAAGAATGGAGCAGCCTTCTGGAAAGGGGGAAAAGAAGGATTCAGTTGCTGGAAGCAGTGCAAAGACCAAGGAAATAGTGAATCATAAAGTGAAAAGATCCTTAATCACCAAGAACCAAGAGGAAAAAAGAGAGTTCTTTCATAATCATAAATTATAATAAAAAATGGAATAGTATCTCTCATCTTCATCCATCCCCCGGAAAAGCCAGGTTGCTGTAAACCCATGAGTGTCCCTTTCCCCTTCCTAAGCCAACTCAGACATTCCTTCCAGGCCTGACTCTGCTGCCATCCTTCCCCTCCAGTCTGCCTTTCCTCATCCCTGCCCTCCAGCTCCGTCGGCCTCTCTGTAGTGCTCGCCAAACCCTTCCTTGTCCCCCACCCTTCACCCCAGTGAGCAACCCTGTGTGGGGTATCTCAAAAGTGCTGCCCCGGCGTTCCTTGGCACAGCAGAGTGTGTGAGGTGATTGCCAAACTCACTGGGGCAAACCAGGGAGAGAGGTTTTTCACAGGTCCACTGTTAATGGAGGAAGGAAATAAGTTTCTCACATGCCAAGCTCTTGATTTGCCCAAATCTTGTCAGAATATAATGTCTTTAAAAGTCCCAGCCTTTGGCTTGGTTGAAATAGTCTAACAGCTTCAAGAGCTGTAAACTGTCTGTTCAAGTGGAAAAACACACTTGAAAAGTGTAGCTGGGTTCTGAAGAGCAATACTCTTCTGGTTTTTAACGTTATTCCTAAATTCTTCATTACTGTGAGTGCCTAACTGCACACACAATGTGTTCCTTTCAGGTCGAATTCCCCCTCTGAATTATACATGAACAAAAATGAATGTCCAATGGCTTTGCTATGAAAAGATTATCATGTCAAATTCCAACATTTCCCTTGCATAGTTTTCTATATGCCTTCTGATTTTGGAGCTCATGAGACACACAACATTTGCTCTGGGAGCTGTGCTATTAGAGAGGACAAGAGCATCCTACAGGACTCAGGGACAGGAGCTTGACCTGAACACGTGGATCCAACAGAGATCGGTGCAAGATATGTACATAACCTTATAACACACCTCTGGCCACTTATGTGTGTGTATGAATATGCATCAGCTCAGTGCCCAGCTGAACAGCACAGCCAGAGCAGAGAGGCAGATTGAAGTCTGCCCAGCCTTTCTGCCCATTGACAGATTGTTTTTAAGCCAGCCCCTGTATTCCCAGGGTGCTGTTTGGTTCTGTGGATTCTCACTGCACCTGCTGATGGGCACAGAGGAGCTGGGTGCCACTTGTTGTGCTGCTCCTCCTTCCAGCACCGCGTGTAATGATCCATGTGACTCCTGCATCCTTCATCAGTGCTGCTGCTGCTGCTGCTGCTGCTGCTGCCTTCTCCTACGTGTCAGTGCCACCTGGTCCCATGGCGAGGTGATAGACAGGAACAGCCTGCCTGGGAGGAAAGGCAGGAGAGGGAAGGTGAATATGAAAAAATATGGGAAAAAAAGCATAGAGAAAGGTAGACACACACATATTTCCAGTCTTACAGAGCTTGTTTGTGTTGCAGCCCCAAGGGGTGAGGTGTCCGCTTCCTCTCCTCTGCGGCTGCCTGCTTCTCATGCAGTTTCTTCCATGTCTTTCAGACCTGCTAAGAAGGACAGGAACAAGGTCACTTTTCCCTTGGCCAGGAGAAAAGCTGATGGACAGAGCTTCTGGCTGGCTCTCTCGCCTGCAGACAGAGCTCTCTAAATCTGCAGTGCCTGCACTTTCCCCAGGGATGGGAAACTTAACAAATGTTCTGCATTTGCAATTTATAATACGAGGCTTTAGCGAGATACTCTGAATGTGACAATTCCAGAGCCCTGAATTACACAAAGGAGTCTCAAGTCTACATTCAGATCTGTGTGTAAATGGCATTACATACTGCATTATTGCTGCCTACCTGTTTCCTAACAGAATCACAACGAAAAAAAAAAAAAAAGCTGGAGTACTGCTGCTTTATCTCAGAAAACATTTTAAAACCTATTACTTTGAGTAGTCATTCCCATTCAGCTCTTAGAGAAAATGGATGGTCCTGGACTTCCCTGCTGAAGGTATTATTCCCTTGGGTGTAGCTGTTGATACTGTACTTGTTGTTTGTATGTGAGGAAAATAACCTCCAGCACCCAGATCAATTCTAAATTGTAAATATGCAGAAGAAAAACATTAAATTCTGCATAATTGTTGTACAAAAACATGGAAAGCTTGTGCTAATAATGTCCTTTGGAGACTTCTGATCAAAAAGCCTCAGAGGGATAATGGCTCCAACCAAGGTTTCTGCTGTTTATTTATTTTTGAAGAGGATTATCATTGGTGCTCACACAGGACCAAAACTGAAACTGCAGACTTAGAGCGACATTACTTTCATATTTCAAGTGGCCTAAATGTTCCTCTGTTTTATTACCAAAACAAACAAACAAACAAACAAAAAACCCCAGAAAACTCCCACCACCCAAAAAATCAAACCCCAACATAGGGCATATAGGTGTTAAATGTAGGGAAATGGATTTTTACTTTCACTGAATGCAGCATTTGCTGCAGTTGAGCATCCATCCTGGAATAAGCAATGGAAGAGGCTTTTTTTTCAGCCCTTTGGTCCTGCTGTTCAAGTTTCTTCTGTTTCTTCTGTTGCTACACAACATGCTTTGTTAATTAAAAATCAAGTGGCATAGCTGTTATGTCAACCCACAGCTATTTATACATTTATGCTTATGTCCTTTTTGGCTTTTATTCGGTCTTTTCAAGAACAAGCTTTATTTCTGTAAGGAGATAAATATAAAAAGCAGTTTGCAAATACTAACCCCATACCTGTGGTAATCATTGTCATTGGGTTTTAATCCTCAGCACCATGAATTTCCTCCAGCACTGTCTGTGGTGATACTGCTGTGAATTAATTCTATATTGCTCACCAAATTGTTAGCAAAAATAGTGTTAGATTAGGCCCATTGAGTTCTACTTACTGTGGATGTGTGGTAGAATTTAAGAGACCAGAGTTAGGATAATTTTGGCTGGTTGATAAGTTATTTTAAGGGATGGCAGCAACACAGTTCACATTTGTTAGAATACAAATTGCAGCTCGCTGATGACTTTTTCAAATCATCAATAAAAAATTGTGCTTCCTCTCTGCTTCTCTGTCACACAAATATAAGTTATCTCGGTCTTTAGAAGCCACCTGGGAGAATTGCTTTTAGATGAAGGAATTAAAATAACCTCATATTTTAAGGTTTATAAGCCACAAGGCTCTTGTTAGGAAACGTGCTGCCCATGCCATGGTAGTTGCACAGCCCCATGCAAAAAGAAATGTGTTTCCAAATCAGGCTGTAAACTTGACCAGAGAGCAGGAGGGGAAACCATTTGTCACCCATGTGTCATTCCATTGTCTTCCCCACCGTTTGGATTCAGCCTCAATTCTTCTTGGGCACTGTAAAGGCACAGCAGGGAATTCCATGTGCTACCATGGCCTACTAGTGCAAATTATTAGGTGCAGAATAATGATTTTCTAATGTAAACTGAGACATTTCAAGCTCATTTAATAAATATAAGAATTATAATAGAAGAAGAAAAGACACATTTATCAATAAGACTAGAGAAGCCTTCCACATTCACGATTCTCTAAAAAATCCTGACCAAGTGATTCAGTGATTTTAGGATTTTTTTTTCCAAAAAATTAAATTTACTACTGAGCAAAAGCATTTTTTTAAGTTGAAAATTTTAGAAGCATTTTAATAGCATCTTCACATATTGCAAGTATCCATTTTTTTTGCTGGGTGAAGGATTACTCTCTCTTTTCTTTCTTCTTTTTTTTTTTTAAAGTGGTATGGTTGGCTTCTTTTCATCTAGCTACATCTGTTACTTTTTTATAAATAAGCCTTTTCTCCCTCTAAGGATCAAGCAGAACTTCTTCCAAGCCTTCTATTCTCAAGTGTAACTTCAGAAGTGCAGAAATAATAGCTTTAATACTTGGCCTTTATTGGCTAATTCAATAGCTTTATGTACTGTAACCGAGAAAGGTAAATGTAAGGGGGATTAGAAGGCAACGGGAGAAACTTTTCCCTTTAATTCTGACCCCAAAATAACTTCTCTGCAAAGGTCCATCTGGCCAAGGATCCAATCTCTGCCAGGAGCCAGGAGTCACTGTTTGGGGAACATATTAGAAAAAGGGCTGGTGGGGAGATGAGGAGTGTGTGCCCTTTGTTTTGGGAAGATAACCATCTCCCACAGAGTTGCATCTGGATCTCCTTTTTCTGCCTAATTCTATGAACTTCTTCCATCCATTTTGAGAACTGTTATGGTTTTTCCTCCATAACCTCTGTAAGCACAACTTTTCCCTCCATGGCCATAGCATGACCATGGTGTTTGTTGTCTATTAGCTCCTAATAATGCAATCAGTAATTATGACCAGGCCATGCACAGAAGAGATCCACACTAAATGTCTTCTTACACTTCTTCACAGCTGAAGGATCCACAGCCTTCATCAGACTTTGTGTGCTCAGACTTGAGACTGCTCAGCCTGACTGGTGGAGTTGGATGAGTGAGGTCAAGCCTCGTGCTCTGCACTGGTGTCATCCCTCAGGTCAGGGAGGATTTGTGGCAAGTCCCAGAGGAGCTGGCAGCAGCTCACTCTGAGCCAGAGGGAAAATCCTCCTCCTTCTCCTCCTCTTCCTTCTCCTCCTTGTCCATTTGCCGTGTCCATTGTGAAGGAGTGAATTTTAGCTGCTCTCAGAAGGATTTCTACTACAACTTAGTACCGCTGCCTAATTCAGGGGCTGGCACAGGGTGGGTCTCATCCTTTCCAAGAAAGGAAACAGCTGTTTTGACAAACAGTTGTATATTTTGCCATATTCTTTGAGAATCTTAGCAGTAATGAAAGTCTTCCTGAAATAAGATATAATTTATCATGTGGAAAAATACATAGTTTATTTGCTTTTGTTTTCCACTTATTAGCTACTCCCAAAGGCTGTAAATCTCAGCTTATTTTGTGGCACACATCTGGAATGGATAATAGACAGCAGCATGAATTCACTGGGGTTACACTGTGAGAAACCCTTTGGGAATGACTGCTGGTTTTTAACAGTGACCTGGATTGTATCAGGATTTCAAAAATAAAAGTGAAATCTAACAAAGCAATGATGTGCCAATAAGAACCAATGTATCCACATTCATTCCTCTCTTCAACAAGCACATTTGCTGAGTGCTGTTTATGACATCTCCATAACATAAAAGGTTTATGGTGAGGCCAGCAAAATTCATCCATCAAATTCAAGTCTTATTAATACAACATTCTAAAAGATCCAAGTTTTATTATTGGTTGTCAAAGTCACTTTTCTCTGACTTCAGATAAGGTAGTTCATTGAATTAAATGGTCTAAATCAGTTTTGAAAACATCCTTTGCTTTGTGGGGCTGTAGTACCTAGAATATTTTTTTGAATGCACAGAAAATATTTTTTGAAATAGGAAGATAAATCAAAGAGCAAAATATTCCAAGGAAAATTGAATCTTCCACTCATCCTACAATTCTTTTTTATTTTTCTCCTCAACTGCTGTCAAATATCACAGCTTCTTGTGTGAGTAATATAATCCCACACTTGGAATATTCTGCTGGGTGGCCAAATGTACAGTGCCAGTGGGAGGGAGAGAGTTTGTTGTCCCTTCTGGTCATTGTAATTGTGCTTCCCTTCAAGATGGTGTGAGATGATGCTGGTATCAAATAGGCATGAGCTTTTGAAAGAAAAAAAAAAAAAAAGATTTATTTTTATCCCATAGAAACTTGTGCAATCAGAGCTGGGGCTGCAAAATGAGAGTGATTGTGACAATTATAGCGATACAGATGTGGCCCTCTTCATTGAATTCTTCTGTGCACAAGAAGCCTCAGATCAATAAGGAAAAAAAATTCAACCACCTGTGAAGGCATTCTAAGGACAAATGCACAGATTGGGAAGTTTTTCTGAATCCCATGATTTACAAAGTTAGATTAAAAAATCACGTGGGGACAGTCACAAAATGTTTTGGTTTTAGTTGGGTCGATCCAGAGAGCATCCATCACGCACTGCCAGTGAAAACTGTGCATTATATTTTTATTTTAGGGGAGGGAAACTGTAAGGTGGATATTGTAAATTAAAACATATCCCCAAGGCTTTTAATATATGATAATATGTATTTTGAGCCAAAAAATTTCAAATAATTATCTTTCCTAAGTAAACCACAGCTTTGATCATTGTAGGTTCAGAAAAGTCTGGCTTTTTGAGGTTGACTTTTATATTCCAAGTGAGTTCAAAAATGTCCGTTTTATTACAAGTTCTAGGTTCTGTGCTTTGAAACTCCACATGTATACTAAGCAACAGAAAATGCTCTATACCCATGTTTGTATCCTGTATTAATAGGAGCTTGATGGAATTTCAGAGTGCCAAAATAAAACTAGAGAATTAATATGCATAGAAGTTGTAAATTTAATTAGCCGGTGTTATCAATTAAGCACACTCAGTAGAATTCCAGCAGGAATTTTGATTTAGTATATCTGCCAAAGAGTTGGACAAAGTGCAAAATGAATATTCAATTAAAAACTGAAAATGATCAAATACTCAATTATTTTGCTCATTCAGTAATCTACTGGAACCAGTACAGAAGTAAATATTCACTTAAAGTGATAGTGACCAATTTTGAACAAGCAGGGTGAGATCCTGTAGTTCCCCACTAATTACTATTAAGCATAAATCTTAATTTCTGGGTTTTGATCTAAGGGTAGAGATATTTTTTACTGGAATATTATGGGCATGGCACTGCTGAACTAATTTATAAAGCACTATTAACAATTATTGTGATCGACTCATAGAGATATTTATCAATTAATCTAAGAAATTAGAGATGAAACATTTATGTTGTATCTTCTGGTCATCCCTGTTGTAGTTCAGGATTGCTCCCAGGACTGTAAGTTTGACGAGCCTTCCACCATTTCTATTTGAAAATGAAATAGCCATTAATGCTATATTAGAAAAACTCCCTCAGATTGTGAAATATGGACATAAATTTTAGCAGTTGCAAAAGTGAACTTGCTGAAATGGTTTCGCTTTTCACTGCTTCTTATGGACCAAAGTAAAACCAAGATGATGTATAAATTTTTGTATTTTTTTAGCAAAGTTGGGGGATTTTCTCAAGTATATAAGAAAACCTTTTTATAAAGAGTGTCCTTAGTCCTCTGGAAATGAAACTGAAATGCCTTACTTAGATTTGCTCATTTGTCCCAAATTTAGACAGGCTCATTCCTCAGAAGTATTGAGGACCCTTTGCTTTGTTGAAATGATTTCTTTTAATGTCAGAAGAGGTTTTTGTGTGAATGGGAAGAAAGGAGAGGGAAAATGTGCACTTTGTGTCCTTTCCTGATAGTTTTTCTTCTGGTTGTGCTTCTTCCTTCTTCACTCATTCATCTTCAGTCCCAACCATTTGGAGCTTGGGCCAAACTTCTCAATTTCCAGGCTGCAAAAACCAAACTAGAAAGGAACTTTTAGTGTAAGGAACATTTCAGAAAATAGAAGTAAGAAAAGGATGAGAAATTCTGTTTTCTCACTGGATGTAAGCTACTAATTAAGCTGCTATCAGACATCCTGGCAAGCAAAAGGGCAATTTTAACTTAGAGCACAATTTAATGTGGTACTGTCAAGCATGATCCAAAAATTATCTGAAAGCCATTTTTTTTATCGTTAAGCTGCTAGAATATTTATGTTTCATTAGCATCACCTCTGGTAATTAACACTTCATACTTCAAGTTTTGGTAGATCCAATATGCCTCAGCAGAGAGTACCAACTTAGAAAGGGAGTCTGGTATAAAGTCAAAGTCTGTAGTAGAGGACTCTGATTAGATGTTAAATCTGCTCCCTACCTACTTTCAGTACAGTCAAGAAAAAAATACCTGCTGCTTTTTTTAATAGAGGTGCATGTCTAGTGTATTTTCAGCATAAGAGAAATTGAGTTATTCATGCATCAACTAGAAAATGGATAAATTACAGTTAAAGGGAATTCTGCCCTGAGTTACTGGCAAAAAAATAATAATTTGTATAATAAGCTTTTATCTATGTTGAGTAGCCACAGGGTAGCACACATTACACATTTTAAAATATTTACTACACAGAATTAATTTTTTTCAAAGTGTTCATCGCCCAAAGAGAAACTAAAATTTAGAGAAAAGTAGATAATATTATTTTATGGAAAAATGTATTTTTTGCTGGTGAGGCTCCTGCACAAATCACCACAGTACCTGAGATCTTATTGCAAGGGCCTTAACTATGTGACCAGCATAATTATTGAAACTCAAACCACAGTGCCATCTCATAAACAAGGACAGTTGTCTTAATAGAAGATAATTATTGTAGTGACCCCATCAGGGAAAATATTTTACCACAAGGAAAAATATAAGCAAAATATTATATAGTAAAAAGAGTTCTAACATGATGTAATAATGAATCACAGAATCACTAAGGTTGGAAAAGACCTCTAAGACTATCGAGTCCAACCTTTGGAAGTATTTAGTAGTGTTCTAAACAATATTTCTGTGTGGGTTTTAAGTATAAATACCAATTAAATGCAAAGCTTTACAATAAAGCTATCAAAATTAAGTATCAAATAAAAAAATAAAATCATCTGTAATAGTACTTAGTGACTTAGGCTTCTTGGTTTGGAATCCAATGACAAAGAGGAACTTGTCGAGGCAGCAGCTTTTCCTGGTCAAAGCTGGGTCTCAGTGCCCATCTCGTCTTCTTGGGTAGGACAAGTATTTTTTTTGTTCCATGATTTCATGTCAAATGTGAAATATGGATGTCCATATTTAAGGAGATCTTATTCTGCAATAAAAGAAATGAAAACTAAAGAAGTTGTTAGAAAAGCTGGGCGTGAGTCTAGGCTAGAGCCAGTTGCACCATGAGCCCAATGAAGAAACGAAGAAACGTGCAGAAAAAAGGTTAGGGTTAAGATGCCTAGAGGCAGGAAAAGACTTGGCATGTGGTATTCCTGAAATACACAGGGGAAAAACAGTAGCAGCTTGGAATGAGGGCCATAACAGTTCTCATCAGGGTGAGTGACAGTGGTCACAGAGACACAGAAAAGAGCCACTCTGCGGGATTGGTGGGTTTGGTGGGATTTGCTTTGTGCAGCTCCTGCAGCTTTGCAGGTGAGCTCAGCACCAGCCCCAGGCCCTGCCGCTCTGCTCCGGCTCAAGGGCTGCCTCTTGTGACCCTCCCAGAGGATCACAGCTGTCACACAGAGCATTGCTACTGTCCCAAGCCTTAAAATCCTAGGAATGGAGATTCCTGGGAGGATTCCTGATGATGTGCTCATGGTATCAGGAGGCACTGGGCAGGCATCAGCACACCATAGGGTTCTGTTGCATGTATGTGTATAAACTGCCTCCTCTGCCAGCTGCATTTTTTTTCTGACTATTCAAGTTGTCCTTTCTTATCCTCTAAATCTCCTTTCTCCTTTCCTAATCCATTTCTATCTCAATCTCCTACATCCATGCATTTTCCATAGGCTTCTTATTTGTTAGGGTCATAAGAGTATTCCAGCTGACACTTGCTGCTGCATGGTTGATGTCATTCTTCCATTCCAGCCATGAAGGACAGGGTGTTCTGTGAGAGAAAAAAATCGCAAATCACACTCCAACCTAGATCTCAATCTCCTAAAGTAATATTGAAATTACAGCTGTTTTGAAAAATCCAGGCTGTCTGCCTTGACTCGTGATTCTGTACCGTGCAGAGCTTTCAAGGTCTCTGTGACAGTAAAAGTTCAGGAGTCTGCCCACTTCCTAACAGAGGGAAGCTGCTGGCTGAGAAACTGTACTTTTTATACCTTTGATTTACAAACTCAGCTATACACAGGTGTAGAAAAGCAGATTTATGACAACAATAAACATTGCTTTAACCATAAATTTGCATGGGATTGGCTGAAGAGTCACCAAAACAGTAGTTTTCACACTAGAACTCAAACTGATCTTCCCAGAGAGAGCAGTCTCTGCCTATCTCTATTTGTATTCCAGGACCGCTGTTGTATCTTCAGCAGTAATTACTGTCTTGTTTAACTCTTATAATGCGAATGTAGAGTTCAATAAACGATGTTCAAGCAAGTGAACATGTTCTCCATCTTTTAAAAGGACATTGAAACTTAAACAGCAGAACTTGCATTATTTCTGCAGCTGCTGTTGTTCTTTGCATTGGATTTCTGTTTATTATTTTCCTGATTTTCTTTATGGCACGTGCATTGTTTGCAGCATGATTCAGATGTAGGCGAGCAAAAATCTATAAAAAGCTAAAAGATATGGTTATATGAAGAGACTTACTTATTCAGTAGTCTTAAAGATTTTTTTATCAGAGGTTTATAACTTTTTTTTAAAAAGAAATGTTTTATCATGCCACCAGATATTCTATATTTGGGGTTTTATTTAATCATTTTTTTACCTGTGTACTTAAGGGATAAGTTGTTGAAAACAGAGTTGTCAATTAAATATTGCAGCATAGCATGGAAAGGATGAGGGGTTTTGTTTTATTTTTTCCTGAAGGATGAAATATGGGTTATAGTGGTTCTGCTACTGGAGTGTTAGATGTAAGTAACAGGTGTCTGCACATTATCCCTGCCCAGGTACTATAACCCTCTCCATTTCCTTTTCTTTTTGTAGATATCCAGTGGTTTTCCACTCAATTACTCATTCTGTTTTAATATCTCATTTTCTTATTTCTTTTACTTACTCATCTCATGCTCATGCAACTCATCTGTGGAATTCTTTACCACATTAATTTTGCTTTAGTTTAGTTCAAATCAAAAGTCAAAGTAGATTAATTCTGTAATTACAGTTCTTATTTGCATGACTTGTTGGCTCTTGGTGCTTTGCTTTGGGATGCACGGAACGCTGAGTTGTAGATTTGTTAAGTGCAGCATATTCATTTGAAAGAAGTTTTATAAAAATGGCTAGATGGAATTCTTCAAAAGCTGAAAAGATACGGTAGCCACAGAAAAATAAGAGAGAAATTCAAAGTAATAAGAGGACCTAGAAGTTCTGTTAGTAACTGAAGGGCATTGAAGCTTACAAAGTTAAGAAAAAATTCAAATTATTTACTGGAAAGAAAAAAATTTCAAGAAAAAAACCACTGAATTGCAAAGCTGGACAGAGGAGATAGAGACTGGCCACAGATTTTGGTTATAAAATTTAATGTGGTGGGGGGAAAAAAAAGAAAAGAGAAAATATGGTTGAAAGTCTTCCGGACAAACTTTATCTTGCTTTTTTTTATTTCCTTTGGATTTTTCTGACAGAGCAGCCTAAGATATAATTAATTCTGCTGGCCCCTCTTGTGTTGAAATGATGGGATGGAGAGGATGGAACCGGGCAGTTGAAGAAGAGCAGGATGTCAAAGAGAGTTTCCAGAGTTAGAAAAAAGTGTTGGTGAGGGCAGTGAGTGGGAGAGGTGCTGGGATGATGACTGGGGTTGGAGACAGACCTTCCTTGGTGACATTGAGAACACCCTGGCAGGCATTTGGAAGTAATTCTCCATATTGATCCTGTGCTCAGTGGAAATGATTGCTGTGTTTGTGCAGCAGCTGCTAAACATGCTAAGCTGTTTTATCAGCATCTTTTAGTTTTAATATTCTGAACGATAACCTTTGGCCGCTGCACTCCCACACGGAGAAAGGAGTCCTAATCCCCCCTTGCACCTGAGTTGATTTTATTAACACATTTCCTCTCTGACTGACAGGCTCCAGTCATTAATTTATGAAATCCAAATTAACCCCAGGCTCTGTGCTCTGTGTTATTTCTTGTCAGGGTCAAGGGAAACTAGCCCAAATTATCCATTGGCTTTTTTTTTCCTTGCAGATTATGTAGTTGAAACAGGGATAGAACTCTTGTCTCTCATCTGTTCTTAAAAACTTTGACAATTCATTAGAAACAGCTTTAAACAGATCAAAATTCAGGTTTGTTAATACTTACTGTAGAATTAAGAGTACTGACCAGTTTGAGAAGAGCCCCTGGGTGCCCACACGTGTTTGTTTCCTGCAGAAGAGGCACCAAGTTCTTCTTCTTTTGCACGATAAACCCAATATGGCTCTGGAGAGCTGCTGCAGCATTAGTCAGGCTATTTTGCAGCCATATCTATTCATAAAGGGGAATAAAAAAAATCATCCAACTTCTAAATTCTCTAAATGAGGTCTACCTCCCTTTCTTTGAAGGAAAATAGAAAGCTTGTTGCCTGGTAGAGCTCAGCTGGGACCTGTTACCTCTGAGTGATTAGGAAAACACGCTTTGTGCCCACTCTTTTCTCAGTCAGGGAGCACTTTTCTCCTTTTGGGGAAAAAAAAAAAGGAAAAGAAAGATGGGACAAAGCTTTTGTTACTGACCAGCATTTTTCAATCGAATCATCTCATTTCTTTTTAAAAAAATCTAAAGAATATTGCAGCTGCTGCCAGTTGTTCTTCTTGAAGGGCTTTTGAATGGCATTTCATTAAAGGAAGAAAAAAAGAGATTGTAGCGAGGGATATAGTAATTCTTGCAAGAGATGGGCGATCGTGGAAATACATTAGCTTTTTTATTTTTCAGCTGTAATTGACATCTTACCAGGTCTCTGAACTTGGGATTTTTGTGTCCTACTAGTTGTTTTTTCCCAGTTTTCAGTTGCTTTTCCACAGATTTTCATCCATACGCACCTCTTATATTTGCTGTCTGTATCTTCAAAGAATGAGATGGAATAATTTAATCTGAAGTTAATCCCTTTAAATATGGAATTAAATTGTAATTTTAGCTAATAAATACTTGCTTATCAATGTATATGTGGCCATTAATTGTGGAAAATAAAACCAGAGGTGAAGTGATTTCTGGAATTCTGGGAGACATCAGTATCTTTAATGTGGACTTAAACAAATTATGGATTCTTTTTTTCTAGTTTTGAGCCATGCTTTGGGTATGAATAGCAATATTTTTGTGGTATATATGATCTGATAATCCATTTTATTAGTTCATTGACCTCCCCGACACAGCAATACTCCTCCTGTCTTTCTGTTCCAAACAAAACAGGAATACTGAGTTCAGTGTAGCCTTCCCCACATGATTACACCTCCATTGGTTAATTTACTTTGTGTGTGCTGTTGATGAGTGCTGTTTGTCACCTGCTGCTCACGGGAGCCCTGCTTCCCCACACCGAGCGCCGGTGTCTTGGTGTCACTGGGCAGGAATTTATGGGAGTTGCTTTACCCTGGAAGTCGGTAGCGAGTTCCTTGAATTTCTCAGAAACGTTTTCAAGAGCCACTATAAATTTTTCATCTGCAGAAGATAAAACACGCAGCAGACACCCATCCTGTAACAAATGGTGCCATTGGAAAATGGGAAGTTATGATTGTCGTATTTTAACCTGCCGCTTTACGCCGAGTTTGGAGCTGCACAGGTTGGGCGGATGTGGGGGTGTGTGTGCCATATCTCAGGTTGTTCATGGGAAGTGGTGACACTCTGAAAGCTCCTTTAAGTCATCCTCCTGCTCCACTGCAGTGGCTGAGGGAGGTTGGGATAGGCTGCAGAGACCTGGGTGGAGCACAGGAGAGATCTTGGGGTTTAATAGCAGAGCCTTCCTCTGTCAGACTCTACTTCTGCTAAGATAAAGACAAGGCATTTGCATACTCCCTATTTTCCAAACAGTCTTTCTTCTCCTGGTTTTCCCCATGTGTCTGATGCTGCACAGACCCGTGACCTCCCTGTGCTGCCTTCTGGGTGTTTGACAATCGGATCTGAGTCCATCAGGCTGCCTCAATTGTGGAGCAGCAGCCGCCAAAGAGCAACTCGACGCAGCGGTATCAGCCTCATTAGCAGCAATAATGGGCTCTTAGTGCACTCTTGATTCTCCTATGATTTTAATGGCACAGCTTTCCCTGTAGGTTTTTTTTGTATGGAGAAAGCATAAAGTCAGAGAACTTTTGTCGCCAGTAAAATATGGAGGGGTTGCAGATACACATTTCTTATTCTCGAGGTGTCGTTCTCTTTGTTCCGAGGAGAGCACCATTGTCAATTAAAAAAAAAAAAAAAAAAAAGTGTTTGATGGGAGATTTTCATTAGAAAACCGAATTTGAAATATTCAGGTCAGGAAGAGCACACTGTGATAGTCAGCATTCGGTTTGAACTTCTGTATGTTGGAAGGGTTTTTGGAGGTGCTGCTTGAAAGAAAGTAAATCTCTGATCTTGGATGGTCTCTCAATTTATTAAAACCCCGAATGCACTAATAAAGGCACTTCAGAGAGCATGATACTTTGTAAAAAGTTAGGAAAAGTAATATGGGTCCCTTAGAAGTTCTTCATACGAGTTTTTGGAAATAGTTTTGGATGTAGTTGTATTTTTCTGATAGCTAAGCCTGGTAGGCAGCTGGGGGCTTCAGAACAATTGGATTTCTTACTGGTTGACACATTGGTGGATTTTGCTGGTATAATTTTAATTGGGAGTCTTGTTACCAGCCCTTTCATCATAGCATAATCCCAGTTTTGTTCTCATTTATATTGCAATAAAGACCTGGGTTTGCTTTTAGAAGGTGAAGCCTGAATTTTGGTACATCTCTGCTTGATACTCTACCTCATTCTTACAAGGAAATTGACTTTCTTTTCCAGTTTTTCCTTACTCCTAGGAGCCAAAATTACTGTGAAGGTTACCAATTTGTTTAAATATTTTAGGATGAATCCCAGAGGTCAGCCAAGGTGTCCTTCCTGACAACTGTGTGGATCAGAATAGTGCAGTCACAGGTGGTAGCAGGAATGCAGTGCAGATGTATTAGGAGTAGTAGATGGAGAAGTAAAGCAGGTGTAATTCTTTACAACCGATTTCCATGCCTGTGTAGCTATCATGAGACTTGCTCTGCTTATTAAAGATAAGAATTGCTCTGCTAAGAGGAAAGAACTGTAGGATTATGTGCCTTTTCAGTAAAATATTGTGGGAGCCAAACCTTTCGGGTCCTTTCAGTAACCTGATGAAGGGGAAGTGGTAGACTTCTGCTTTATTCATTTTGGGGCAGAGGGTAACTACTCACATCACACCCCCAGGTCTGTAAAGAACACAAACTGTGGCAATCTGACCTCAGAGTGAACAGATATGATTTTAGTACCATAGCAGAGTATAAAGATACATCCACTTGTGCAACCAGTGGATGTTTTCCCTTCATCACTGCAGTGCTTGCGTCCCCTCAGAACAATCTGTACATTTTGCTTGAATTCAACCATGTCAGAAACAAAGAACTTGAGCATCTTTAAATTTAAACATCTTTAACATCAGCCTTAAGAGGATGTGTGAAAATCCTTCTTCAGTCTTAGGTTGTGATTTTTCTTGTCTTCTTCCCCCAAAGGATGCCATAATTAACTGCCCTAAACTTAAATCAGTGTAGAACAAAAAAACCTGCTAGGTTGAATTGTTGTTTGTTTGTTTTTAATAAATGTTTCCATTATCTCAAAAAAAAAAAAAAAATAATACAACAACTTTGATAGAATCATAATTTTGTTTGAATAATGAAGCAAATTGTGTTTGAAGGAAAGATAAAATTTCTGTTTCTTGACTTCTTTCTTCAAGCTTTTTTAAAAATAGGTAATTTTCCTTAATTGTACTAAAAGCTATTTAAAAATTGCATTTGTCTTCCTGCAAAAAGGGTAGGAGGTAGGATATTCTGATACTACCTAATTTACACAATTCCTTTTTTTATTAATTTAACAATTTGAGGTTGTTTTTTCCCCTCTTTTTTTATTGTAATTGTTGTATTTGAGAAATGAGTCTGAAGCATTGTAGTAAAACTGTGGAGATATTTCTTATACCCACAACTAATATCCTGCAGCTCATCTGCATCTTGTATCTGAATCACCTACTGCAGTGACAAGTAGAGCAAGTGAAAGTGAAATAAAATATAAAATAAAAGAAGCTGCTCGCTGCAGTTGGAAATATGACCTAAAATTAGCATCACTTCTAGGTCCCACAACAGCTTTTATGTCACCTGAATAATAATAAGCATTTGCTATATAAATATGCCATAGGATTTTACTGGTAGACAGATATTATACCTCAAAATCTGAATCAGGTCTGGAGCTGTGTCTGTGCTGAGAAGGACAAGTCAGTGCAGAAATCAGTGGTCACTGTAGTGCAAAGCCAGTTTTTGGCAGCTGCTGCAATAAAAATTGTATGATGGTGTTGATACTTTGAAAAATTCAAATTAGCTCACTTCTATGCTGATGTCTCTGTGCTGGGCCAGGAGAAGGTCTCAGGAAGCTGGGGCTTGTCACTCCTGTGGGTTTTGGGCAGGTTTTGGTGCTGTCAGGAGCTGCCACGCTCTGTACGAGCAGGTTAGAGATGGGAATTGCCTGTGCAGAAATACTCAGCACGTGTGGGCACAGCCAGCCACCAGGGAATTTTCCAAAGGGAATTTTCCAAAGGATTTCTTCAAGGCTTCTTTCACTGTCTCCTCTGTTTCAGTCAGGGCGTGAATGGTTTGGGGAAAGGTGAAAAGCATCTCTACACCGATGACCCAAAGCCATGTGTGTAAATCACTTTACATGTTTTTAACTCTAAAAATGAGCACACAGATGAAAACCTTTGCATGAGTACCTGTGCTAACATCTGTTCATTACCTGTGTCATATAAAGCTGTGTGGGAAATGGTTGTATTTTTGCTTCTTTTATTAAATTGTGGTTTTTTTGGTTGCAATAGCTGCTTTCTTTGCCTTGTAAATGTACAGACCGGCCACTTGCTCTCAGGCTTCCAGATTCCACTTTTGGCTCAACCCCACTGTTCTCTAGATATATTCACATTCAATAATAATATTTTTCAAGCAAACCCCATGCATAACTGCATGTATCGAAATTAATCTCCAAACCAAAAAACTTCCTGTAAAATCGGAAAAGGAATATCAAATAGGAAGAGGAAAATGGATGAAGTACATGTGCAGTAGTCCTGTAAAGATGGCTTATATACTCCTGAGGCTCTTGCTGCAGCTTGTGACATCTTTTATAGAAGTGTCACCTTTAGGAGGCTATTTTTGGCAATGATGTTTCAGCATGGGATTGTAAGGGTAACAGTGGGTATTGGATATATCCTCCAGAGATCACCTTCACACTGCCTCAAATATTTCTAGGCGTATGAAAGAAGTGAGCAGTATAACTTGCTGAAGAGCTCTGCACACTTGTTTTATTCTTTCTCATAAAACCAGATTCAGTGAAAACTTGGCCAGTATCTGCTATAATTTTCATCAGGATTCAAAGCCATTACTTTCTCTGGATAAACAGCAGTTAGAACAAATCTTAAATATACATGTAGGGAAATATTCAGGCTCTGTACCATTTGTCACTTGCAGAACAGCTAAAGCAGCAGAGAGTCACAGGCTGTGCTAGGAAAAAAAAAAACCTTTATACCTAGAGAGTCTGGAATTAGCCAACTGTCACTTTCCTGAGCCAGGAATAGGTGGAAGAGGAGACAGTGATAAAACTTGACTGACTCTTAGTTTTTCTTCTTTCTTCAAAGAGTGTGAAGCTGTTCCTTGTTTCAGGAACCTGCAGGTTCCTGAGGGCTCGCTGCGCATGAGCTGCTTAAGGGAGCTCTGCAAACTCTGTTAGCAGAGGCTTTGACGTTTCCATGGCTTGTGGAGAAGTCAGTCATTACAGACAGGCTGCTAAATTATGGAGGCAGTTTTTATCTGCCAGTTCTTTGCTTCTGTTGCTTCCTATAAGCTTTAAGAATATTTGAGGGAAAAATATTGGCGTACTTGGTTGGCTGAGTGGCTCTCTTGAGTTACTTACAGCCTTTCATTCCCAGGCTGTTCACGGATTTCTTATGTTGGCCTAGACCCTTTTTGGCCACTACAGCAGGTAGGCTGATCTCCAGCTCATTTTACAGCCAGTTCTAGGAGAAAAGAAACCTTCTTTTGCCATTCCTCATGCGAAATTTGTTCTGAAGTTTCCTTACAGAGCTCTGCTTCTGTCTTTGCAGTGCTCTCTGTGCACGGCCTCCAGTCATGAAGCAGATGAAAAATGGAGAGACAGAAAGAATTTTCAAAAAGGGGAGGCAAAAACTGTGACTTTCTGCTTTGTTGCTTCCTTGGTACATTCTCTGTCAGGATTTACCTTAGTAAATAACTCTGTAACTCTATATGTAGAAGGGGAAGTATTTTAGCAAGACATAAGACTCAGCACGACAAAATCTATTTAAATGCAGCATAATTGAAATGTCAACATAGCTGTGAAATGCCTCAAGGTGTTTCTTTGGTGAAGGCTGGATATGACACAAAATAGATGCCTGAATACTGTGGTACAGAAAAAGCCTTTTTGTACTCAAGTCCAGTCTCGCGCTCAACTTACACAATGTTTGCAAATGCTTGGCTGTTGCTGTGGTCCCTGCTCTTGCCTTCCTTAGGGAATCTGACAGTTCAGAGAAGGTTTTGGGCTCAGAGGAGGGAAGAGCTGTTGGTGTTCTCAAGCAAGGAGTGTTTCCTGCAGGGACACCCAGCCTTAGCCTGGAGCTCGTTCCCTGCTGGGCACAACAGACCTTGTACCTGCTCGGTGAGTGCCTGGGCACTGTGGAGATGTGTTGGGAATCTTGTTTCTCCCAGGGTGAGGGTTGATTCTTCATTCCAATTCTGTTAGAGTGACTTAAAACAAGACAGCACTGTTGTACATGAGCTGCTCTCCTCCCCTCCCTCCTCCACTGGGAGTGGAGAATACAAAGTACCATTAAAATGTTTTTTCATCTTTCAGATTTCTGAAAACGAAACAGCGACTGTGCGTTAGTCTTTTCTTAGGCAAGTCCTCTGCTTGGTGACCCATAACATGCTCCATCTCATTTCATGGAAATGAAACCTCTGTGGTGAATGGGACTCACAAGAAGTGCCCTCACAGCTTCCAGCTGGTGCTGCTGAACCAGGATGGGCCGTGGCACAGGGCCCAGTGTAGTTATAGTTACACCAAGTGTCGTTTTTATGTCTATCCTAGTCAGCACTCTGGCTCCAGGTTTCAGTCTGCCTGTGTGACACAACTTTTTTTAGCAGTTGATAGGCAGAGAAGACCAATCCATCTGACTCTTGCTTTATGAGGCACCGCAAGTTTTTTTAAGAGGTTAAGTTCAGTTTGATCTTCATCAGCAAACTGTGATTTCAGAAGGAAAACGAACTTGACAACTGTTTCAACAACCTGAATGTTTATGTATGTCTTCAGTTAATGCCTCAAGTCAATATTTGTTAAGTCTGATTGATAAAAATATGTGCCTTTCATCAAGGTCAAATTAATTTGAGGAAATTTGCTTACCATGCTGCTTTTGCACAGAATCCCTTGTCAGACTTTGCAAAAAACTATGCAGGCATTTTCTTATTTAAATTATGATTATCTTCACTATGAACTTCCCTGAGAGCACTACCTCATTTGAATGTGTCTTTTTTTAAAGGATGCTGCAGATTGGATTCCAATTCAGACAGGTGATAAATTACCAGCCTTGACCTAATTCATTAACTTTAATGGTATTTGAAGTTTTTATTTTATCCAGGATCCTTCGATAGACTTGTCTTGTAGACATCTTTATAATAATGTCCATTCATCAGCCACTTAAAGGACATCACTTGAAACTGGATGTGACTGTGAGGATAGAGATTTTTTTCTGGGTTGTGTTCTGGCTTAGGATTCCTTGGATGTCGCAGGCTACACCAGGCAATAAGGCTGACTTTGCATGAGACAGTAAAGCTTGGGAAGGAGTTCTGGAACCGTGTGTTAAATATGTATGGCTGAATTTATGTAAATTCAAAATCCATCTCATTAAAGTTGCTTTCACAGGGTACAACCACACCATATGTTGTACCATAGGACTGGAGCTACACTGTGTGGTACAGACAAGGGCTAAGTAATGGCATCGCTTTGGAACAGGTCATTAGAGGATGGCTTTGTGGGACACAGAGATGGAGGATTCTCTCCAGATATTTGAAGTATTGCTCTTAAGTTGTGCTGTTACAAATATAAAAGCCCTGCTGTGCCACAGTGAGGGTAATTCTGGAAAGAAGAAAGCAACCCTCTGTGGATGTGTGCCTAATGCAGATTCCTCTTGTGATCTACTGTATTCTCTTAAAATGTGGGTCTCTTATCAGGTGATTCCTGTTGTATTTTTCTGAAAATGGATCAGTTTAGGAAAGGGAAACATGACAGAGCTGAAAAAGCAAGTTAGCACCCAAACTGGAGTAGCAAACCAGCAACTTTTTCTTGCTGTCCACAGAACCAATTTTCTTTCTCATGTTGAAAGAAATGCATGCACAACAACTACTAACACTAAACTAAAGAAATAACCAAAGCTGCTTGTGAACTGAAGTTTCACCACTGAAGGTTACTGGATTTGTCCTTCTCCTGAGTCTCGGCGGAGATGTGTGGAAGGACTGTGAAAAAGCTGTGGCAGGAAATGGGAGCTGCTGTCTCCTCATCGCTCTGAAATGCCACTTGCACATACACACAGAAAAAATCTGATTAAATTCATGAAAACTGTGGCATTTGCAAAGCTTCAGATGATGGCAGGATGGAACCATTTGGTGGTAAGGTGCCCTGAGGGGATGTGGTCCCACAGCATCCAGAGGGAGGCCAACAGCAGGTGTGGCTGGAGTTCACTCACAGTATTCATTAAAGCATGAAATAAAAAAATACATCATAGATTTAATGCATATTTGTGGATGCTAGCAAGGGCTAGCAGAGGAATTTTTCTGTGAAACTTTCCTTTCTCATGAGAAAGCAGTTACAGAAATCCAGCTTCTCACAGCTTCTCTGTGAAATCTTTTGTTCTCACACGAACTGGATGGACAACAGTTTGTAAGAATGTTAAACCATTTCTGCGCCTGCAAATTCCTCTGCTGGCCCTTGCTGGCATCCACACATATTGAATAGCTGCAATTAATTGTACAGGTGTAGTCAGGTAACAGTGAGGAGTTCTCAGTAATGAATCTGACTTGTCCTGAATCTGACTTGTCCTACTACCTCATCAACAGAAACAAGAAAACAAAAATGCTGCAAAATAACAATTTTGCCTTATGAAACCTCTCCTCGTTTAAATGTGGTATTGGAATTGCTTTTCACAGTTACGCAAGTATTCTGTATTTTTCTTTTAGTTGGACATGCCCTGTTCTTTAGAGGCAGTTGAAAGAAGAAAAGCCTTTTGTTTCTGGTGTCCTTTGTTCTGTATGCTGGGCTGGGTTTGGAGAAGTAGAAAATGGTGCTTTCTGGAGAATAATTGAATGTGTTCAAAATGGAGAACATTTGTAGGGTGGTGGAGGGAGGGAAGATGTGGAGCATGGAGCAAAATTAAAAACCTGGGAGATATCAAAAAGATGTGTCCAAATAGGGCAAAAAATAAATAAATTTAAAACAAAAAGTTTGTGCTAATAGACTTCTCAAAATAAAGCAAGGCTTTTTTCTAAATTTGAGTACAGTTATTATTTTTTGACTGTTAGAAAACATGAAGGTGAAATGTACACATTTAAATTTAGCTGTTGTTGCAAATGCTCCCCCAATTTAATTTTCAATTTCTGTTTTCTTCATGAAGAATTTAATTATCCTGCAACCATTCTAACTCATTCTCTCTTTAATTGCCTCTTTATTTTCACAGTAATCATCTATTCAGATTTTTTGCTTTACAGATCCTTCTGATATTCAGGTACTTAACAGCTTTTATTAAAAGTCGGTAAATAAATAAATTAATTACTTTTTTTCCTTTTTTTTTTTTTTTTTCTTTTCTTTCTTCTTGGCTACTCCACTTTCATCTTTAACTTTGGGTATGCTTAAGCTTTTTTTTGGTAACAGGGAATAGCAAGAAGATTATTAAGCCCTAAGTTTGTTTCAGTGATGTTCCATAAATGTATTTGAGTTGTCTCTTCACACATAAGGACATAGCTATCAAAACTATGTAAACAGTTCCATTTTCCAGGCACCAGTCCAGTGGCAATAATACAAAATATTGTAGACAAGATGTTTGCACCCTGTTTTTATTTTAGTATCACTTTTCAAGGAAAACATGGTGATTTTCGAACTGTGCAATTCTCGTCATGGCTGTTCCAACCCTCAGTGGGATCGAATTTTCTAGAGGTGGTGAGAGCACTTCTCTCTGTGGGGAAAAAGTTTCTTTGAAGTCTGAGCATCCTCTGAGAAGTTCTGCTACCAATTCAAGCAAAAGTGAACATCTAATCCTGACTAAAGATGCTGCACAGCTGTAAAAGGCTTCCTGCATTCAGGGAGCTCTTCCAGGGTAGGATTTGTGTTACTCAGTGATAAAAGCTGCTGTGGAATTCTCTGACTGCATAACCAGGAGCTCACCAACAAACAGCCATCATTCAGGAGGGAGGTTTGCTTCTTGTTCTTGGATCTGGTCAAGGCTACACAAGAGAAAATCATAATGAGGCATTTTGTCCAATTTCAAAACTGTATTTCATGAGGGTAAAACACAACCCTATGAAAGTCTTCAAATGGAACACAAAATGTACAGCGTGCTGAAAGCAGTCTCCTGTAAGAAGCCTTTACAGAGGAGTAAATAAATCTTTTCTTCATTTTTCCAGGCAGTAAGATGTTTACCTTCTGATGTCAACAGTAGTTAGGAGAACCATGTAGCTTAGGTCTTTTAAAAATACCTTTAACTATATATTGCACAATATTTATTCTGTATTTAATAAATAGAATATAATGAAGATATATACTTAATTAAAGGTATTTTAACAATAATTTTGCCTGAAAAATTTGTTGCAAATAGATATCTAGAACTGTTAAATGTAAACCTAGATTTTACTTATATAAAATACAGAGTTAACATTATTGGAGTAATCTTAATGGTGCACTGTTATACTGAATGATTTTATTTCCAAGTAGTCTTAGTCTTGCAAAAATTAATACTGAGATGTAAAAATAGCTACAAATATAAACTGAGGTGGTGCACTTGTTTATTGACTTCATAATTTGGATGTAGGTGGCTTTGCCTACTGAGCCCAACATAGGCGGAGCTTAATAATTCTTTAAGGGGCAAATAATGAGGTTCTCTGCCAAACTTGGAATGAGCCAAGAGCAACTGAAGTTACATCCATCTCCTGAGTTTCTAGTTGAAGAAATTGTGAAAAGCTACACTATGCTTGAAGTCTGCGGTGCTTTGTGGAGAGAATATCTCAAAATAGCATTTGGGAGAAGCAGTGATCCGCACCAAAACTGTATTCATTGTCTTAAGCCAAGCCCTTGGCACAGTTGGACTGTTCTCCGGAATAATCAGAAGATTTAGAAAAGGATTCTGGCAAAAAATAGAAACAGATAACATTTTTCCGTCTCCTTTTGCATTTTTGTCCCTTGAGAAGCCGGGGAAGAGCCAGGTTAACTTTTAATGTGCCAGAATGTAGTAGCTGAATGTTGAAGTAATGCATGAAGCCCTTGTGTAAATACCATGGTGATTCCATGTTTATTCTCAGGAGCTAGAAATAGGGCTGATCTTTGTGGTGCCCTTCAGCCTCCAAAGCACATCACCTGAGTCTCTCATGTTCAGTGTTACCCTTTACAGCTGTGCCTCCAATAATCTCAGGCTCTGGAATGCTGAAATTGGCACTGAAAACCATCATGTTTTATTAATTTATTTCTCGGCCTATTCTGCTTGTGCCCTGGGGAATGAAGCGAGGGGCAGGATACAGGGATGACATTTATTTATGTTACGGCCACTAATAAAATGTGTCAATGACATCTGCTGTGGAAATCTGCATTTTTCTTTTCCTGTGCATGCAACGGTACATGGAGCTACATAAAAGATATAACTGTACCGACCATAAAAACAACAGGTGGCTGAAATGATTCATCACTGGGGTTTCCTGCTCACCAGTTCTTTGATTTATAGGATGGGCAGAGGGAAGGGGTTTTTTTGAGTCTCTAAAGACTTGAAGTGCTTTTCCAAAAAACAGTTCTGAAACAGCTGGAGAACTTACAGTGAAAAAAAATACCAAATGACGTTATCCTATGTAAAATATTCAGTAAAATTAAGGTTTCCTGTATCTATTATGTGTGCCTATGGCAGTAAGAGGCATCAGCAATAAGGATGCCCTGGGTAGGTCTCTGACTCTCAGTTGAATGAAGAGATGAACGAAAAGCAGTTCTTGGCCTTCTGTTGCCTTCAAACTCAGTGCCACTGAATCGATCATACATTGCCAAGGGCTAAGGGCTCATTAGTTGGTTAAAATATAAGAAATGCAACAAGGGAAGATGAGTCATGGTGAAATGGCAGCAAATGTTGCCATAATTTGCAGTGCTGCTACTGATCGTGTTTTCAGCTGGTGCTCTAAATTTGGTGCTTCCAGAAAAGTTGTTGCTGAGCAATCCCAGCTGGATGCCACGTGAGATGACATAAAATCACCAAACATGAAATTGTGCATCCTCCCAGACACTGGGACAGCAAGTTTGAATCACAGTGATTTCCTAGGCTTTGGGATCTGATGGATCCCATTTCCCGGCTCCTCTGGCCACCTGCACTTGTGCACACTGACACAGGTGGGAGATGGTAACACCCCATGAGTGAGAAATGCTCAGGAAAACACTGCCAGCAGTACCTTGAGAACTGGCAATTGTGAGTCTTCCCAGGCAGCAGCAGCAATATACAGCTTTAGGTAGAATTTGTCATGAATTGTGCACTTTCGGTGGAGCAAAAACACTCCAGAAGTCAACTTGAATCCCACCCTGTTTGCTGCAGGGAAAATTTAAATGTTCAGCCTCCTTAGCTGACTGAACATCTGCTTGTGAGGGAGTGTATCACTTATTGTAGCCCCTGCCACAGTCCAGAAGTACATATGTCTGTCTCCCTGGAAAAAAAACAGTCAACAGTTGAATAAGAATTTTATTTCTCCAGTACAATTTTTCCTTGCTACCAGTTTTTAGTTTGCTTCTAACTTAAAAGTCCTTTCTGTTATCCTTCACTGGGTTTAGTTTGCACATAAACAAAGTTCACTTACTGAATCGCATGTTTGGTTCTCTGGGACCTGCTGCTATTTTTGTAATTGATTCCAAGTCCTTGGCTGTGTTTCCAGGAAGGCTCTGCCTCATGAGCCTGTGGTTTCTGCTTGGCAATTTTTTGAGGATTTTATCTGTCAAGTGTAGTTGTATTTGCAAAGAGAAGCAATTTCTGAGGTACTACTTCCATGAGGAGGCATGAAATTGGGCGTTGGGAAAAGCTGTTATAGGTGTCTTTTTTGATTTCAGAATGATTTAATTATTTTTTCCAGATAACTGAACCGAGCAAAGTAAATAAAGATGTCAGCTTTTTTTTTTTTTATTTTTTCCTTTTTTTTTCTTTTTGTTACCGGGGGGGGGGGGGGACCCAAGTATTAGTAAAAATTAATTAATAATCTTTTGGCCTCTCTGCAATGTTTTAGGAGTTCCACACCCTTCCCAGCTCTGTTGCACCATTGTATCTACAGCACTAGATGAGGCAACAGAACAAAGAGTGTCTAAACTTGTTACTTATCTCTGCAAACTGCCGTTCCAGAAGAAGACTGAGACATCTTGCCACTTGAAGGGAACATGGCATTGCCATGCTGGGGTGTATCTGCTTGAGGCACAGTAGAGATTTTCAGCTGATCTTACTGGGCCATTGGACTGGGCCATTCCCATAAATCCGTGTGTGAAAACACACCGTTGGTTTGGAGTGAGATGATCCTCAGGAGGGAGTGAGATGGTTCAGTCCTCTGCAAGAGACTGTTTTAAGAGAGACACTGAACACTGATGATGCCATGCTGTGAGCTGGCTTCCCATAGATAGAGCTGGAAAGCATGTATGAAACCATAGTAAGTCACACTTTTTCAACTTAGAATTCCTTGTTGTCCAGTGACCAGATGAGCTGGGTGGAATTGTGTGCCTGAGTGAGGGGACAACCCAGGACGAGGGACCTGCCTCATCAGGGACAGTACTTAGATTTCTAGAGCTCTCCCTGAGAGGCTTCCTAACATCCTTTACCACCACAAAACGTTCCTGAGCATTTTTGCCACCAGAGCCTGCTCTGGTCCTGCCAGCAAATTTCTGCTTTGGTGTCCAAGCATTCCTCAGGCACTGAACTGCAATTTACTTACAAGGCTGAGAAATTGTGAGCTAATTCTGGAAATGAATTTTATACAATTTGGTCCAGACTACTAAGAAGCCCAGGTGATCTGCTCCTGCTGACTTCTGGACCTCTCTGTAGTTTACCCATTCTGCCAGTCATTATCACCATTCACAAACTTTAGCACTCCCTACTTTCATCTTTGGCTTATTGACATGTGCAGCATTGTCAGGCTTCATATTTCATTAGACACACGTAGAGATTATTATCTGTACCTCAGTGAACATGTATTCAATCCCATGGAAATGCTTAAAAATATAAACTACTTTAAATAAACCTAAATAAATGTGTATTTTTCTCATAGCTATTCTTTTAAACTTACATCTTCTATCCGGGTTAAAAACCAGATAAATTACTCTCTTCAGTCATGAAATCATTTACCCAGTTTGTTATTTCCCATGTGAACTTTCCTTCAGCTTATGCTTGTGTATGGCAGCCAAGATATAACTAAAACAGCAAAAGGTCAGAATAATGAGCCATTTCCACGGGTGAAGCCAATATTTCTCTACATGCCTCCTACCTGCTGATCTCATCTTTTAAAGTGTTGTGTGATGCTATGGTTGAAGAACACCACATCAAACAAATTGTTTTGAAGCTGAGCCAAATAATGTGGGTCAAGATTTAGGCAGGCAGAAATTTCAATAGTACATCCTTGAAAAATAAATTTATCCATGAACTGGGTAGGGAGATACTGTTAAGGAATATTTTGAAGATGGTTACACTCACATCTGAAAGGAAGTGCTGAGGGTTATGGAAGATTTTATTTGCTTATTTAAACTTTGTTTTGTTCCTGCAACATTCCTTCTTCTCTCTGACTTCAATATGTTGAAAATGACGGGGAAAAAAAAAGGAAAAAAAGAAATCTGTCTTTTCTAAGTAATATCTTGTTACTCAGAAGCAGCCTGAACTTGCTCAGCAAGACGTGCCCATTTTCACTGAACAATAATCACAGTGAGACACTTCTGGTTATGTGCAGACTGACAAGCAGATTAAACAAGATATGTAATTTTCCTGTAATCATAAAACAGACAAACACGTTGTAATGTCTACCTAAAATAACAAATTAAGTTGTTCAGTGACTGATTGCCAACACATAGACAGTGTTGTGTGGAAAGATACAATAGAGGCTTGAGATACATCAGGTAAATTCGTGAAGTGCAATTCATGTGCCACCATGCTCAGAAAGTCTCGCCTTGAGGTGCTCTTTTCCAAGTCAAACTTCCTGCACCACTTGGTGCTACAGGCCAGGGTTCTCCTGCTGATGGGCTGAGCTCTGACACTGCATTAGGGCCATTTTTTCTTATAAATTATAGCTAACGTGACAAAAATCTGGTGCTCACCCTTTACATGACGGTGTTGTCCTCACAGCAGTTGTTCAGGGGGTGGGACCCAGGACTGCTTAAGTGTTTGTTGAGCCTCAGGGGTGTTCACGCATCACAGCCCATCAATGTTTCCTCCACAGGATGCACCAGTTGCTGCATCAGGTGTTCTCATGTTGAACCAATACTGCTGGGAAAAAGGCTCAGTTGCCTGATGATTATAGTAATGAAAAAGGGTGGAAATACAGCCATTTGGTAATTCATTTTAGCTAGTTGCTATTTTCTGGAAAATTTAGGAGTAGCCTGGTACCCAGGACAAAGCACCATTCTCAAGCATTATTTCCCTGCCTCTATCTTAGAAATATTCTTTTAACACTCCACCCTTGGGAAGAGATTCTGCACTCAGGAGTTCAAGTGAATGGAGTTACCTAACAGCAGTCCTAACGTAGACATCTAAGCTCTATGAAGGAAAAGGCTTGCAGTTACACTCAGGACTAAGAATTTTCTTCAGCTTGCTGTTGGAGTTCAGGATGCAGAGTTTTAAGTTGTCATTCTGGGGTCTGATGACCCTGTTGTGAATTGTACAGAAATCCTGCACTGACTGATGGGGCTGGGCACCTGGGGCTGGCTGCAGACTTCAACTGTAAATGGCTGAGTCTTGAACATCTCCCAGTTTAGTTTATTTTTCTGACTGGATGTTTCATTCTAGGAGCTAATGAAAACCAACATATTTAAATTTTAGTCCTTGTGCTTCTCTGCTGAGTTTGACAGAGGTCACCCACAGCAGGGCTGGAAGGTCATGAACCTGATCTCTGGTTTCCATGTCTCTTTTTCTGTGGTGCTTCTGCCATAACAGAGTTTTGGGCTGAGGTGTCTGACAAAGTTCATTACAGTTGTGTCATTTTTCTTTTATGGTAAGATATTAAAAACTAATAAAATGACCAACAAATATAAGATAAAAACATGCTGCATTATTTTAATCCAGCAAGTGAATTCTATTGATCAAGCCACCCTTTTCTGCCAGAGAAGCAAACCATAGAACTTTATATTGTGTCTCTAACATCAACAATAACAAACAAAGAAAAAAACTAAGGGTAGATTACAACAAAGTCTAATTTGTGAAAGGATTGTACTTCAAAAACTCAAAACATAAACCAGAAAAGAAAAATAAGGCTTACAGAGTATGTGTGATAAGAATAGTCTAGACATCAGTGTATGAATATTGAATCACAAAAACTGAATAACAGAGATAAGATCAAGCAGATTTATGAAACACAAAGGTTCCGAAAAGAATACGAATATTTAAGAGAAAAAAAGATTATGCATGGAGTTCAATTAGAAGAACAGTTCAGTAACAAGCTCCCCTAAGTTTTCCTTTGGGTATATTTTAGAGACAAGGAAAAAAGGGATTAATCTCAGATCCATAATGAAGAATTATGTTTTAGCATCAGGTGATGTGTTGCTTGAGGAACACAGTGGAGGAACCTCCTGAGTCATGTAAATGGTTTCTTGTATTTCAGGACCCTTTCCATATGCTCTTTTTTGTTGGTCTATCTTGATCCATGTCAAAAGCAAGCACTTATTTTCTGTCCCTGCTGTTCCCACTCAAAGAGGAGTTCCAGAACCTGATTATGGTAATAGCTAAGAACCTTCTCATTTTCAGCCAGAATTTATTAATGGGCAATTTATACTCATTTGTACTTCTGCCAATAGCCCTTTAGTTTAAATTGTCTCTTTCCCCGCTGTTGATCCTCTGATATATTCATAGACAGCAGTCATAATTCCTCTTCATTTTCATCCCCTGGCACCAATCAACATGAAAACTCGCAGTCTCCCCTCAGATTGCAGTTCTCCATTCCCCTGCTAATCCCTCAGGCTCTGATTCTGCTTAAAGCTGAGTTTATTCTCCACGTATCCATCGGGGTGTGCACTGCTGCAAGCAGCTGCCTCCTGGAAGAAAAGCACTCAGGAGCATCCTGGGGCTTGACATCAACACTTTCTCAATGGGAAACACTTATCCCAATTCTCTCAGTGATGCGTTTCCCTTTTTCCCAGGCAACATTGCACTGGTTGCTCATGGTCACTCTCTGATGAACTGTGTGACAAGGATCCTTTGTTGTTTCAAATTGGGAAGTCCTGAACTGACAACAGAAGCTCTGCTTTTATTCCCCTGGTGTATTGTCTGGCGCTTTCAACTTGTAAACTTCAGCCAATTTCTTTTATTTGCACCAGCTCTGTATTATTGATGTTTATCAACAGTACGTAAGCAGTAAATTTTAATTCGCAGAGTACTGAAAGGTTGTCAGTACTCTCCAGCATATATTGTCACTACAAAAAGAGCAGGACAGGATTTGTCTATTACAGATGTACTTAGGAAACATAATTGGGAACCCACTGCAGCCAAAAGGCTTTATTAGCATGCAAGTGGCTCAGAAGTAATGGCAGCTAAATGCATTTTGTATGCCTCAAGTCTGCTTTCATACGGTCATACAGAACCACAGAAAGGTTTGGTTTGGAAGAGACCTTAAAGATCATCTCATTCCAACCCACACCACCCTGCCGAGGCCTGGGTCAGCTTCCAATACATGAGGTTGCTCAGGGTCCCATCCAACCTGGCCTTGGTTGTTTTTCCTCTCAGGTAAGACAAAGTTAATAGGTATATTGGTAAATCCATTCTACTTTTTTTGACAATCCCCAATAGCCCCCAAAGAAAGAAATTCAGTATTACGAATCTGCAAGCTGAACTGCTTTTCCTGTTCATAGAAACAGCCAAAACATCTGAGCGTGACAACCTGGTGTGAACCTTTTGTGAACCTCATGTCGGCTCAGGGCGATCTGACAAAAAGGATAGTCAGATCAATTGCTTAAACCTTTCATTAAAAAGCCATTCAAGAGAAGTTAGTTCCTTATATCATTCATCTTGAATGAACTATGGCAAGCAGTGTGTTTCATTGAGCACAGAAGGAATAAATGAAGGCAGGATTTTATTACGGTGAATTCCTGTGGGAGCAGTTTGTCCGGGAAGCTTACAGCTCCTCTGAGTCATTGTCAAAGGTGTATCACTTTAGGGGAGATGAGATCAGCAGCATCTTTGCCTGATTGACTACTCTCCTGTGGGACCAGATGCCTGGAAGTCAGAGCAACATGAAAGTCAGGGAGCATAAGATTGACATGGGTGTCTTTGAGAAACCAGGGTGGCTTTTGTGGCAGACCTGGATCAGAGCTTCAGAGAGTTCATGGAGATGTAGGGAAGTAAAAAATGCTGCCCTTCATGTCTCCTGTGGAAGAAAGAAAACACTGAACAAAATGACCTAAATCAGAGTTGGATGAATTGTCACTACTCCCTGGGATTGGGGAAAATAGATCATCCTAAAGACACTCAGAGCTGTTTCTGCTACCCTGTATTTCTGCAAATCTCACGGTTTGCTCTGCAGCTCCTTTTCTTGAACTGTGGGTCTGCCAGAGAGCTATAAAGCTCTCTCCTGTTGTTTCCTTCAGTGCAGCTCCTTCCTTTAAATCCTGCAGCAGAAATACCATGCTTTGACAAATTCAGAGGTTTCTGTAGCTGTGATAAAAGTGGAAGGCTCAGTGATGCTCATTCTTCACTGCCTGTGTACTTTGTAAACCAGTTCTCGCTGAGAAAGGGAGATCAAAGTGGGTGCAGAATTTTAGGAGACAAGAAATGACAGTCCCTGGCTTTTATCTCTTTAAATGTCCTATCTGGAGCATTAAAAATATCAGTGTTCTGCTTCATGATTTTTATGTGCCTTCTCACTTCTCAAGAAACCAGTTACAAATCTAACCAAGCCTTAAATGTATACACTGTCTTCCATAGCTTGTCCTTCAATATTTCAAACATTGCCAGAGGCAGTCAAACTGTGTTTTCTTCCAAAGGTTTTCAGGATCAGTATTACAGCTATTACAAAATGGCTAGTAAAGTAGAAAATACATTTTTTATCCTACTGTTTAATGTTTTATTTATTAAAGGCATCTGGCAGTGGCCTTAATAACATGCCCTAACTTTTGGTCAGTCCTGAAGGGCTCAGGCGGTTGGACTAAATGATCATTGTAGGTCCCTTCCAAATGAAATATTCTTTCCTAATCTATTCTGTTTTATTCTATTCTATTTTGTTGTATTATATATATTCTTACCCTCTACATTGTTATTGTATTTTTTTGCTTTTTCACTTATGGGTTCCCCTGGCAGGGTTAGTAGATCAGCAATAGAGCAAAAATTTCTGGGGCCAGAAAGGGTCTGTCACAAGAAGAAACAAAATACATTTGAAATGATTTGATGGATAATTTAAGGAAGGAGGGGAAATACTTGTCTGAAGTCAGAAACAGATGGCAGCCAACAGTGGTTCTTTAATGGTTTTGTGGGGATGTCTGGTGCATTTGAACAATTCCTGGCTGGCTGTTGTTGCCCTCCAGTTAAAAGCAGTTTTAGTGTGAAACTTGAGGCGAGTGATTGCTTGCTCCTTTTCCTAGCTGGCTAAAATGAGAGAAGATGTTTTGGTTTTCCCTGGTCCTGACAGTGGGCTGTGAAACGTGTCTTTTGAGAAAAAAAATTTGTAATGATTTCATTCACTGATCAATAGGCTCAGACAGTGTTCTCAAAAAAGTGAATGTAATGATTTATGTAAGAGAAGGAAGAGTAAGAACTCCCAGAGGATCCCTGTTCTATCCACAGCACTTCAGCTATCAGAGAATCCCGGAATGGTTTGGATTTGAAGGGACCTTAAAGATCATCCAGTTCCACCCCCTGCCATGGGCAGGGGCACCTTCCACTATCCCAGGGTGCTCCAAGCCCCGTCCAACCTGGCCTTGGACACTGCCAGGGATCCAGGGGCAGCCACAGCTTCTCTGGGCACCCTGTGCCAGGGCCTCCCCACCCTCACAGGGAAGAATTTCTTTCCGACATCTAATCCAAATCTATCCCCTTTCAGTTTAAAGCCATTCCCCCTTCTTCCCTCACTACATACCCTTATCAAAGTATCTTTTAATACGTATTGTAAGGAAAATGCAGCTATTTTGCTGTTAAAAGCCACTTGTATGATACTTCAATAACTTAAAATCAATGCAATGCAACAGTTTTTGTCAAAAATATGAGCAGATTGACTGTTTTTTATTAATTTTCCCATAATGGACCTCACTTGCCAATTTATTTTCATTGTTCTCCAGCTTTCCTGGCTGTATGCAGGTCCCACTATTCTGGTTCAAGCTGCTGCCTGTCGGCATCCATTAAGGAAAGAGTGCAAACAAACCAAGTCCCGTTTGTGAGTCAAATGTTTCTCATCCAGTAGGAGCTCCTGGCTGTGTAGCATCAGACAAATATTGGAGGAAGAAAATTGTAGGTTGTAAAGGATGGCTGATCCATATTTGCTTAGAAAATGAGATGTATGTGTTGATTTTGTTCAGATAGACAAATTTAATGAGCAGGTGCCACCTTGTCTGGTTCCAGCTCCACACCTCAGCGCTCAGAACCTCTTCAGGGTACCTTTAGGAAAGTTCCCCAGTTCACCCTCTGTGTAGGACTTGTTCTTGGAAAGGTATAGCAAATTTAAGGACTGGACTAGGGACAGGAAACCAACAAAGCCAGCTACAGCCAAAAAATATATTATCTTCCTATGCACAGGGCCCAGAAGGCAGAGAAATATACCAGAAACCACTGGGAAAATGGGCAGATTTAGACAATGTGTGGTTTATCGACCTCTAGGCAGCCTGTAGACTGTGTGGCATGCAGAATTCTAGGGAATGCCCTGAGACAATTGTGTGAAACCACTTTCTTTTTAGAAGAGTTGCATTAGAATAAGTAGTAACTCTGTGTGCCAGCCATATCCACTTTTCTCCCAAAATTTCGGCTTTATTTTGACAGTGGCAGTCGTTCCAGAACGGAAGCTTCAGGGCTCAGATGCTGATAGAGAATCTTCTTCATATTCATGTTCATTCTACTCCCAAGTAGAACTCGATGAATAATGATCAGGTGGATTAAAACTGTTCACATATTAAAGTACAGATTTCTCTTTTTCTTTAGGTCATGCCCAGTTACTTAAAGCCAGCCCTGTAGCAGAAAGTTCTCTGTCCATTTGCAGGTTATTTTCTGATCCATCTGCATAGGTTTGAAAAACACCCTCAGAGCAACTCCTTAAGCTGCATTTTTCAATCCTTTTTTTCATTTTCCTGGAGGGAAAGAAATGTTGTTCATTAAAATACTGGGTTTTTTGATCAGAAAAATTATTGAAACACAGCACACAGCTTGAGGCTGGGAAGTGTTGGAGCAGTTTTTGTTTAGTTTTGTGCTGTTTCACGCTGGAAAACATTGCAGTCTGTATTTCTACAATATTTCTTCAGTCTGTTAGCATCATGCCTTGTGCTGATGGTGTGTATTTAGGTAGATTCTATGAAGGATGTCAGCAGTAATGACATATATAGCATCCACTGTTTATTCACCATTACACGTCCAATGTTAAATTATTGAGGCAGAATGTATTCCCATTGTGTGGTGTGAAGGTTATGTGTGTATCAGTAAATCAAAACAAGCTTTACAAAGTTAGAAAATCAATTGATATCAGGAATAATGAAGACACAGATGTTGAAACATTTCTCATAACCTTGGTTGTTTTTTATAACTATGACCACTTCAGGTATGGTTTTGTTTTGGTTTGTTTTTTTCCCAAATAATTGCTATGACTAATGTGCTAAAAATGGATGTTTAGGAGCAGCAACAGTACACCTCAATAATAAACTTTTGAACAACTCTTGATAGAAATAAAATGTTGATTTCTAATGTTTAACTTGCTGAAATGCAATTTTCATAACAAGCGTTTTACAGAGTGCGTGTGATGTATTTCCCACTAATGAAAATGGTGGTGGTGTTTCCTTCCTGAGACATGCACTTAAATATATATAAAAGCTTCTGAAGTTTGCAATTTCGGAGTAATACAAATATTTAGTAGCATCTTGCTCTGTTGCCATTCACAGAGTTGCTCCCCAAGTGCCAGCAGATGAATTGCCAGTACAAATGTGCCATCACCAGGAACGGCACCAGGTGTTACTGCAGGGATGGATATGAAACAAGCAGGGACGGGAGAAGCTGCACAGGTAAACAAGAAATTCACTACAACATCAACACCCAGGTGTCCTGATGGTTCCCTGTTGGGTGTCAGGGGCAGGGAGCTGGTGGACAACCAGGACAGCACTGTCGCTTCCTAACCCTTCTTCAAAGGTGTTGGTCAGGGACAAGTGTGGGCTTTTGGAGCAGGGAATGGAAAAGAGTGCCCCTAAAATGAGAGTCAGGACCTCCCTCCTGACTCTTTGGTGCTCCTGTGCCCCAGCAGAAACTCTCCTGAAGTTACTGAAGGGATCAGCTTGACTGGAGGAGTTCTGGAGCTACAGCTCAGTTGTGTGAGTCTCTCTCTCTCCACACCTCCCCAGCAGGAGTGCCTGTAAAACTTGAAGTGTTTCACCTCACGGCCATGAAGACACACCTAGATTAGAATTTGATAAATGAACCCTCCCAAGGTCATACAGCTTAGCTGGGAACGTTACTTTGGAGTAATTAATTGTAGACTGGAACTGTAGACTTAACTTGCAGACTGTTCTCTTCCATTTTTGAAATATATGGCTTCTTAGTTCTCTGTCCAGGTGTTTGTTTCTTGCTTTATTTTGTCTGTATTAATAATCATATTGGAGTTCTAAGGCCATATGGATGTGCTCACTACCAATCACTCCTCTCTCCAACTAAAAGTACTGAGCCAGATTCTTCATAAATGTAATTTATTATAAGTTCTTTCTCTCTATGGTTGTCATGTTTCTTGATTAAAAATATATCTTAGGAAATGATTTAAACAGCGGCTTTTTTAGAATGTCAATTTATTACTTAAACCCTCAACCACTGTTGAATAGCTTATCTTGATTTTATGGTATTATCCATATACACCCTAGTTGAGAAAATTGCTCTTTATATTTATTAGAGGAGTCTATAGTTTTAGATGTTGGATGGTGGTTTAATGGAGAAGTGGTGACAGCTCATTTAAGGAACTGTAAGACATTGCCAGCATAAATAGGTTGAGAAGGATAATCAATTATTTCCTCTCCTGAAATGTTGCTCCATTCATCAACCCTGATAACTAGTCATCTCTAGTACTAACATGGACCCAAATGTCTCCCTAATATGATGTAGACATCGGAGACTACTTGAAATAATGAAGGTTTTATCTTTTAAAATGAAGAGCTATTGAACTTGAAAACTCCTACCCTTCATTTTGGCTACTCCAGTGATTTCAACAGCCAACATCCCTAATAAATTCATTGTTTGAGAAGGGGAAAACATCAAGCCTCACACCAAAATGACTTCATGACTTAAACATCTCTCTTAGAATTCTCAATTTTACTGAATTTATTTTTTTTCCTAATCCTTAAACTAAATCGTGTTGATGTTCCTTTAGATCTGAATGAGTGTGACACCTATGGAAGCTGCAGCCAGATGTGTGTAAATACAGATGGATCCTACACTTGCAGCTGTGTGGAGGGTTATGTGCTTCAGCCCGATAACAAGTCCTGCAAGGCCAAAAATAGTAAGTTTTAACATCTTTTTGCCTTCCTGAAAATATGTTGAGGTTTGGTCCTAAAGGATTCATGTGAAAGGACAGAGATGAGCACACGTGAGATGAACTTTCCTTCACTCTACTACAAAGAGCCACACAACAACCTTAGAAAAAACTTTTCCCTTATTAAGACAATACTCCAAGGGAAATATTTAAAGTTATTATCTGGATATTATTAATTAAAGCAAAATACTCAATTCAGCCAAGATTAGAAGAGTTCCCAGCTTCCCTGTTCATAAATAAATCAAAGATTTTCCTCACACAAACAAAAAAGGCTGTTTACTCTGGGAAGACAATGGAGACAGGGGAAATGATCGTGAGGTAATTGTACCCTTAGGATGAAAAAAGACATGAGATTGCTTTGTCCTTGCATTATCCCAAGAGGTGAATTTCCTGATATACATATTCACATGAGGCTTTTTGTTGCTCAGTGCATGTTTTCATTACTTATAGTGGATTGGGTATTTGAGGAAATTAGTCAATTGTGCTTAATGAGGCAATATAGTACACAGTGTTTTCTTATTCAGCATAATGAATTAACAATACCTTTATATTAAAAACCCGAAAAAGTTCCTTAAGGAATTCTTCAGCATCCTGAAGCTGAAGAATATGTAGCTGAGCATGGAGCCATGTTTGTTTTATGTATTTTTAAGTCTTCCTTTTTGTAACTGTTTTGCCATCAGAAGATAGGAAGGTCTAGTAATGGTTTTGTGGGTTCCTCACCTAAAGAGCATTACTAAATATATTCTTGCTTGATTACCACTGGGAGTTAAAGAGTATTTTCCTTCTTTTACTATTTTTTCTTGATCCATACATGGGACTTTTTTTTTTTTTTTAATCCACAGTGAAGTCTTGTGAGATAAGAAAGCCCATGCAAAGTAAAAATAATTTATTATTCTTCTTTCTCCACTGCATGAAAATCAATAATGCAATTCTAGATCAGGAAGTCCTCATGGTGCCAGTACAGGGCTTGAGGTGACCCTTATAGTTTCCCTTTTTGCACACAGAAAACTGAGTAACATCTGTGCACTGTAGAGAGCTGTTGGTGTCAAGATGAAAAAAACCACATTAATAAGGAACTTCTCTGTATTTTTTACTACTTTATCATGTTTACTTGACAGCAGTTTTCACGTTTTTTGTTGTTTTCAGAAAGGAATCACTACTCATTAATCAGAGAAACCCCTGTAGGACAATACAAACGGGAATCGTGGTGCTGCACAGAAATGAGCGTTACTCATTACATTGGGGATTTTTGTAAACACAGGGTGGCTTTGGATCAGAAGAATAGAATCCAAGGGAAAAAAAAAGTGTCTAAGGAAAAAAACAAACAAACCAGCACTTAGAAAAATTATCAACTTTTTCATTAAAGAACCTAGAGCAAATAAGGATGGATAGAGCAACCTCTCTGCTTTGTCTGCATGTGGCAAAAGTAGCTGTCAAGCAGATGAAGAGAATGAGCCGAGGAGTATTCAGCTCTGTATGTAAGAGCTGTGAGAGATCAGAAGCAGCACTAGAGGTGTAGGCTGGGCTTTCTGTAGAGCTTTCAATGTTAAGAACAGCAGATCTGCTACAAATACGAATCACCATCCATGCTGAGATCCTGGATACAGCACAATCCGAAACACCAAACCACCACATCCCAGTTGGCTCTGGAAATCAACTCGGAGGTTCCTGAATATTGAGGAGCAGTGAGGTGCAGGAGGTGCTGGAGGCCTCAGAAGGTGCTGAGCAGGTGACACTTGTTTGTGTCTGGAGGAGCCCTGCCCTGTGCTGGGGACAGTGTGGTGACCCCACAGGTCCATCAGCTCCTGCATGGCCTCAGAGCCACTCAGCCAGCTCTGCACATGTGGGGTGGCACAATTAGCAGAGAACTTCTCAGAAGCTGCTCTTTGCTGCCCTTCAGGCAGCCAGATGCTCGGCTGGGAAGGTGGGGAGGTCTCTACCTTATTAAATTCTGCATTTTCTTCCTCAGCACAATTAAATAACTCTGGAGCTGAAAGCTTTTAGCTGCACATTCCCTTTGGGAAGGATGTTAAAATAGGTATCAAAACAGCTGGGGGCTCTCCGTGGGTTTTTTCCAGACTTTTTAGCCATATTTTCTTTTATGAATAAAGAAGCAGTTAATGGTTTATTCTGAGGTGAAAATGAAAAAAACACACAGCTCTGTTGAACAGAGTTTTAGAACTTATTTGTTTACCAATTTTTTATGCCTAAATTGCAAGATCTGCATGTGATGAGAAGAGTATTTAAGGAAAGAAAATTACAGAACTGGGACTATCTAGCTGAGGAAAAGAAATTCATCTGTTTTACAAAAGTTCCTGGTGTGTTTTGTATCTCCAAAGCCAATCTAGAGAGAAATGTTGTGTGGTAACAAACATTTGTCATGCAGATAAAGTGGGATGAACTGATAGTGACCAAAGAAAAAAAAAAAATTCTAGCATTTAAAGAAAAAAATCAGCCCCGTTAAACTGATTTGACACAATTTTCTTGTAAAATCTCACCGAACTAAGTTTGGAGACTTTAGAAATAGAACAACCCATTGGTGAGGTACACTATGGTTAAACACCAAAAGTAATGTCAAAATGAAATTGGACTGCTCAGTATTTTTTCAGATGTTTATGCAATACATATATTGGTGACAGCAAAGTCCTTATGATGCACAATGCATACCCCAGGAAAAGGGGGTTTAAGCTGCTTTTAAACACTGAATTCTGGGGTTTATGCCTTTCGTATCATTGTGGTGGAAAATACAGAAAATGCTGGCATTTCTGAGGTTTTTCTTCCAGATGAGAAGTCTGATGGCAGTGCAAATCACCTTCAATTTCTGATTTGTTGTGGCATCACTTATTAATCTGTATTTTAGACAAGATCAGGTAGGAGGGAAATGCAAGGCTTTCATCTTTTCCACTACTCTATCTTAAACATAATTCAAAGGAGGATGCTTTCATTTTAGTCAAGAAGGATGAATCATAAAACTTCCCTGGATTAAAGAGCTATTCACTTCTTATCTTTCCTATAAAATGAAAAAACAAAAAACAAAAAACAACCAAAACCAAACCAAAACAAAAAACTTGTGAAAAAATAACTCACATGAAGTCCACTTGTTTGAAAAGCTGCTGTCAGCTCACTGTAACTCATCCTAAATCCATCCACTAAACTTTTAAGCTTTGTAGACTCTGTTCTCAAGGAGCAGACAAGCAGTTTTCATGAGGGTGAAAACATGATTTCTTTAGTATCTCCTGGTTTTCATCTGCATTATGCTATACAGTAAGTTGGTTTATATATTTTTGTATGGAATTTCAATATTCTTGTACAGTTTTATCATTAATATATTATGTTTTTCAAGTTATCAAATCGACCTTTATCTGAGCAACACTGAAGGAAGCAGGTAATCTACCCTACTGTAAAAAAACATGATTAACTGCTTTAATCCATTGAATTATTTAATGTATTTACGCTTTAAAAATATGATTTCAAGCCCAAGAATCTAGTTTCTGTATTTTTAATGTGTAATGGTGCCTGCTGAGCAGAACCTCTTGGCAGTACCATGAGTCCTTACAATACCTTTGCAGCCAGGTTTGATTACATCTGTTGCTCAAGAGGGTTTGAAGCAAATTCCTTTGAGGAATTCCTTCCTGTCTTAGACCCTAATTCCAAAATACAGCCTTTCTCTGGAGTTTAGTGAGGTATTAAATCCTCGTTACAGTTTTCAGTGGGCCAGTTCAAAGCAGTGCAAGGAAAGATACAGTTCTCTCTGGCAGCCTGAAACCACCCGGTGGCTTTGGAACTGTGAACAGCTCCTGGGAGCTGCCTTCTCTTTGAGGCTTTATATATTGCAGGCTGTGGAAATATCTGGCTTAACTCAAAGTATAAGAGCAAAAATAATAATAAAGGTCTTTTCACACTGCTGGTAGTTGGGAAAAGTGATTGAATCCGGGAGTAGGCAGTGGTTATTATTTTGTGGGGAGAGGGGAGCTGAGCACAGAGCTGTTGGATGTGAAAATAAATCCCCAGACTCAGCAGGATGCAGATGGAAACACTCCTTTTGTACCAGTCTGGAAAGTCTGGGGTGAGTGGGTGATAGGGACAGAAGTTCTTAAGTCTGGCTTTCTTCTCAAGGGTAGCCAAAGTTGCTAAGAACAGACAGTGACTGCAAAGGGACCTGGCAGATTTCAAACAAAAATTGCAAGAACCCTCCACTACCTTATCTTTTGGTAAGGAGAAAACAAACAAGACTAGAGAGCTTCACTCATGGCTTACACCACAAGGGATTTTTTCACAAAGAAATTAAATCACTGCAGTTCTTGGATATCTTCTGAAATTCAAAGAAAAATAATGCTTGGCTCTGACTGATGGGTGAGTGGAAGTGAATGTGAGGATGATGAGGACGTAAGTTCCAAAAGTAACGCTATAAATGTGTGAATTTACAAATGTCCACGTGGGATTTTCTGGAGAGGGACAAGACAGAATATACATTATGGAATGAGAAAGAATAAGGAAACAGTAAATGAAATGCATGTTAGAAAGAATACACACTTAAACCTTATAAAAATTACATTTTTTAATATGACAAAATAAAATAAAAAAAAATATCATCAAGAAAGATGTTTAAATAAAAGCAGATATTACCAAAGAACAGAACACCAACTGCTGCGGCTTTGAGTGAGACCCCTGAGCACTGTACTCACTGAAGTATTCTTTTCTCTTTAATCACACCTGCTGATGAAGTACCATTTGTCAAATCCTTTTCTTTATGCCTTTTTTCTTTTCATCATTTAGACATTTGGAATTGCTTAGTGAAAATTTGAGAACTCCATTAGGTAGAATGTTGATTAAGAGTGCTACATGTCGATGCCGCGTTCAAACATTGATGCATTCCTTTGAAAACAAGCAGATTACATTGGGGTGAGAGCTCCTGACTTGGCAACACAAATATTGTTCACATATGCCTGGAACTGCAGCTTTTCTGTGCTTTAAGGGTTTCACTGCACTGGATTTTTTGTTAGGTTTGTTATAACTTCTTTCAGCAGCACCCACTCCCCAATTTTTGTCTTGTTTATAGACTCTTATTTGAAAAGCATCTTACAATTTCATGTGTCCTCATGAATTCTGCAGGTTTTCCTGGCCTTCATTCTTTTTGAAATATCACTAATCTGGATAGAGATAATTTGCATAAGTTGTATTTCATTTTATGACTTAGGCATGAAAAATGTTGCAATAATGATACTTGGAATTAAACAGAGGCTGTTGGGCTGGGGTAATTAATTTTCTTTAATGATGTGTACCATTAGAACAGCAGGATAAAATAGACTTAATAATTTGGAATATATGATAGTTATGAAAATAAAAAACAAAACCAATTTATTGCATATCTTAAAACAAACAGGTAAGAACATTAAAAACTTCATTAAAACTGAAAAGATAAATATATCAACATACAGCCTGTTAATCCTTTAAACTCTCTTCACTTTGTTTTCAGAGCCTGCTGAAAGACCTCCTCTTCTTCTGATTGCAAGCTCTGAGATAATTGAGGTTTTATACCTTAATGGAAGCAGAATGTCTGCCCGGACCCCTGTGAAAGGATCTGCAGTAGTGACCCTGGACTACAGCTACAGAGAGGACACCCTGTGCTGGATTGAGTCACGAGATCTCTCCAGTCAGCTGAAATGTTCCAAGATATCCAAAGCTGGGAAGTTGCCAGAGGAGTGGACAATAAACATTGCCCAGTACCTTCACAGTAAGTATTTGGCAGTGTTTTAGCAGAACTGTGGTGTCTCTCCTGGGCTTACAGTTGAAAACAGTCTTGAGACATTCAATATTGCAACTCATGCTGAAGCAGTTTTACGGTTTTTCATTCATATATTCAGTCTGAGCTGCAGTATTTGTATCTATGCAAAGGTTTTTAAGATGTGCACTTTTCTAGACTAACTGCAATGTATGGAAGTTACAAAATCAGCAGTGCAATGAAAGAAGAAATGTAAAAGGCTTCTTTTTCTCTGGCAGAATAGTGCTACATAGTGCTCGAGAGCCATTCTTTGCTACTGGGACAACATTAACAATGAAATGGAATCATCCTTGGCACATAACTATCATGGGTGTGTTAGTTCTTGAAAATACCAAAGTATTTCCTGACTTACTGGAGACAAACTGCTGCCTCTAGTTGTTTTTTTTTTTAATTAAGAAAATAAATTTTAAAATGCCTAAAGTCATCACACTGAATTAGACTTTACATTACAGCATTATTCCTCAGTCAGCTTTTCAATTTGTGGCACGCTGTTGTCTTCTGAAGAAGGTGTTCATCCACAGACACATGAGCATGTGAACAGACTGCAAAATATCATGCAGGGAGAAAAAAAAAAAAACAAAAACCCATTTTCTTCATCTTTCACAGAAGGTGTCCCCAGATCAGCTTACAAACCACAGCACTGAGGAGTGCAATGGTGGTGTTAATAAAGCCTTCTAAAAACTCAAGCCTGGAGTCTAATATTGGACCCAAGCTTTTGAAAAATCCTTTTAAGGTGAGATGTGCATCGAAGAATATCTCTGAACAGATCTCAAACCCTCTGACCATACAGTTCAGGAATATGCAAATCACAAATTTGATTATAAATCTTAGAGGTGCAAGTCAAAGTGAGAAATCCTGCATGACAATTGTGCTTTGGACTATCAAGATAGCTGTTGTAAGGTGTGCTCATTGATGCAGAGTAAGGGGGGTTTCGAACCTCTTTTCCCAGTTTCATATGTACTAGAATAGTAAATTGAATTTTAAAGAAACTTTCAAAACTTGGGGTTTTGGGGGTTTTTTTGTTTTGTTTTGTTTTTGTTTTTGTTTTTGTTTTTTTTAATTCACTACCTATTGTGAGTATTCTGCTTTTGAAGGAAACTCTTGTCATGGGCATAAATATATTTCTTTGGGCAGTTTTGTTTTGTTTTGGCTTTTTCCTATTTTATTCAGTTGTTTTTGTTTTGGTTTTTTTGTTTTGTTTTTTATTTTGGTTTGATTTGGTTTTTTGGGGGGTTTTGTTTGTTTGTTTGTCTTTCTGGGTTTTTTTTGTTTGTTTTTTGTGTTGCTTGGTTAGTTATTTGGTGAGGGTTTTTTTAGTGTTGCATTTTAGAGGACTTTCATACTTCAGATATCAAAGTACCCTTAAGTAGGGTGGTAGAATTTCATTGTATGTTTTCAATTCACCCAGCCACTGACATTTAGTTTTCCTTTTAGGAAGAGCAATCACACTAACCACAGTCCTGTGCAAAATGTGTTTTGCATTGAGCTCTGTGTGTTTGTGTGTTCTGTCACCTGTTTTCACCATCAGAGTGGACCTGAGCACTGTGGTTTGTGCTCCTCCACCCCTTCTCCTGCATTCCTCTCCCTCTGTTCCCTGCATGTGAAGAGAATTTCTGATCCCTGTGCTGTCCAGATCTGTGTTACTGCATCTGTTTGCAAAATCGAGGCCCTGTGAGGGGTTTGAAATGAATACAGTGTCTGGGATTAATGAGCTGCTCATTTTTCACGGTGCCAGCACACACCAGCCTGTGGTCTCTAATGTTCTTCTCAAACTTCATGGAAATCGTTCAATCTTATTTAGATGAAGAATAATAATTCCCATGGACATGAACTGACTGCTGAGACTTGCTCCAACTTCTTCTTTGATTTCGATTTGGGAAGTAGTGCTTAGGGACTTAAAAAAAACTTTGCTGGGAGCTCTGACTGACAAAATCTTGCAGATTTAGCTGTGGGAGTGTTTTTCCCAAGCACACACATCCACAGACACTTCTGTTGTGTTGCTCAGTGGAGCAGCATTAATCCCCACGGTCTGGGCATGTCTCCTCAGAGGGAGAGGCAGCTGAAACTTGCTTTTGTCCACCTAATTAGGATCTTCTAGACACCCCTGGAGTTATTCCTGCCAGGACATGGCAGGAATCTCATGTTGCTGTGCCTGGTATATTTGCCAGGTCATTGTGTGGCTGCTGCAAAATGGAGTTTTAGTTTTAAATTCTTCCTTTTAACTCCCTCCGCCTTCTGTTACCCATCAGGTCACTTCTGGTTTTTTCTCTTCATCATACAGCACTACCCCTGATGAGGCAAATTAATTCATTGTAGCACTTGTTTTCAAGTGTAATGGCATTCTTTGACAGCTCAAGCCAAATAAATGGTCATGGCCATGTGAGCCACATAAAATTGTACATTCTCTTCTTCATAGGACCCTTTTTTTTGGTGTTTGTGTGAAAATGAATAAAGTACTAGTACATAAAATGAAAAAAAACCTAAAAAGTTTTCTTAGCGGTGTTTGTGGAATTTATCTTTTTTATCTCAATCTTCTAATCCGTTCTTTTTGTTAGTGGGAAAAAAAAATAAATCTGCATTTGACACAAAAAGTGCTAGAAAAGTCAGTTATCCAAAGTGACTGGGACTGCTTGAAGTGGATTTATTCAAAGTGTTTGCTTCAGTGAAGGCAAGTAAGTCTTGTACTTAGGAACAAAGAATATAGATCATCTTTAAAGATGAAAGTCTACATCTAGGAAAGCAGGGACTGTGAAAATGACTTTGTTTTCATGATGGGTCATATAGCACCAGCTCCAGGTACTGAACATAAGGTTTGCATTCACAAGAGAAAGGAGATTACAGTCCTTTAGTTTCTATCATTCTCCCTCAGCAGACAGTTCAACCTGACCTCAGTTTGGTGCGATGTGTCTGTGATGGATGGAATCAGGTCCTTTGAAGCACAGGGTAGCTTGGTCTGTGGCTGTTACTCTGCAGAAGAGGAAAGGCTGAGGAGAAGCTGGTCCTTAACTCGGGTGTTTTTGCTCTGGGAGAGCAGGGTGCAACTCCAGAGCTGCCCATTGTGGCTAGTATTCACCCTTTCAAGGTTTATTATGTCAGGGTTTGTTTGGTAGCTGTATCCCCTTACATAGGGATAGCTTTCTGGAGGCACAGCAGTATCAGCACAGGCATTTTTGTCTCAGCCAAGGCCAGGCATTGTCACGTTGTTTCATCTTTGTCTTTTTAAGACCTAGAAGTTTTTGGAAGAGAAGTTGGAAATTTTCCTCTTGGAAAGATTTCTGCAGACAGTACTGGACCCAAATAGGCTTTCAGGGATAATTCTCCTGTAAGGGAGCCTTGTGCAACCTCTAGTAAAAGAGCAACAGGGATGCCTCCTTGAAACCTCACAGCAAGCTCACAGCAAGCTCACAGCCACTTCAGTGGGTACAGCGAGATTTCAGGAACAATTTCTTTAAACTGATATCTCTAGGCCCAAACAAACAAAAATTCTTTCTAATGGCACAAATGTGGAAAACCTCTCAATTTTCTGCCCTTTTAAAGGCATGATGTGCTATCTTCCATTAATGCTTTTGTGTGTGGGAGCTGAGAGATGGCAGGAGCAGCATCTTCTGGATGCAAGAATCTCCTTCCTCATTTTAGGAGGCATTTTGTATCTTCATCACTACAAGCACCAAGCACCTTGCATGCTCTACAAACCAGCACCAGGCAGCACAGCCTGGGTTTTAGCTGCTATTCTTCTGCAGAATAGAACAAAATCTATTCTGGGATGATACTTCAGAGCATGATATTTTCTGCTTGGCTGATGTTTGATTCAGGTTTTCTTGGCACTCGGTTATCTCAGCACACCACAACCAATGCTGCAGTGCCTGTGCTTAGCTGTGCCACCTGTGCTCTGTGCCAACAGCCAGTGAATCACACCTCACCTGGGAAGGGACACAGGCTTTTCTCTTGGCAGCTGTGTTTGGACGGGACCACTCTGGATTGAAAGAAATGTCTTGTTTCTTCTGTAGTAATTCGGTTTTTACCTGCCAAGGTTTGGAACAGGAGATGGGCATGGAGGAGCTGGAGTCTCCAGAGGGAGAGGGATTTGCCTCTCTGCTTGTGGGACCCAGCACCTTCTACTTGCCCTCCTGGGCAGAAGCCAGGCTGGCTTTTTGGATCTCCCACATTTTGGATGTGATTGCTGTGAAGAACTTCAGACAGCGAGCCCAGAGGATTTGACCACGATCCAAGAGTCTGTTTGGTTACATCACTCTTTCCTTCCCTGGTTTTGGTCCCCTAATTGCTCCTCCACCTCCTGACCTAAACCGCTTCTTAGGAGTGATTATCCACAACCACAAGTGCTGGGTTCAGAGTAGCTGCAGTAATTCCCCTTCAGTCACAGAAGGAAACACCAAGCACTGGAGATGGTGCTCCTGTCAGCAATTCCTGTGAATTGCTGTGAATATTCATGGAAAATCAGAGCAGAGTTTGGCTTACTCTGGAGGAGCAAAGCTGTGAAGATCTGGGGGAAAGTGTTTATTCCTACATACAGTCTGCCCCAAACTTGCCTCCAGACAGGCACTAAGAGCTGTCACACAGCTGTAGAATGTGGGTTTGCTTTTTTCTTCTGTGATAGACAGCCCATGTGCCTTGAAGGTGCACAGAAATGAGGAGGTTTCATGTCAAAGGTCATTCATACCTCACATGGGACTTCAGTAGTGCTCAGAGCAGCTCACACAATCATAGGGGCCAGAATGGGAGGTGGGAAGAGTGTCCTAAGGGAGTATCACAGGATACTTTTCATGTGTGTGGCATCCACTGAGCACTTCTCAAGTCCTGGCTGATCTTGCACTGCTGTCCTTGCATTCTGGAAAGACTGGACAAATGTTGGTTATGGGATAATGAACTTTCTTACTTTGTCCAAAGGTGGGCTTTCTTGGTTTTTGGCTTTAGGTTTTTTATTTTTTTAATAGTGTCAATATCTCATTCTTAAGTGCTCTAGACAGAACCATCAGTAAATATACAAAACTAGGACAATTTTCTCATTAACTAAATATTTGTTTAGCTTGAATTTTCCATCTCCTTTCTCTCCAGTCACTCAGTCTCCTAAGGTCCTGCAGTTCTTCAAAACAGACCATCCTCTTTGCTGTTCTGGAAATCTTGTTTTTATTTGGCCTCATCACCTTGTTATTCTTGCCATCTTCCAGGTGGCTTGTGAATGTTATCTCACACAGGTTCCAGCACAACCTGTTGCTGTGGAACTCGGTGATGCTCCACAGGAAGCCAGGTTTGATCCATGTGGGTCACCCATGGTCCATCACTGTCCTGTATGTCACACTGCATCTTTCCTGAGTCTTCCTCATGTCTTCCTCAGTGTCTGTTGGGATTTTCATGTTGCCCTGTTTATGTTTTGTTTTGATTTCCATGTGCTTTTATCTATTTTAGGCCCAGGTCCCAATTTTAGTTGGGTGTTCATACTCCATGATATTTTCTTTGCAACTCTCCATACGTTCATTCCTCATTCTGGTGTCCCCAAATTTACAGAACTCTTGATCCAGTATTTGATACAGCCTCATTAAGGTGCTTTCCTAGTGCAGTATGGACTTTTATTTAGTGCAGGAAACGATGCTCTCTGATAATTGTCCTTTTTCAGAGAGTTTTTCTGTGCCCTGTAATGACAAGACTCCTTTGGAGACTTAGGCCTGTACAGTGTGCTCCTCTCTTCAGCTCCAGGCTAGTCTTTGTTGATTATTGGTGCTGCACAGCCCTTTTGATGGTTATCAGGGTTACTGGAAGGATAAGGGTAGTTCATATCCCTTCATTCAACCTTTCTGCTCCAACAGGCATGATCAGTTGGGTCTTATCCTTTGATTGGGCTGTGTTCTGCAAATTCCTTATCTTTTTTTAATTAATAATACTCATATAATCAGGTCTGTATCTCAATTGTTGATGGTGTTTGCACAAAAGTTAAGATATAATCTGTATAGTTGAAATCCTAAGAGGGCCTTGGCTCTATTAGGGGGTTCTAAATATTAGCTGTGAAGGATGTGTCTGCTTTTGGTGCATCTTTTGGATACAGGTGATACTATTTGCTTGAGATTTGTGCTGCTGGTTTGAGTATTGTCACCATAATATTGTGTTGTGTCACTCTGAGGCACAAGCTTCCATGGCAGAGAGCCTGAATTGGTGGCATTTCCCCCCCAAGTTAGGTTTTCTGCACTTAATCCTTTTTGACACCAGAGCAGCTTATTAACTGCTTGTTAATTGCCACAAATGGATTTTTTTAGCCATTCAAAGATGTGATGCTATTATTTTTCAAGCTTTGTTACTCATCCAGCTTCCACAATTGATCTTGCATTGATATTGGTCAAAACCCTGTCGTTGTCTTCTGCTCTTAGCAAAGGTGGCGTGCTGTCTGTTTTTTTTTAATTTACTTTTCAGTAGTTGTGCCCTGGACAGTTAAATCTCAGACTGAGTACAGGAAATAAAAATTCTTATCTCAATGGCATTTCTCAGTGCAAAATTTTGATTGCTTTTGGTTTGGATTGTTCTTTTTTTCCCTCCTCTAAACTCCTAGGCTTTGCCTGGAACAGTCTCCTGAATGCTGTCTCTGCAAAGAGAGAGACAAAAGCTATCAGTGTTGAATTGTCATATTCCCTTTTCCCTGTTTTATCAGCTTCCTAGCTCACCATTTCTAGACTTCCTTCTTAATTGGCTTCATTGTAGTCCTAAAGAGGGACATGACTGGATCTTTTTATGTCTTCCTTCCATCCCAACCCATCCTGGGTAGAAAAGCTCTTGCCCCAGGGAGGAATTCCAAGAGCAAGCAAGCAAACTCCCACAGCAGCAGAAGGGTTTTCTAAAGAAAAAAGGACTTTTTTGTCATAGTATCAGTTACCACATAAATTTATCAGTCAGAATGCTGAGGGGCTCTTCGTCTCTGTCAAATTGAATTATTATGCTGCTTGTAAAACAGTAACATTGTGATTTTGTGAACAAGGTTTTGAAGATGGAATAAAGAAATTGTGGGGGTTATAAAGATGTAATGTGTAGATAACTAGGTTTCTGCTGATGTAAATCACACAGTTTTGTAGTGAATATTTTATAAAAGAATTTATATCCTCAGATACAACAATAGTGAAACATCGGTTAAAATAACCCCAAAACTCACAAGCAATTTTGTTTTTTTCCTGAGATGAGGAATTAAGTGTTACATGTTTTATGGGATTAGACTCACATTTTTCCATAAAACTTTGACATCCATATGCACCATGTTGGTTTCATTTTGGTTTTTACTTGGTAGCCACTGGAACTATTCTTGGAACTATTCCACATTTCCTCAGTGTTCACAGGGGCTTGTCTTCTGCCTGTCTTCCAAGGAAAAGATAGAGGAGATACAGAGGAGACAAACAGTTGTAACCTGCTCATTTCAGTCAAGTTGTTTGTGAACTTGAGGCTTCAGGTGCACTCTTAGAAACTTTCTGTACTGGTAATAAAATATCTGGTTAATATTTCAGTATATTTCAATATGCTAATTACATATGCATAACTTCTTTTGCTTTCTACTGGTACTTTATTATTGTGCTTATAAATTTCACATCTCTTACAGTTTAGCCAGTGGTTGTCTTCTTGAGTGGTAAAATATCTTTGTAAATGTCTCTCACATACGATGCTAAACAAGTTTGCTTCATTTAGACTAGTTGACAGCAAATTTGCCACACTTCCAGATATTTTTTTATTAATGCAAATATTTAATTCAGACTTCATTCAAAACCTGAAACACTTCACTAAAGTCAACTGAAGAAGTCAAGGATTCTTTTTTTGGTTTTTGTTTTTGGTTTGGTTTGGTTTTGTTTGGGGTTTTTTTTGTTTGTTTGTTGTTGTTTTGTTTTGTTGGGGTTTTTTTTTTTTTTGGTTTTCCTTTTTTTTTTCATAATGCACTTTGGATTTTGTCATTAGATGAGTTCTTCTACCTCCTAAAGATTTTTCCTGAGGCACAGATCAACACTGCAGAAAACTTTAAAAAGTCTGTGTCTTCTTTGAAAGTGCTTTTGCCTTTATAGGAGCAAGGGGGACATAAAAACTATAAACTCCAAAATACGGTTTGTTTACATCCAACATCATAACTGGAACCATGTTTAGATATAAAAAACAAAGCACCAAGCAATTACAGACCAAAGTCCATCCCAGGCAGAGATTTATCAGTAGCTAAAGCCATGAGGGAACAGTATTTTGTTAGCAATGAGCCTGAGCAGTGTCAGGAATTCTCTGTGCTGTCTGTTCTACCCAGAGATCTGAATCTGCAGGGAAGTGACCCACAGGGAATGGCACAACTGAACCACACATTCCACCTGCTGTATATCTTGGGGAAGCAGCAGGAAAAGGAAAAAAAAGATCTGTTTCCATGTCTTATGCAATGAAAAGAGTCATAGACTAAAATCACAAATATTGTGACTCCTGATCAAACTTGTGGCCTCTGGTAATTGCTGTGTTTTGAAACTCAGGTTTTGATCTGATTCTTTGTTCTACTGCAAGGAAAAGGGTAAATAGAGAGCATGCTTTTCAGAAATGAATAATAATGAGTAATTGCATTAATGGAAGTAAATCTGAAATCAGAAGCTACATGGGTAATAAAATTAAAGCCAGCTGCTATAGCACCTTAAGATCTTGCCCAATCTGCTTTCTGTACTCAGAGTAGCCTGGGTAGTTCTGTGCTGGACTGGAGTCTATGACAGAGACACACCAAAAGGTTTGTGTGTGTCAGAATAAATAATGGACTTGTTCTTTCCTTATCACTTTATCAAGAGCCCTTACAAAAAGATGAATTGCATGTTTTGCAAAGTTGTGAGCATTATTTAGATTGGAATGGAGATGACAAATTAAACCCACTATCTGATTTGGGGATTTAGTATAGGATTGCTTTCTTCACTTTTTAACTCCTTTGACTGGCAGTAGCAATGACTGGCTCAACAGGTATTATCTCTGGTCCATGGAAATATTGGCTTTGTTCTCAATACACAAAATTGTGGATTTCTGCTTAAAATGAAGCACATTTGATTTACAACTTTCTTGTGACTTCAGCTTTTGAGTAGAACTTGAAATGCTGAAAGTCTTATGGATAGTGTCAGCATCATGAAATAAATAAAATGTAAGAACAAATTTTGTCCTTTTCACTATTTGTCAGTTGAGTTGAATAAAATAAAATCTTGTGTTTGCTTGAACATTTTTAATAGGTGAGTGAAGCACTTTTCTAAAACTGACAAATTGCATACAACAAATGTTTTAACCAGAGGAAATCACTTTTGCTAAAATCAGACTTAAGATTTTCTTTGTTTTGGAAAAAAAGTGTTGAGACCATTGTAAGCAGTTAAATGAGAAGGACAGGATATGCAAAGGGTCAGTTTGCTTCCATAAAATCGATGCCCTGAGGTTTCTCAGCATGTCACCCAGCAGCTGCCACTCGATGTGCTGGGCCAGGAATTCACTGTGACACTTCTGAGCTGGGAACGAAGTTTGGGTTCTCTGTGCATGTGTAATTCTGTAACATTTCTGTCACACTGTGTTAGCAAAAATAATGAGCTGGCCAAGGAGGGTGTGGGGATCTGTGCCACAGCTGGCAGTTCAGGGCACCCTTGCTCTTGTGGGCACTTTTGAACTTGACTTGAATGTCATTTCTTGCTATTTTACTTAAATATATGATGCCATTTTTTAATATGGGGGAGGTTTTTTATATTGATATATATGGAGGTAAGTATAATGTGTTTTAAAAGATTAGTGCCTTTTCTTTTAGTGCCTTTTCTCTTCTAGTTGTGCCTATACTGAAAATACGTATTTTCCTCTTAAGACTCTTTGGAGAATATATTGTTTAGTCATTGAGTCTGTACAACTGGTTGCACAATTTAGATTTGTTTTAAACAGTTATAACCACTGCATTACCTCCAGAAACAAACCCACTGGGAAAAGGCAACTCAAGTAAGATGAAGTAATGAGAAGACGTGTTTTATGACAGTCTGTGAATGCTCTGTGATCCACGTTCTGCAGAGCAGAGCTGCTGCTGGCTGGAGGGACCTGGGTCTGGGGAGCACTTGGAGCTGTGCCCCTGCTCCACTCAGGGTCACACCATGTCCTGTGCTGCCTTTGGGATCACTCAGCACAGAACTGATCTCACATCAGGGTAGGCAAAAATTTTCTAGGCAGAAATTATTCCTTGGAGGAAGACAAGGGGACCTGGAGGAGGGTGCAGTGCATGTTTGTGTCTCTCCTCTGCACTTCATTGCAAGGGACAATTTCGTTTTACCATTTACATGAAAGGAGAGGTGATTTGGGAAGAAAGGCAATCTGCTGGTAGTCAGGAGACCAGTGTTCTTCCTAGATGTACGGGATGACATTTCCCCTCTAAGCAGCGAGTCACAGACGCTGTGAGGTTTAAAACCTGAAACGCTGAAATGATGGGGGACACAAATGTAGGAGTGGTTGGCACAAGGTACCTGGGACTTCTCTGGTTGTGAAGAGGTGGGATTATGGCCTTGCATCTTCCTGGAGTGGCCAGTTTTGGGAAGGGCTGGAAGCTGCCTGAAAGCAAAGGTCAGGTTCTGCAAATATAAGCACACTGAGTTTGTGACATATTTCTGGAAGCAGCAGCTATTTGAGTGATTTATGAGACTTTTAATGGGATCTATGGTGCCATTCTGGTTAAAGATAATGCTCAGGTAGACCAATAGCAGCACTATTGTGGTGATGAGAGAAATAAATAAACAAAAACACAGTGTCCTGATGTCTGGTTGAAAATGGATAGAAAAATAATTTATGTATAAATCTAAAGCCACGTTTTATTTTTATTTCTTGCATTACTGGAAATGTGTTAGCAAGGAATTTTTATTTATTTTTTAAGTGCAGTAACAATGTAGATATTTTAAGTCTGGGCAGTTGTCTTCTTTGTTGGTCAGGTCACATATAATGAATAACAGTCAAATAACCTCAAAGGTTATTATTTTGATACTGAAAATATGTATTAAATGGCTGAAAAAAAGCGATGGACAGAGAGGGAGAAAGGGAGGATGAGGCAGTGTTTACATGGCATGCACTGTTACTGTCTGTTGGCAGCATTAGTGGACAGAAAGGGTTTTATTTCTTTGTTTTGCTCAAACTACTTTTGTAGGTGCTGTGCAGTGGTTTCAGAATCTTGCAGAAGTGCCAGCCTGCTGCTGGCATGGTGTGGTGATCCCTCTGTTAGAGGGAAGAGAGGAGATGAAGAAAAAAGCTCAATGTCCTTCATATAAGAAGCAAGTTCTTTTTCTTTCCTTAGCAACCCTAAAAAAGAGGCTCTTTCATCTAGTAAAGTACATTATAGGGTTTTGTTTCCGAAATATTATGTGAAGAAGTGAGGTGTATGTTTGCTAACTGTGCAGGTCATATTTTTTATTATTGAGAATATTTTTAGATTTTCTAGTATTGTCTAAGTTGTAATTCTCAAGCTGGATTTAAAATGGACTCTGTATGCAGATTTTAATTATATTAAAAGCAAGTTCTATTTATTTTAGCAAAGTTGGGGGTTTTTTTGGTTTTTTTCTTTTTTTGGTTTTTTTCTTTTTTTTTTTTTTTGTTTTGTTTTTTGTTTTTTGTTTTTGAAAGTGTAATGTTTTCTCCTTTTCCCCTAACATGTTTGAGATGGTGACAAAGACTTTCGTGCCCAATATGGATATGTCTGTATAAAAAAATTAAATACTCTATGGTCAGTATTACCTTCTGATTAAAATGCAGTGTAGTGATGTCCTTTGGGATTGATTTATAGCAGTGGGTCAGGGCATGGCCTCATTTCATATTGTGTAGACCATATATTGCTAACAGCAGATAGAGTGGGCTCCAAATGAAATTATCCTACAAAATTATGACCTGCATTGTAATTGCAAGAACCTACAGAATATCTGGGTGCTGTGAATGAGTGCTCTCTGACAAATGTGGCCTTCTATGAAAAATGTGCAGTGTGAGTTTTCTTTTGTTGCCCTACCCATTCTTTAAGAGTTGTCAGAGATAATTCACTTCTAAATTATCTCCCCAAAAGCATTTCTTAAGGCGCTATTGCTTACCTCTGGTATTAAACTGTTAAAACTCTCTCTGGAAGTCATTTCCCTTAAATATTTTGCATTGTGAAAGTAGCTCCATATATTTATTGGCATCTCTTTACATTGTAATAATCTACTGCTTAGCATGTCTGTGGAAAAACGTTTAAGTGGCTTTATTGTTGTGTGATGATGATTTGTGGCGTTCATAACTGCTTTCAGGGGGCAGTCCTAGGGAGGTGGTAGGTGGTGGATTTCTGGCTTTGCTGGAAGGTGGTTGAAGGAAAGGAATGTCCCAGCCTGGTGCAGCCACTCCGTGTCCCCACAGCCGCTCTCCGAGGCCACGTGCTTGATGGGGCGCCTGTTGCAGCTGAATTATGCTTTAATTTTAACAGTGGGTGACTTAACTGCTCTGAAGTAAATAACTGGGTTTGATTTACAGCCTCACTAGATTTATAAGAAGCTTTTGAATGTGCAGCTAAAAAGGAAAAAAAAAAAAAACCAGACTGTTATGGCTATGTACCTCCATAAATCTGTCTTTATTGTTCAGCATGAACACGGGCCACTGGGACCCCATTACAGGTTTGCAGTTACTGGGCAATGTGTGTGAAACTCAGTAATGCAGAAATTAGGAATGTTATGGTTTTCAGCTATTCTTACTTATTTCTGACATGAGATTGATGTCAGAAAATTCACTCTACAAAAATCTCAACAGTCAGGATTAAAAGATAGGGCCACTCACAAGGCCCTTATTTAATTGTTTCTCACTTTTTCCTTGCTCTTTTAACCCATTGGCATCACGGCTAGCACTGTATACACAATAACAGGAATTTCATTCATCTTACTCATTCCAGAAACTTGATGCATTTCCTGATAGAATCATCCTATAACAAAAGTAAAAGAAGAAATATCCTTAAGAATTTAGGACCAGATTCTGCTGCCCTGCTGTAAAATTCCTGGAAAGGACACAAACATTCTTGGGGCATCCTCACATTTCCTCTGAGTGTTCTGTAAAGGAATTTGTTAGAAGAGGAAGATGTGATTCTTGTTTTTGTATTATTAATACTGTTTTATTGGATTTCCAACAGGAGGAGGAGGAGGTTTATTGTTAAACCCACACTTTCACATTTCTCTCTCAGTACCTGCACAATACTCAGCCTCAGCCAATGTAGAATCATGGAATCACAGAATGGATTGGGTGGAAGATGATCTAAGATCATCTCATTCCCCTGCCATGGGCAGGGACACCTTCGACTATCCCAGGTTGCTCCAAGCCCATCCAGCCTGGCCTTGGACACTTCCAGGGGTGGGGCAGCCCCAGCCTGTTCCACTTCCTCACCAAATGCCCAGAGATTTGTTCTCTTCTGTACCTGGTTGGAAGCTGAATGCCTGAATCTCAGAGTGCCTGAATCGACCACATCTCTGAGGGATTTTGTGTCTTTCTGAGCTATCAGGATGCTTTAATTAAGTATTCATAATATTTAGATTATTCTTATATTTTTGAAAGTTCTTTAGCTTGGGGAAACTGCTATTGCCTCAGTATTCACATTTATAGGTTTTAATGCAGTGTATTATGCTCTAGGGTTGAAAGAAAGCCAACAATATTTTTGTCAGTAACCAAAATGATTGAAATTTAAATGATTTTACTCCACAAAGAAAAGGAAAAGCTTTCTCTTCCTTTTAGGAACTTGAAGTCTGGATGCTTTAAAGTGCTTATTTAAATTTAGTATATTTTAGGTTCTGCATTGTGCTTCTAACAAAGAGTATCTGCAAAGGCTGATTTAACTCAGAGGAATCAGATATTTGAGGATGAGTCATTTGAAAAAGATGGATGGATATTTTTCACTTGATTTTTCATTTTTCAACTTATGTAATAATCACTCTGGACATGGCTGTTAAAAGCTGAGACCCCAGCGTGTCTGACTTATTGAATGGTGACATCTTTAATAAAAATCCTATTTTTTAAGTGGCATTGCAGACAGAATTATGGCAAATTCTTGGTAGTAGAAGGGGCACAGAAAAAATCCATTCCAGCTTCCCTTTCCCAAGTCACAGTGTCAGTATAAGGCTGTCTGGGCTGCTAATTATGATCATTAATGTCAGAAGAGAGGCACAGCAAAGGCAGTGCTGATGCAGGGTTTCACAGCTTGTCATTTACGTGTTTTAACACTACTTACTGCTCTCACCATCACTGGCTGTTGTAGAATAAAAAAAACCTTGGTGCTCCTTGTCTTGTTCAAAACTTGGCTTTTTACTCAATGGAGGCAAAAAGTCCATCCCCAAGTGTCTTTCTGCATTTCTTTGCAATAAAATTTGTTTGTTCCTTGATAAATACATGATTTTATCTCTTTTTTCTTTCTAACTCAATCATAAATTAAATAAAGTCTGGCCATGCCAGTTACGACATTGCATTCAGAAGGGAGACATATGTGTTACAGAAGAAAAAGAAGTAATTTAAAATAATCAAAATAATTCTTCCTTTAAGATCAATTTTTGCAATAGAAAAAAAAAAAAAAACCAAAACCAACAAACAACCCAGTATTTTTGTGTCAAAAAAAGAGATTGTTCTAAGCACTTTCAAATATATATTTTCAACTATATATTAATGTGGGGAAAATCTAAACTTGGGATCAATACTGATTTATATGTGCATATATGATGAGGTCCTCATTGCATTGATGTCCAGAATAAGGAGAAATTTACTATACAAGGCAGTAGAGGCTAAGTTCTTTCTCTTAAAATAGTGAGTGTCTGTCTCTTTCATTATTGACAAGAAGCATATGGGGAGGTCAATAAATATTTTTAATTTTAATTATATTTCATCCAAAATCATGCCCCAGTTCAGCCAGAAGTTTGTCAAAACCACTCAGTTCTTACATTAAAAATAAGCAATGTTTATACTAAAGTGTTTAACAGGAAAAAGCTTGCTAATTTTTGTTTCTACATCTGGGAACAATGAAATCTGTTAATGTAATACTGATTTTAATAGACGGTACATGGGCAGAATCCTTGATTACAGCAGTAACAGAAGTACAAGAATATGTCACTGATTTTCCCTCTCTTCTGCTGAAGATCTGAAGTCTTGTCCAAGTCTTGATTTGAAAAGGAAGTAAATGTAGTAATTCATACAGTACAAGAGATATGTTGGGAAATCAAAGTGAAAGAAGACAGCCATTCTATTTTTCTGTGATTTCCATAAACTGTGGTTTGGCCATAAGACATATATTTCCAAGACCCTTTGAAGATTTAGTCACCCTCATATGAAATTATTATTTTCTCTAAAGGTCTAATAATGTCCGTGTGTTTAAAAGAAATAGGAAAAGTTCACTTCCAGACACAGTTTTGCTGTGCCCACGGTATACATAACATCATTAAGTAGAGCAGAATTTAACCTATATGCTGTCTTAACTATTCTTTATGAAGTCCTTAAGAGGAAATCCTAGTTTTTAGAAAGTAATAAAGGAAAGATGATCCCATTTGGCAGAAATTCTCCAAGGAAACTGTTATTAATATAGGAAAAGCCCTCAGAACTATATAGAAGATTGCTCAGAATAAATGTGTGTTTTCAAGGGGAAACATTTCTTTTTAGAGACTTCTGAAATGGTGTGAATGAAAGAAGAAAAGATTCATTACTTTAAAGATGTGAATGGACCAGACATCTGGACATAGTGGGGTTTATATATGAATCCAGAAATAGGCATGAAATGAATTCAGTAAGGTCTTGAGCACAAGAAGTTATATATATATTTTTAGAAGTCCCCAGTCCAACCACAGCCTTACCTTTGTGGCTTACAGTGCATGCAACTTGTGTGATAACTGGAGAGCCATTCACAGCAGCTCCTGCAGATTAAACCGGGATTCACAGCACCCATTATCTGCTAACTGAGGGGGATTTCCCCTGTGGAATTTGATTTGGTGGGGGAATGGACTTGGACAATTTTTATCAGTTTCTCTTGTGAGAAGGTGGATGTGACCAATGCAGAGGGCATGGAACAGAGACAAATACCCGAAGCAGATCAGTGGGATCTACAACACACAAATGCCACTGTGTGCTCAGTGTCCAGGTTAATTGCTAATGACAGTGATGGGCTGGTTTGAGGGAAGTGTTCTTTGCATAGCAGGACACCACTCCGAGGAAGTCTGTTCTTCTGAAGAAGAAAATTACTGTGAATTAATGTGTTGCTTTTTTCTGGAAACTCTATGATAAAAGTCTTGAAACATGGAAGGAACAGCTTTACAAGGAATGCAGTTAGAATGAGCCTAAACCTCTCCAATAGCCTGAGCTGCTGGGATTTCCATGCCCTTCCCAAAAGCATCCTGCTGGGGAAGGGAAATTGGGTAAATAGGTGTTACCAGTGCTGTTTGACACAAAGGTTATGGTGTGGTATTGCTTCTGGATGTGTCCCTTCTCCTGGAATGCTGAGCTCACTTTTAAACTACCTAATGCAAATGGTTATCCCTAATATGACCTTGAATTAATTATTCTTGGTTTCCATAAAAAATCCTGTTTGGTGCAATTTCTTGTGATATGTTACCAAAAACCTACGCAAAGAACAGAGGAAATGTTTTATAACTGTAAGTACTGTTATGTTAACAAATCCAATAACCTGTGTGTGATGTGCCTTTCACGTATATATCGCATTTATCTAAAAACAGGTACATTTTTCACACAATAAAAAGAAAAACATACCCTCCTCCAACACGCTGCTACTTAACCTTGTTCTTTTTCATCCACTTCCCAGTGTACAGCAATCATCTAGAGCTCCCATTGCAGGAATTTAATTACTAGTTTTATTTCTACAAATGTTTGAAATTGGATTCCTTTTGTACCTTTTGTCCTGTATAAACAATATTTCCAGAAATGCTTCTGTTACATAGAAGCTTATCTGCATTTTTCAAAAGTCTCCCTGAATCAGTAAACCATAAATTTTTCATTCCATGAATCCAGCTTCAGAATATGGCAAGCAGACACATCAAATATGCTTTAACTATTACGGATTTTCAGAGGCACAGAGTTTTCTTCTGGTATTTTTAAAAGCCTGTCCTATATTTTGCTTGGAAAAGGGGAGGGAAAAAAAAAGTGTTTTCTTCCTATTGTCTAAAATACATCAGTGCTCACATATCTCACAGTGCATCTGACATTGGCCTCCGCTGGAGTTGGGATATTGGGCTAAATGGAGCATTCCTTTATTCTGGCTCAGCAGATCTTTGTAATAGGACCTATCAGGCCCAATATTCACTTTGAATTAAAAGGGAAATGAGTAGTGGAAGGGCATGAATGGGAGAGACAGAAGACAGCAGTGAACTGTGTAATGGGGTGGCTGAGGTGGGATACAGTTGGTGTTGCTGCTGTTTCATTGAGTAAATCTTAAGCTACCTGCACTTTCAAGGACGACAAATGAGCCTCCATGTCTGTTTTAAGCAAGTACAAGGCTCATAAGCCCTGAGTTATCATCAAAAACTAAATGAAGACAATTTTTGCTCAATCAGGTTTACTTCTTGCTCTCCAGTACAGCGTGGATGTGATGGCGGCAGCAGTTTTGTATTGGATTGTGGAAAGCAAACCTAAAAATCCCACATCTGAAGGATGATAAACATACAGACAACTGAAAGTTAAAACGAAAAAGAAAACTACTACAAGAAATTATACTGTATCACATCTGCCTTCTCTCACCATGATAGAATCTCCGCTTATGCTAGCACTGTTTTGAAACCACTGTAATATAATAAACATATATTACTTTTCTTAAAATAAAAAATTGTTAAAAGTGAACATTGAAAACATTTAACAGGGTATATTTTTCTATTAATTGAGTTACTCTTAATCTAAGAATAACTAAGTCTTACAGAGTGTTATCGATACAGTACTGTCAACAAGAGGAAGAAAAGAAATCTTAGTTAAATGAAATTGATAAAATTATGTTCTTTGCACTTCTCTATACTTTTGCTTACTGTAACAATAAGACTGTTTATGGGTAGGTCAGGTGACTTATAAGAAGAATGCAGGATTTATAAGGCCTTTACAGAAAGTGGTTTCAGGAACTGGGTGAGAAGTTGTGTTAGGGGGCTGTGAAGCTGCCACAGTGTCCTGAGAAGGAAAGCTTCGTTGTTAACAAATGTCTCTATATTATCACGCAGGCAGTTACTTCAATGCTACTTCTTGTGGCAATTAGCAGAAATCTGGCTGCATCCAGATACCCCAGAACTACAAGAAAAAAGTGTTTTCTATGAAAATGAATGCATAGATCTGGTGTGTTTAGACATGCTTTTTTTGTTGTTGTTTTTATTTGCCTGAAGTATTTCTAGTCTGTTTTTAGCCCCCCTCAAATATGGCCAAAAAACTCTTTTAACCTTTACCAATGTTCCATCCCCACGGTGTAGCAGACATCCTAGAACACTAAATTCAGAATTTGAGTGTCTTCCAAGTGCCTTCTGCCAGCAGTCTGGTACCATCAGCTTCAGCCGTTTCACAGGTGCACCATCATTCAGTGGTGTTACTTCTGAGGAGACCACAAAAAAACCCACAATGACAGACTTAAAAATATTGAAGAGAGCTCCAAACAAATGTGTGTCTTTCACACCACTGAGGTTGCAGTCAGATGTCTGTACTTAAAAAGGAAAAATTCTCCCCCACCACTATTTGTGTAGTGGATTCCTTATTAGAAGCCATATAATAGATATAAAGCAGCTGGAGCTCCTTAAGTGAGTGGAGCATCTGCTGGCAGAGCAGCCAGCAGCCGCTTTCTTGGATTGAAACTGCACTCCTGAGCTTCTCTTTCTTTGTTTTCTTTTCTTTTTTTTTTTTTTTTTTTTTTTTTTTTTTTTTTTTTTTGGCAGATGTGCAGCAAATAGCAATCGACTGGATCACGGGGAATTTTTACTTTGTGGATCACGTCAGCGACAGGATCTTTGTTTGCAGCCAGAATGGGTCAGTGTGTGTGACCCTCATCGAGCTGGACCTTAACAACCCCAAGGCCATAGCTGTTGATCCAACATCAGGGTAAGGTCATTTCTTTGCATTAGGATTTATTTTACATGAGGCATGCTTGTCTGTGACTGCACATAATAAATGTTTCATGCAGGTGTTTTAAAAACTATTTTTACTTTGCTGTATTGAGTTACTTGTATAGTTGCTATAATAAAGCAATAATGTGTAATGAACTTGGAGCACATAGTTAACTAGGTTAATTGCAATATTAATTGCAGCATGTGCCTTGTAACTTCTCAAAATGGAGTCAAAACTGAAAAAGCAATTTAATCCCTACTTGTCACAACATTTGCTTTTGCATTTGCTTTTCTGTAAGCTGTGTTTCTAACTAGGGTATGTGGAAAAGGAATTTTTGAAGGATTTTTATGCTGTATCCCCTCATTTACGGGAATATTGGAAATGAGTTTAACAAGTTTATTTACACAAAAAAGTCGAAGAAGTTTTACTGTGCTTTAGGGGGTCAGCTATAATGGTAAAATTACATTGTATTTGCTTTTTCTGTTCCATAGATAGCTACATTCAGTGCCAGTTGGAAATTAAGCCTTGCTTAAAATACAGGGTACTAAATGTCTTCCATTCTACAACATCCACCAGCTGGGAAAAGCTTTCAAGCAATAATGATGTAAAAGCATAACTAAATAGGAGTAGGAAAAGGATCAAGTTAACTTAAAATCCCTGTTCAAAACTCCTCACCAAAATTTTGTTTTTATCTTGGTTTCATTAATCAGTAAGTAGTTCAGACCAAAATGCCTGATGGAATATGTCCTAAACTGCCATAAGCCCCTTCTCAATAAATACAAAAATATTTACTGTAGAACAGCTTGTCATCCATATGTAGACTTTTGTCAGTCTTTATTTAAAGCCTGACCGAATATTAAGATGCATTATCACAATGACTTCAATTCTGACAGGAACAGCTTGCATGTAAAGTTTACAAAGAAGTTTGATAATGTAATCTTGAGTATGGCTGTATTTCTCCCTGCAGCAGATGGTAAGCTTGACTCGATCTGACTGCAGAGTTGTTCTAAAAGAAAAATAAAAATTCATGTAGAAACTGATTTTCTGCAAGTTCTGATCTGAAAGAACTTGAAGCTTTCAAATTTGCTGACAGCAGCCTTTTTTCTGTACATTTACTTGTATATTCTTTGCTGGACTTACTGGATGAATCCAAAGCTTGTTATTAGCTAATCTTATCTGTCAGGGATGTAGGAATTGTACCCAGGCCTTTGGTGCTGTGAGGAGGGACAGAAAAATGAGAGACTGTTTTCCTTCCATTGTTATCTGCTGGCTACGAACTATTCTTGCTCAGAGAGCCACCTGCTCAGTGCCATGTGCAGGGCCAAGAGTGGCTGTTTTAGGGAGATGGAAGTGCTGGCCTGTGGGAAAGGCCACAAGCAATCATGATATTTTACAGTGTGATTCTTATTAAGCAATCTCCATTTATTTTGTGGTGAAAACACTGGGTGGAGAATTTTCTCAGAATACATGTTTCTTAGAATAACTGCAGTTCAGCAGTTATTTCATTACTGGTTTTATTGGCATTTTTATTAATTATCTGACATATATTGTTCTGTTAATTGGATATCTAACATACATTTTAACTGCTAAACCCCAACTTATATATTAGTTCTGTTAGTTTTTGACTGGGTTTTGGTACAGAATGCAAACAGATAATCAAAAAGCATTCTGGCTATTTAAAAATCTTCTGATCCTTTCTTTTGGTTCTTGTTTTTGGTTTGTGGTGGTTTTTTTTTTTTCTGTCCTTCTTTTCTTTTAATTCTTTCATGCTGATAGTAGTTAAGACTTATTTTGGTGTCAAAGAATTAGTGTGGTATTGCTGTCTGAGTAACTTTGTGGGTTTATTTTATTTAAAAAGTCACAAAAGCGTCCACACTAAAACCATATTGCAAGTTGAGCTCTGAATGAGTTGCTGCTTGCACAGAGGAGACCATTTCCTATGCTAAGAAATTCAGAGTGTGATCACACAAGCCTTTATGTCTGTGATAAACTTCCTGTAGTAGCACAGGGTCAAGCCCTGCTATTCTTGAATGTTCATGTCTGTGTGTGATGAGTTTAGTTGTGTCGTGAACCAGAAATTCTGCTTTTATCCATAAAACAACCAAGGCACAGTGGAAAATTTGCTCATTCCAAATGGTTCCCCTCACTGCACTCAAGAATATCTTTTCTGAGTGTGGTTAATTTTACATCTCTGTGCCTGCAAGTTCTGTTAGATGTTTAGTGGTGATGGTTTGATATATTCTCCTATGAGCTTACAATGGAACTTGAGCTACTAAGCTTCTTTAGTATCTCACAGGGAGTGAAAGAACTTTTCATAAAAGTTTATTCTCATAAAACTGAATTTGAAATTGAGAGAACAAAGATTCTGCTATTCATACAGCTCTTGAAGAACCAAATTTGTTATGTTTCTAATTTAAGCATGTTACTTTGGCAGGATCTGAACTGTGTTTGATTTTTAGGTTATTCCAGGCTAGGTCTAACGCACACCCACCAGAAAAATACCTCCCTCCCCCAGTGAACTGGAATTTTGCTACTCAGGAGTTTTGCAGTGCTGATACTCATCTGTTACATCAACTAATCTTCTAATTAACTAATTATCAACTAAGAGTAGCACAGTGTAAGTATCAGACCTGTGTTAAGGCGAGCATTTCCAGGGGCAAAGGATGTGTCTCCACTGATCACTGGGAGCACTTCAGAGCCCAGACTTGGCAGAGAAACATGGACTGAGGGAAAACCTTGTTCAAGGATAGTTGGAAATAAAGTGGCAATTGGCAACAGAGAGGCAGAATAAATTGTTTTACAAGAATATATTATCCATCAAATGCCTTTGAACGAAGATGTTTGGCTCCATATGTCTGCCATTCGTAGTTATGATATTTTTAATGCAGGACTTCTTTTCTTCAGTGGTCAAGGAACAGAAGTGATTACTTTTGCTGGTCCATGAAATTGGTGTAAAATTGATGATGATGCTGCTGACTGTCAACATGAAACAAATATCAGCTGTGTTAGAACGGGTTTAGCTAAGATCCTCAGTACAAGTCTGCTGTGCTCGTGGGGAATGGTTTTTTAAAGTATTCCAGCCAGTATTCCATTGGCATATTCATGAGACTTTGATCACCGGACACTGGTGATAGGGAAGGTAACACATTTAAAACTCACAAGAGGATAGATCAGATTTAGGTTCTCTCCCAGCTCTGCCACAACCAGCTAAATGTCTATACATAGAGCATTTTTTTTTTTAATGGCTCTACATCTCTTTGTATTTAATAGGAAGCATAAAATGTGTGTTGTTCAAGCTCTGTGATATTTGAATGCTTTCAGGAATGTTAGGAATTAATATTGTGGAATGCTAACTGTGCACATCTACATGTTTATTCTGTAAATATGTCTACTTAATTGCCTCCAGTGTTCAAGGTAAATTGTTTCCTTCCACCACACCACAATGGCCATGGAGAATGCACAGCACCATTTCACAAAGGAAAATGCCTGGACAGGGGGATGTGCTGCAGTTCCCTCCCAACAGGAGCTCTTCAGTCCTGATCATACTGCTCAGACATCTGAGATACATGGAGTAATATAAATACCAGGGTGTCTTTATTTCTCCTCACACTCATTTTCTGATTTCTTTGGGAATGGCAGAAAATGGGGAAAGCAGATAAGGCTGCAGCCTCAGGGCTACTTCTGGCTCCAGAAATGTGCAGCTTGTACCAATGGCTCTGATGCTATTTGGGATGCCAGCCATAACTTTTTACTAGATTTCCCAGGATACTGGGAAAAGATGAACTTTAAGGAGAGTGTTTGACATGCGGAGGGTATTGACGTAGCATCCACTGACAGAACTGTTCCAAACATAAGGAGATGTGTGGATAGTGGTTACACAGGGTGACATTGCAAAGAGGATGTGCAGAGCAAAGCTGGAGTGTGGAAGGATGTGTGGAGCAGAGTGTGGAGCAGTACTGGCAGTGAGGAAATGGCTTAGACACCTCCTACGTGAACCTCCATAGAATCATCATAGAATTTCAGAAAAGTGTGGGTTGGAAGGGACCTTAAAACTCATCCAGTTCCACCCCCTGCCATGGGCAGGGACACCTTCCTCTATCCCAGGGTGCTCCAAGCCCTGTCCAACCTGGCCTTGAAAACTTCCAGGTATGAGGCATTCACATCGTTGTTGGGCAACCTGTGCCAGAGCCTTACCAGCCTCACAGGGATGATTCTCTTCCCAATGTCCCATCTAAACCTGCCCTCCTTCAGTTTGAAGCCGTTCCCCCTATTCCTGTGCCTCCAGGCCCTTGTCCCAAGTCCCTCTCCAGCTCTCTTGGAGCCCCTTTAGGCACTGAAAGGGGCTTAAAAGTCTCCCTAGAGCCTTCCCTTTAACGCACTGAACAGCCCCAGCTCTCCCAGCCTAGCTCCAGAGCAGAAGGGCTCCAGCTCTTGGAGCATCTTTGTGGCCTCAGGAGTTGCTCCAGCAGCTCCATGTCCTTCTTGTGTTGAGGATCCCAGGGCTGGAGGCAGCTCTGCAGGTGGGTTCTCACCAGAGCAGAGCAGAGGGGCAGAATCCTCTCCCTTGACCTGTCCATGCTTTTTGTGATGCAGCCAGGACCTGGGTGGCTTTCTGGGGCCCGTGCACATTGCAGGTCAATATAAAAAAGAAGGTGGAGTTAGGGGGAGAAGAGGAGGAGGGGATAGAGAAGAATTGGAGGGGATGCACAATTACAGGCTGAAGTCATTGTAACTTGTGACTGCCATTTAAAAGTTGTATTAGGAACAAAGGGTAGAAAAGACTGCTAAAGAGATTTGTAAAAGGAGCAAGCTCACATTTTAATACTGCAACAGTGTGTGTCATGTAAATATTTGAATAAATCTTTTAATCGGCTTTTCCTTCTGCTATGGTGCAGAAATACAAAAAAACCCCACAGGCTCCACTTCTTTCTTTCACACAACATTTGTAAATGCACACAAGAAGAGATTGTGTTATGATGATGTTTGAAGAACAACAGCTATTAATGTGTTATGGTGTTATGTACCGTTTCTTGCTAATGTTACTGAGTCAGGAAAAAACAAACAAATGCACTACAGCAAAAAAAAAAAAATTCCTCTGTTGCATTTTAAGTCTGTAATAGCAATCAGTTGATACCTCTGTGGTTCACAAGGGGGAACAAGGGAAACAAGTGAAGAATTATCAGCTGAATTCATCCACTTCATCACCTCAGAAATTTGTTCTGAGGAAAAAAATATAAAAATATTTTTGTGTGCACTTCCTGTTCAATTCTAGGGATTCTAAGCACAGATTTTGCTGTGGCTCAAATCAAAGCCACAGTATGAAAATGATAATTTAAAATATATAATATCATTTTCTGAAACACAGTAGGGAAACTTGCCTCAGTCTAAAATTTCAGAAGATAGGAGGGAGCAAGGTGGTAAGAAGACATTTTGAAATTCAGCCTTTTGTATAAGAACAGAGTCCGAGTTGAACAGCAACTTTAAATACCATGTTTGAGGGATCTAGAAAAAAAATCATAAGAAAGAGTTAATTCTGCCTTTTTAATTTTTTCGTTTTAAATTTTCATTTTTAGTTTTGAATTCATTCTTCCTCTGAAATCTGGTAGAGGTAAGAGGAGGAAATTGGCTGTTGGTGAGCCCAGTTGTCATCCAGGGTGATCAGATGCTGTTGCAGATGTTCTTTCTCAAGCTGTGTGTGATGATCCCCGTGGGATGTTGGCTTTTCTTGGTCAGGTCAAAATGCAATGTAAGGTCCACTGAGCACTTTGCACTAAAAATCCAAGGGAATGGGAGAAGTTTTACACAGCATTGAATGAGAAGTTCTCCTTGTTAGAGAGCCATGCACAGGAGATGGTGCCTGGAGTACGGAGAAGCCATCCCAGAGGATGGAGAACAGCCCTTAATGAGTCAGAGAGATTGATGATATAAACAGAAAGAGTTTGGGGCTGACAACTGAACCTATTTGGCATCATGGGTAGACATGTAACCAGTAAGAGCTGTCCTACTTGGTGGCATCTTAGAAAAAAGATGGGTGAAGTCTCTGATGGAATGTTTGATGGGACAGAACCTGAGGCCAGCCCTCAAATCCCCCATTGCTAAATCCACAACAGCCAGCAAAGAGCAAGTCAGCTGGTGGGAGGTGGAGACCTTTCTGAATCAAATTTATTGACAGTAATTTTATTTTTCTTCTCCTTCTGTACCTATGTCTTTCAAAAAAAAAAAAATAGTCAAATCATAAATGACTTTGTATCAGGCACAGTGAATAGAGTTTGCATTCACCTCATACTTGCCTGGAGGTATCAATGAGGAGATGAAGATTCTTACAGGGCAGGAAGAGAAGAAATTCAAAAGCAGGGGAGGTCAAGCCATATGTTTTTCTTTATTTGTTTCATTGTTATTTAGACAGGGGAGTATTTCAGGGTAAAAATAAAACATCTGCACTTACTGTTTGCTGCCTGTTTTATTCTCTTTTTACTCTCTTGTCTCTGAGCTTTTATAGCAGCCACCAGGCTTTGGAGACACTCTGAATCTTAAAACTTTGTGGTTTTTTTCTACTCTCAGATTAGTCACCATTTTCTGCTGATCAAAGGAGGAGAGTTTTAATCATTAAAGCTCACTTTTAAACAGCAAAATCATTAGTGGTTTAATAACATGCCATTATTAAAACAGCTCAGTTCCTTTCCTTGTCACAAAGATTTTCAAAGAGTTGTAAGATATATATATAAGACCCACTCACTTCAAAAAAGTTTTAAAGATGACCTGAAAAGGAATTTCCTTCATTAAAAAAAAAAAAACAAAAAAACAAAAAAAACCCCACAAAAAACTCAAACCAAAAAACACCAAAAACTTTGTAGTAACTAATCATAATATGAAAGTTTTCATTAAGAATTCATATTTTGTATCTCCTCCTCCCCCTCCACACCTCCTTCAGGCTGTGAACAGTTGGAGATGGTGTAATAGAGGGGCCAAAATAAGATGAGAGAAGCAAAGATACTTAATCAGACAAAAATTATTTCTACTTCGTTATTACCCCTTGCTAGAAAATGATGAAAGAAGACTTTTTGTCTGATCTCAGGTTTTAAAAAACTGCCTTCAGTTCTGTGCTATTCCATCTTTTAATTTTAATTGTTGTAACTAAACTGAGGCATAAAACTCTGTCACCTTTACATTTCCCCCTGGATCTCTTTTCCCTTGATGCTTCAATTCCAGTGCAGCAGCACAGGTCTGCTCACTGGGAAACCTTGTGACTGCTGCTCTTGGTGAGAAAAAGGAACAAGGGGTATTGTCACATCTTTTCTCCTTCCCAAAACTAAGGTGAGACAATTCTGCATTCATGCGCAAAGAGAAAATAGGAGAAAATATGGTTCTTTTCTCCAGCAAACTAAAAAATAAATTAAAAAAAAAATTTATGAACATGCGAAGGTATGAGCTTGTATGAAAAAATCAGCTTATTCAGTTGAAAAGGACTCAGAGTCAGACAAAACTGAAGGATATACCAAGCATGTGACATAAGTGCATTAAAAAGGAGCTCATTAACAACATCAGGTTATTGGTTTGGATCAAAGTGACAGCTATAATCAAAACAATAAAAATAGAATAGGCTTGCACAGGTTTGGTACATGCATGTTCTCAAGTAATGATGTGAGTGTGTTTGCTATTGTGCCTACCTTTTCATTAATCAAATATTGCTGCGTTTCAAAATGGATGAGTATAATTAATATCCAGTCTTTTATAGATACCTGAAGGTGCACTGTATTTGGGCCCCAACCAAGTTGCATTCAGAGAAAAAAACAGGTACTGATAGCAGTGATAAAGGATGTACTTTTGGTAATAATCTTTTGTGAACGAGCTGGCAAAGTGAACACTGGCAGTGTTATTAAAATAGTGCAGAACTGATGTTCTGAGACTTGGTATTACAGCAGTAGTGCCTGGAGAATGAAAAGCTAACTAGAGTAATACTGATGAAGCATGAACTCAAGTGAGCCTCTTTTCTTATGCAGCATGTGCCCCATAATGGATTTCATATATTGCTACTGAGAGGAACAATATTTGAGTAGTGTCAGTAAGTATGGGAGAAAACCAGTGGGAATACAAAAACATTGATGAAATCACAAGATAGCTGTGGTTTGTAAAAAGAAAAATTACAAAAAAAAAAAAAAGAAGCTTGTAAGTCAGTAAAACTTTTCTTCACTTATCAAAAGTTTGGTCCACAGGACCATGAAGACAGTTGTGTCTCTCTCAATGGGCTCAGGTTCTCCTGGAGGACTCAGCTGTCAAATGACAGCATCTTCATTACCCAAACCAGCTTTGCCTGGTGCTTTTGGTCCCTAAACATCAGAACTGTCTCAGCAAACCAGGCTGAACACATGAGCAGCGACAGCCCCAATAAAACTCCATGAGCTGCATTGCCTGGGGCCATCCACAGCTGATGCAAGACTTGTCCTCCCACTGAGCTTTCCCCTCTCCCTGTGTGATTGGAGTAGTTACTCTGCTGCCTGTCCTCAAATCCCTCGCCTTCAGTCCTTCACCAATTAAGCTTCTGCTCAAAATGCTCATCTTTGACTGAAATTACTGTGGATCTATGAATTATAATTTGCTTTTTGTAAAGGAGACTCAGGAAATGGACGGGTTACTCTCCCTGGAATGGAAGTCTTGAAGTACTTTTTTTTTTTCCTTTTTTTTCTTTTTTTTTTTTTTAAATAACTGAGATGTCCAGGCAAAAGGTACATGATTTAAATCACCCTAGCAGTGATTTTCTTCAAGTTGAAAGCAATTAAGCTTGAGAGAATTGAGGCCACTTTGTTTCTGAATGAGCATATAAATGGGAGTTTAAGGCTCCATAATGCATGGACATTATGTCATGTCCATTTGAAGTCTCCTTTTATTTTTTTTTTTTTTATTTTATTACCTGATTGTCTTATTATCTAACCAGCTTCTGTAAGGTCATTTAAGTTAAAGACAGGTACTGATATGAATTGGAGCACTGCATGAGTGGAAGAGCAGAACTGAAAATACAGCTGCTTAGGACCCATCTTTTTCTAAGATGTACTTGTTTATTCTGGATTTAAAAATATCTGTGTGTATATATATATATATATATATATATAAAGAGAGAGAGAGAGGGATTTTTTTTTTTTCTCTAAAATGAACAAAATGAAAACAGGAACAAAAAGTTCATGTTTAACACAGTCTATTATGATGTTATAAAGTTTTCCAAATCTGCTTTCCTAGTGCAGCCCACATATTTATTGTGGGTTTTTAACTGTCATAGTATTGCAGTAGTGCAAAATTGTGTAAACCATGAATTTTCTAATAAGCTCTTGTCATGCCATTCTTTTCCTTCTTCCCACAAGATAAATAACCACCTGTGTAGATGCCATGTTTGAAGCATAAAACCACTAAATCATAGAATATTCTGAGTTGGAAGGGACCCAAAAGGATCATTGAGTCCATTACTCTCGCTCTGGATTAACCAGAACCACCCAGAGTAGCAAAAATGATGAATTCAGTCAATTCAGTTAATTCATCAGCAGTATGATGATATCATCCTGATGGAACTGCTGTTTTCTCAGGGCTGATTACATGGATGGTTATTTTTTAAAAAAATTGATTTTTCAATTTTATTTTTTTCCTGAGGTTTCTTTCATGTCAGTGCCCTTGTTGCTATGCTCAGTGGTGTGAACATGCCCTGCTGGAGCTCAGCTGCAATGTGACCCCTTTTGGTGGAAGATAGAGAAAAGCTGGAGGAAATCTGGAGGTATTAATAAGAAATAAAAGATGTAAAAACCCCATGGCCTGTGTAAAACTTGCAGGAACCATGGTAACCTAGAAGAGAAAATCCATACTATTTCCTATAAAAGACCAGTAAAATAGCAAGGGAGATTATAGTTCTTATTAAAGAAAGAACAAGAAAAATAATTTTAATTAGCAGACCCTGGTAAATAGAGGAAAAAGTTTCAAGTCTGAGGAGACATTAGCATACAACTCATAAAAGTTGGAGTATGTCATTAGGGACTTTTTGGACTGTCTGTCTTGCAGGGATGTTTAGCCTTGCATTTCACATCCTCCATACGACAGCATATAGATGTGTGCAGATCTATAAGCTTATAATGTCAAAGAACAGTATACTAGAGGAATAAATGTCAATAAATCTGTTTACTAACATTTCAGTCATTTAAAAAGTATGGCTGAATCACTACCCAAGTAACCCTTTGTTTTGTCTGTCCACTTGAAGGAATTTGAGAGATTCTAAGGAAAATGGGTCAATATATAAATTTTAGGATGTTTTGTTTTTTCTTTTAGAGGTGATAGGATTTTCTGTGGGTAAAACTGAAAACTGGGTTTTATAGGGATTTCTATACCAAAAATTTATCATGGAACACATATAAAAGTTCCTAACCACAGGCTGCATCCTTGCTTTTTAGGAATTGCCTTGATTTGAGTGATTGAATTGTAAGTTTAAAAGTCATGTTTAGTTTTGTGTTCATAAAGTAGCACCAGCAGCTTTCTCACGTGATGGCTGAGAAGGCAAATTTCTGCCTTGGGTAGAAGGTTGTGGGCACTGGGAGTGAGGACCAGCTTTTCTTTGGAGATGAGTGTTTCCAGCTTACTGACACAATTTCTTTGTTGTGTTTGATCAGCCACGGAGCTGTTAAATAAGCTGTCCAAAGTTATCTATTGGAACACACAACTGTGCCAACCCACAGTGGAAGGAGAATCAATTTCTGCTTTACCATCCTAAAAACTCTACCAAAAGTCCTCAAAGTGTGGGAGCAGTGGCTCTCTTTTGTTTTTGAAATGAATATGCTCTATGCTAGAAACTTTTAAACCTTGCTCATTACCAGTTAGCTGGAGCTAGTTGGTTCATTTTCACACAAAAACACATCAATGCACACACAAAAAACTCGTTCCAAATTTGCAGTTGGCCTCAGTCTCGGTGTTTCTAAGGAACAGAATTTAGGAGTCTGGGCAGGGTCCAGACTGGCACTTGAAAACTTGTTTACCTTGAATCAATGGGTAATTAGCTCACTGAGGATGCAAACTTTCAGCATAGGGCAGTCTAGAAAAAGGCCATCAAGTTAAAAAATAATCTCATTGACTCCAGTTTGGTTTAGATCATTTTTATTCGTTAGGATGTGACAGCAAATCGACAAACCCCAAACCAAAATACTCAGGGATCTATATTTAACAGATATTAAATGAGAACACCCTATTAATAGTAGGGTATTTGAAACTCACTGCCTTTTTACATGCTGAGAAACCAGCAGTTGCAGTCTGAGAGCTTTGGAAGTTTTACGAACACACGGCTTTGCTGACAGACTTCTCCGGCCCCAGGAACTGCACAGCACCACCTTGGCTGTTCTCCTCCAGCAGAATGGAAATGCACTGTACTTCTGCTGGCACAGCTGCTCTGGCTGAGCATAAGGAAAGGAGAACAAGCAAACTGCATTCTCAACAGGGATTACACTGCCTTCAACAGAAAACCAGACCTCTAACCAAAATATTTAAATTGGAACAGAAAACGGTTGACTGCACCAAGCCAAGCTCTTGTTGGGATTCCTGAGTGTCTGACATGGTTTACTGATGTGAAAACAGTGCATCTTCTGAAAGTTCAAGGATTTTTTTGTTTGTTTTTATGTATGAATCTCCTTGTTAAATTACTGTTCTGTTTCTTGTCACATAGAGTTTTCTGAGTGTAGTAATATTTTAGTAGATCACAATACTTTGGTGTATGCAGCTGTCACTTCAAAAAAATTGATATCTATTCTAACATTTTCAAACATGAAATCCTAATATTGGAATTTGCATGCATGTTTAAGTATTCAATATGCTGGCAGCTTTATTTTGAAAGGTTTGAATGCCCACAGGTCTTACCCAACTCAGGGAACAGCTGAGACTGTTCAGTTGCTGAAGTGAGGCTACTTATGTAATACATGTGTGTGTCTGTGTATGATTTCCAAGACTTTAGGAGAGGATTCCTGTCTTTTGCTGGTGAATTATTGTAGCTCAATGTTCTGCAAGACACTTCTGCCTATGTATTTTAAATATAATTGTGTATATATTGAAAAAAAAAAAAATGGATGAGCCACCTGTGTTCTCAGACAGAAGTTTTGGCTGTGTTCAACTGTCTGTGATTTGGGATGAGGTTTTGAAAATATAATGTCTTGGTGTCACAGGCAGAATCAGGCTTTGCAACATCAGGCTTAAGCTGAGCAGTCATAATTACTGGGTAGGCTTGAAATTCTGGTTTAAATTCTGGGGGAGAATCATTTCATTTAATCTTGGGAGGATTTTGTGAAGAAGAATTCATTAATGTCTGGGAAGCAGTCGGAGACAGAGGTGTGAACACTGGTAAGTGCCTGTTGGAAATGAGCAGCTTTGCATTCTGAGCAGGATTTGAACAAAATGCGTCTTTGTCGAAGGGTGTGAGGCATCACATTATGTAAGGAAGCAGCACTCTTCAGAGCACAAGGAGGGTGTTTTGAAATAATAATCAGGGGGGATGTAATCAAAGAATTCTGATTGCTCATATCATGGGATAATTTAAGACAACACAGGAATCGTAGTGCTTGCTAGCATTTGAATGCTTGGATTTTAGTCACTTGCAACATTTTTATGTGCATTTTTATTTTGTTCTTATTTATCTCACAGCCTGGAGACAGGTTACATAGATCCACATGTGTTCTACCTTTTCCAGTTTGTATGGAAAGGAGTAGAGATTAGGGGTAGAGGCTGAGGGCTTGCCTATTTTATCACATTCTTTGAAGGCAGAATAAACAAGCCTGCAACATTCCACCAGCAGGTTTTGTCTAAATTTCATAATCCATAATATTCAGAGAGGAGATTCCATGAACTCTACATTCTTTGCCTCTGTCAACTAAAGGTTATTGTCTCTAATTATGCTGTGAGCAGGCACGGAGAACAATTTATTTCCCTCTTCTTGCAGTGACTTTTTAGCTGCTTCAGGACAACTAACAGATACTTCTTTTAATATAGACTAAGAAAACTCCACTTCTTGCAACTTCTTTTTTCATATATTTCCCACCCCCACCACCTCCTTCATCCAAACTTCTGATTATTTAGTTGCTGCACTCTAGATAGTCTCTGTTTGGTCTCCATTTTCCTGGAAAGCTGAGGGAAGTAGGAAAGTTTGTTTCCTGTTGTAAACACTTCAGTGTAATACTCACTATTTTTTGGAGTTTTTCCCTTTGCACTGTGATAGAAATTACTTGGGTCTAGATTCTGGGTCAGGTGTTACCTTGGTAAAAGTGATTTAATGATTTTTATTTCCCTCTTCCTGTTACATTTTTTTTTTGCTCCTGTTCTTTCTGTGCCCTTCCAGCTGTCACTCCCTTCCAGCTGTCACTGCCTCACCTTTTAGATCCTTTCCTGAAGTGCTCTTGTGGCTCCAGGTGCTCCCTGTCTTGTATCTGTGTAGATGATTCACTAATGATTATAAAGAGGGGATTAAAAGTGGGATTTTGCACAGGGGAAGCCATTTGGTTGGTTCAGGTTCTGTTGAAATCACACTGTACAGACAGCTTTTCCTATACATCCTACTCAGCTGCATCCTATTTCAGCTGGAACAGTGGGATGTCTAATTCCCTTCTCCATACTCCTTGTCATCCCTTACTTTTTGGTGCTGTTTTTCAAAGCAAGATGTGTCCTGTATTCTGTGGCATGTTGTTCATTATTCTGAAAGATAGTTTTCTGAGGGCCAGCAGAACCTCAGAAAATTCTTTCTACAGTGTTTCCAGTTCCACTTTTTAAGTGGCACTGGAAGGTACAGAGGGACACAGCTGCAGAGTGTGGGGAGTGTGAACTCCTGTCTGTCCTCACCTCAGTGTTACATGACTTTGAGCAGGGTGAAGTTGGCAGCTGTTGCCTCTCAGCACAATAATGTGTGGGCTGGCTTTTGACCCTTGTGTAAAAAGGAAAAGAAAAGCCAAAAAACCCCCCACACAGGATAAGACTGCTGTAGCAGAATTACAGATGCTGAGAGATTGAATGCAAAGGCTTTCTGATAAAGAGATTTATTACTGTAAATACCTACACACAGACCACAGGAGTGGATAGGGATACTCATCTCTTTCATCTCATGTACTCCTTAGAGATACGGCTGTGTATGATCTGCTTCCCTCTTGCCAGTTACTAACAGGAAATATGACTTGACTAAACTCCATTAGTAGTTTTCAGAAACATCAGCCTCAGAAATATTTCCATTTAGCCTGTAGCTTGTTAATCAAGTCCCTGTTCATCTGTCCTACGAGCCATAAAGTTCTGCAGTGAACATCTAATTGTAATGAACATCATGGACCAGTTACAAGGTGTGAGCAGTAACACATCCACCAGCGAGTGCTCTGTGCTTGCTGACGGTGCAGCTTTCACCAGATGGGGCCCTCGGTGCCTCCTGGGCCCCACAGTGCTTTCTGGCCTCTGTCAGATGGTGCTTCTGCCTTCTGTGAGATCGTTACTGCTAAATGTTTTGGGGTTTTTTATTGCCCAAAGACCAATGAACTATATCACCTTGAAGGCATTGGCTTCAACAGATGAAGGCAGCAGGTGATGCTGCAGATGAAATGTTAATATTTTAATGTAAAGTTTGGCTTGCATTCCAGGATAGTAAGAATACAATTAAATTAGATAATTAAACATGATTTAAAATGGCAACAGCAAAATGATCATGTCCTTACTGCAGGCACTCACAGGCAAGCTCCAGCCATGTCTCACAATGTGCTGCTCTTAATTAATTACTCTTTTCTTCATTTCTTTGTTAACTCTGCTCAGTTGTTACATCACTTTAAATACGGAGTGGATGCTTATTGTGGTGTTTGGTTTAAGACATACAACTTAGGCCTAACAAACTCACCAGTTAACAGGGTTGCAGGAGGACGTAAGAGGTCAGAGCCTGAAGTACCAGAGCTGTATGGAAGTCACTGACATCAGGACAGTCGTCTTGAGGGGCAAACATTGTCTTGGAGACCATGAAAGTGTCTTGTGGCGAGTGCTGTGGCTTGGCTGCCTGAATTTACCCATGTCTCACACCTAGTGAGCAGTCAGCAGCCTGCTCCATTTCTGCAGCAACAGGTCTGACCTTTAGGCTCCTGCAGAGTAGAGCTCTGAATTCCAGAAATCCAGGTGCCCTTAGCACCAGCAAGGACAAACTGGGATTTCAGTCAGCTGATAGATTCCTTTCTTTCCTGTTAGAGAAATGCAATGCTGATGTGTATATTGACACCTCTTTTCCTTTTGCCTCAGTGGCTCCAACCTCCACTTGTTAAAAAGTTCCACACAAACAAGTTTGGGCATTTTCATTCAAGTAAATGTATGGAAAAGGGGCTGTGGGACTGACTCCAATGCATAATAAGCTATAGAAAGCAAACCAGAGGAACAGCTGCTGCCAAAAATTCTCCAGAAAATTCTGCAATCAACCCTGCAATTGATTTAGAATGTTGTAGAGAAAAAGTGTTCCTGGATTTTAATGTTCCAAGTAGCACAACTAAACAAATACAACATGGATTATCCTCTAATATATAAAATGGCAAATGTTATATTGCAGAAAGATAAGGATTGAAATCCCAGGCAGAAATGCAAACGTAGTTGCTTACACATACAAAAGATTGTACACCTCAGCTGCTGTTCAACATCTGTCCCCTGAAGGTAATGAGATAAACACATGACAAACAGCATGTAAATATCTGGCAATCAATACACCTCGAATCATGGGGAGGGGCACATAAAGCTGAAATCCAGTTACTGGGGCTGGACCTCAGATAAATGACAGTGTAACACTCAAAGGATTACTTCAAAATATAGATGAGGTATAATCACAAGAATTTTGCCTGAGTCAGTGCCTGATCTGTGGGTTTTGGGTTTGTTGAACTGGCTTGTTACAAGCCAGCTGTGGAATTTTTAGGATTGCATTTGAGGGTTTGTAAAAGGTGAATGGGAAAAGTAATCTCATATACAGACTGTTGTACCACACGTAGATGAGGTTTTTTAAGAGCTGCCTCAGAGGTGCAGTTTTCCACTGGGAGAAAAAGAATTGCACCTACAAATAAACCCTTAGAGGTATCACTAAAAGTATCCTTTCTAGAAACATCCCCCCACACTGTTTTTTTGTATTTTCATTTTGGTAATTCTGAGGCCTAGAATAGCACACAGTCTGATTGCAGTATGTGTAACTCCTTTCTATTTATCACTCTCACATTCAAATGCACCTTAAATGCTCAGCTGAATAAATACAATGCAGATTACTGCTTGATATATTAAATGCCAAATACTATCTTGCCAACAGCCAAGTATCTATTTATGTTTTGGCTTGCCTCCGTATTCACACATAGTGGGGCTTAATGATGGGTATTTTATTCCACCATGATATGTCTCTGCATAGGTGTTCCAGGGGAAAAGAGACCATAAAAAAAGATGTGAACTTCACAGTTACAGAGCCTTCTCTATGATCAAGTTTAAATGGATGTGTTTTAATGTCTCGAGGCCATTGCTTCTCTCTTCAATTTTGAATCACATTGCAAAGCTGTAGAAGGGAAAGTACAATTTAGTGCTTAAAATGAGTATAGACAGACGTGGAAAGGACAATATGGAATGCCAGGTTGTGGAAAGGGCAGTAAGAATAATCTGAGGTCAGACAAGCAGATACAATTCAAAGTGCAAAAGGAGCAAATTGGGAAAAAACTATACAAAGAGTGGACCAACTTATTTGGGGAAAAAATAAGAAGAGAAAAAGGAAAGGAGGAACAAGATAAGAAGGCTTCAGCATGAAGAGCGTCATTAGGTTGTTGCAGACATGGGGAGGTATCAGAAAAAAGAAAAGCTGCGATCCTGCACGTTCCTATAAATTCCTGCAATCTGTGGATGGTTCCCAGGGCCCAGGTTTAGTTTTGATTTACTGGTGGTAAGGTGAGTTGGCCACAGTTTGAACCCCGGCTTTCTGCTCCAGAGAACCCTCTCCAGGATGGCCAGTCAGCACCTCCCCGAGTGCACAATTTCATTTCTTTGTGTTTTTTACCTGGATTTTACTTGTTACCAGTAAAGTACCACTGTAAAATCAGATAATGAAGTCTTACAGACCTCTTAGAATAAAAAATATGACAGCTAATAATAACCAGGGGCACCTGGGCTGTATTTTCTCCTCAGCATGTGGTGAATTTGAGAGCTCATATTAGGTTTGCCACGGATGAGAAAGATAATTTAGCCATTTTCTATCTGCTGAAGGAGAAATAGTAGAGATAGAAGAGCTATAACTGTAGCCTTCCTATGTTTATGAAGTTGTAGGGTCTGTCTTACTGTCAGGTAAGTAATTATGTGCAGTTACAAAATGTGCATTTATTAAATAATCCTAGGTAACATTTCCAGTCTTCCAAGCAGCTCGAAAGCAGCTCTGAACCTACTTAAATGACATTTTTTCTCAATGTCTTCCTACGTACAGTCACACAGACAGATTATGTTCCTAAATGTGCACCTATCCGAACACCCGAGGGAAAATGAAAGGAATATATTTCTGTGGTGGGAAAATAACTGCTCTAGTGCTGTGACACAAATCTCCATTTGTTAACTGTCTGTGGTTGAATTACATTTCAATTTAAGCATCCTACTTTTGTTTAGGTAAAGAGAAAATAGGAGCCATGAATGGGCCACTTCACATAAAGCAGAATTAAACAAATTGTAGAAGCTTTGGTTTTCCCTTACTCTTGGACGGAATCCAATTTTTTCATGATGAGACAAATCCTACCTTTTCACATCTGGTGTCCTGCTGGTGCTTTATTTTGCTGTTGTGATACTGCAGAGAAATAGAGCTCCTAATTTGCAGTTTGAGATCCACAGGTGTTGATGGGAAGCTTTTGCCACTGCAGTGTAGTATGGATTTCTGCAAATGGTAAGAAAACCCTGAGATGAAGATTGCAGAATCTTTCTTTTCTAAGCAGAGACCTTACAGGTTTTGGAGATGATACTGTTTTTCAGTATTAAGAGTAATGACTGTCACTGTCAGTGCCAAACCTCTGGGGAGAGGTGTTTCGATTTGGGCTGGGAGAGACTGGGGAGAAAAGAAATTGTACTTAACACTTCTCAGTCACTGCTTGTTTGCAACCAAAATGAGTAAAATGAGAGCTGCTCCAGCCCTTTTTACATCAGTACACCTGACTCCTGAAACCAGCACCATCATGGAACAGATATTTTCTGGGAAGCTGCACGCAGGGAAGTTCCAGCCCCTGTGAATTATGGAAGAGAGGGAAAGGTAAATTGGCTCTCAGTGTGCTCAGCAGCCGCTTTAGCCGGGGTAGTGATGGCACTCAGTCGAGCCCTAATGGCGTTTGTGTGCAGTGCTGAGCTCAGACCTGGTTTCCGTATTTCTTTACCTCTCTCTGAAAGTAAATAGTATCATTTAAACCCAGTGCCATCAGGCCCAAGCCACTGAAGTGCTGAACAAACTCACACTGGGGATGCTGAGCTCGCCCTCAAGCTGCGGGCGATGTCCATGGCCTGGATTTTCTGCTTCCCCCATTTCCCTAATCTGATTGTCAGGTAAGCTGTTCTTTAAATTTCAGGGTCTGTATCCATGGAAGGTACTTGAACAGGAATTCTGCTATAAAAACAGGGGTAAAAAGGAAGCATGCTGAAGTTTTATCTGGGAGGTGAATCTGACTAACCATTCCGATTTCCTGCATATATATATATATAAATAATACATATATATATAATCTTGTCTGTGGCTGTATATTATTTTCTTAAGTAGAAGGTCTCATGAAAATTTAGCCAGCTGTTAATTACTTCATTTATTTAATAGCAAACAAATAAACCAACCTTAAAAAAAACTGAAAAATTTTCCTTTGCTGCTGCTGGGTTTAGACATGACTTACAAGGTTGTTCCAGTTCTGGTTTATGTGATTTTTAACTCTTATTTTCTGTTTCTAACACCCTGCTCCCTCATAATAAATAAAGCAAAGGTCATGCTACAGCTCTGTTGGCACCAGGAGTGTTTTGCAGGGCCCTTGTCAGAGGTCACTGACTGACCATGCCCTGCCCTCTGTAGGTGAAGTTGTCTATGTTACATATTTGCACATGTGGTACAGTTTAAAGAAAAAAAACCAAAAATCATGCACAGAATTAGTTTTAAGTCTTCCCTAATTGTATTTTTAATCAGAAGACTGGTGACATTTACCTTTCATTGTGTCATTTTATTTCTCATTTTGTGCTTCAAGCGAGTGTTCCCCAAACTCAGTGCTGCTTCAAAATGCTTAATCAAATGAAAATGCTTATTTTCCATCACTGGATTTATAGCTACAGTCATGATAGATTAAAGAAAAAAAAATTTAAACACTTTTGTGACAGCAGTAAAGAAATATTTCAAATCTTTATATGCATTTTAAAATTCATAGTGTGTTTAAAATACAGTGAATTTCATGTGCAACATGAGCTCTTTTCAAGAATATGCAATTACTCTTTATTGAATGCCAAACTCTAAGATCTTAAAAACAAGCTGTATGAATTAAGCCTTTTATTTCCCAAATGGGGACAGCTGAGACTGCTCAACCTTCGTGGCTTCCAGTCAAGGGGCAGTGCTCTGAAACAGGGAGGTGAGGATAAATATCTAGTTAAGGAACTAAGTGGTAGTGTGAAAAAATTGATGGATGAAAAGGCTTGGGGAAAAGGTGGGAATTTAGTGGGGGGGAAAAAAAAATAGAATGGGTCTCGTTTTACCCTGGTCATAGATATAAATAAAGAGTATAAAGAAATTTCAAAATTTAAAAATACCCAAACTTGTGTAAGTGGAGCAATCTCAGTCTTTAACTTATCCTACAAGTGTTCAACGCTCTTGGGAAACTGTGGTACACCTATTAGTAGTATTTAAATTGGCATATTAATATTCTGAATGGAATATTTACTGTAACCAGTGATGTGACAGTGGTTTGGTGGGAGAACCTGCAGAGAGCATGTGCATCTTTCTCTCACAGCCAGCGCACATCCTTGACAACTGAACTTTGCATCCTGCATGCAAAAACCAATGGGATCGCACCAAAAATAAAAACAAGGACCTATGAGTACATGGCTGTTCAGTTGCAAAATCTAAGTCCCTTGGAGAGAATCCTTTGTATGGAAATATGTCTGGGAAGAGGAGAAACCAAAGAACCTACATCAATGTGTTGATCAAATTAAGCCTCTTGCCTTAATTAACTGCCACTGTGGTTCTGTGGTATTGCCATGGCAGAGGCCTTAAACCTTGACCAGAGATGTAGAGGTTTTCATGAACCTTACCAGAACTCAGATTTTATCAAGTTTTCTATGCCTGTGTTCAGCAGAAGGCAGAACTGAGCATTTACTTTGTGTTTGTAAACTCTTGGGGTGTGTCACAGCCACACAGAGTTCTCCTCGTCTTCTGTAGTGCATCAGCTTAATTCTGCCTGAGCCAAATGATGTTATTTTGAGGTTTTATACTCAATAGAGTCATAAATTATTTTATGTCAATGCAGGGCTTGGGAAATGAAAGGAAATATTTGCTGTGCCTGGCAAACAAGGCAATGCCAATACATCTCTGTCGCCCGGTGATGTGTTTGAGCTCTGGGCATGCTGCCTGCTCCGTGTTTAGTAAAGACCCAGCTATAAACAGATGGGTAAGGCACAGGTGTAAGAGCTAAAAAACCACTGATTTTTCGTCCTGTTTTTGTACTTGTCAGTTTTGTGAGCTCACTGCTCTACATTTCAACCTCCCCACCTCTAAAAATACCGTCCTGTTGCTGAGTGCTTTGAGAAGGATGACAATTAATGAGTATTTGTTACGAATGACTGATTAGTGACGGGATTTCTATTAGGAAAACCTGAAAAGAGGCTTAATAAAGATCATCCTTTTCAGTCCTTTTACTCAGTGAATTTCTTAGCTTTCTTGGATCACTGACTTTGTTATGTGACATTAGAGAATGCATTTGAAAAACAGCTGCTAATAAAGCACATGTGTATTCAGTTCTTATGGCTTCCATTTCTGCACTTCAAACAGAATGTGTTCCCATTCAAACTGAAACAAAGATTAATGAACATCTCACTGATGTCCAGTGATCTGTTATTAGCATGGAAGAGCTTTATGTCCAATTATTTATTTCTATAAATAGCTGGTGTTTTCATAAATATGTGATGGCAGTGTGCAGTTTAAAACATACTGAGCATTGATTTGAAGCAGCTTATCTGTTTCTGAATATAAAAAATAGATGGATATCCTTCAGATATTAGGAAAACACAAAATAAGACAAACAGTAGAGCTACTACCTTTCTGAGCTTCTTCCTTCAGTTTAGGCTATTCCTAAGCGTGAGGAGAGCATTTTCCATAAGGAATAACCTGGTATCTGGGATTTCTAGCATCAAAATGGGTTGGGCTTTTTTTGTTTGTTTGCAAAGAAAGTTTGATCATTTTTCTGTCTTCGTGTTTCAAAAGTAGATCTGATAGGAAGAACTTTTTCTTTCCTGCAGAAGATTTTCTGTTCTGTTTTGAGGTGAACCTGGGTACTTCCACAGTTAACATGAAAAAGGAAACATCTTGGGAAAGCCACAGGGGATCCTCTATATAATGTCTGGTACTTCCGAGTTCAAGTATCTCCACTCCTCCAACACACCAGACAAATGTTTAGCCACCAAATAGTATCTTTTTGAAGCTTTTTATCAATGTGTAAATAAATATTTTTCATTAAAGAAGAGATGAGAAATTTTTTGTCTTGCTCATGCCTGATTTTATTGCTTTATGTTCTCTCTTCTGTTTTAAATAGTAACAGAAAGCAGAAGAGTTTCAAAAGGAAATGTTGGGCCAGGTTCTCTGATGTGGAAGTAGGAACATGGAGATTTGAAGAACCCATCTAGTCAGCAACAGATTTATGCCAGCCCTTGGGGCATCTGGTACACTCTGCTGCCCTCTTACCAGAAAATTTCATGTGATGCTGAAATCACTGTTTGATAAAAATTTCAACCAAAATTCCTAATGCAGAGTAATTTAACCAGTCAACCAAAGAAATGCCCTGCTTTCCCCAGTAAATACTTGGTTTTGATTGAATTTTGCATCACCTTTGGAACTGTCCTTAGATTTTCAGCTGTTATTTAGATACTGAGGTGAGTGCTGCCTTTTCCTAGACACGTTCAATAGCACAATGCTCAAATGGCAATTTATTTCATTTTCACAGCTGTCTGATGCTTGCAGATTAGATGTTCCAGCCTGGGCTTTGAGTGGCAGAGTTTTGGGAGCATGTGTTGAACATACCCTGACTTATTTAATTGAGTTCAGCTCATAGCACAGCCTCAATTACTAGTTTAATTAAGGAGAAGAAAAGAAAAAAGAACAGCCAAACAAGGAACCAAATAATAACAGAAAGGATGGAGTTTTGCATTATAATTGAGTGGTGCTTCTGTGGATCCTAGTTCAGAGTGCTTGGGGTTCATCACTTGTGTGGTGAGATCTTACCTGACTTCGTAGGGATGAGAGCTGGACCTCAGTGATGCTGAGGCTTGGGAAGCAAGCAATCAGGATTTCCAGAAGGAACTGAATCCCAGGGGTTTATCTTTTCTATTGCCATAGGTTTCACAGGGATTTGGGCACATCTGATCTGCTGTGCTGATTGTCACTGCTGCCGTCTCCCCATTATGCTTTGACAGGTAAGCACCTCCCTTGCCAGGCACCATCAAGGAGCAGGTTAAGTCAAGCAATTACTGCTTGCTGAACACAGGAACAGCTTTTAAGAATATAAAGTAATATCTTTACTGCTCCTCAATTCCCTCTTCTAGAAGAAAACGTGAAAAGACCAGGAGCAGATTTTTTAATAAGGTAAGAAAGGAAACGACTGCTCTGCAGCAGGTGCTGTCTGTGTGTCCCAACCCAAGCCATCTTCTGCCTCTTCACAGAGAGCAGTGAGGAATGTGAGTGATTATAAACAGTGCTGGAGGTTGTGAGATTATTCACTGGGGATGTGTCAGAGGAGGACAATTATGTTGAAACAAAGTGAGGGGAAGAAAGCCCCAACTTAATCTGTGCTCCCTTTACCTCAGGCTGATCAGAGTAAATTAACTGCTATTGCAGGTAATATGCAAAGTAGGAATTCATTATAATTCTGACTTCAGAAAAAAATAATGTAAAAAATATGTTTTGTTAATGATGCCTGTAGACTACTGCCTTTATATTGTGTAAAGCAAGCAAGCAAACAGGAGTGCCCTGCTCCCCTCCAAATCCCACAAGGCTCTTTGCTGATCCACTCTGCGCTCATGTCAGTGTGTATCAATTTTGTCTTAAAATGAAGAAGTTAAGCCTTCCTGACAGGTAGGCACACCATGATATGCTTTCAGACGTGAAGGGCTATCTGCTGCAAAGGGAATCTTCTCCTCAGACTGCATCGGCTGCTTTAATAAAAGCATCTCCATCGATACCTCTTGGGCTTGCACGTGCAGATGTAACTTCACCTCCTTTCCTTCTGTCATTCATCACATGAGAAATCATGTACTCAGCATTTAGATTGGGGTTTATGTTGTTTCTTCTTCTCCTAAAATGAGATAATTAGTTAATTAATAAAACTAATGAGTTAATCTGCTCTAAAATGCAACTGTGTTCATCGCTGTGTGCCTGGTGGCCTGGAGACTTGGGGAGCAGTGCTACATAGATTTAGTTACCACTGATGTGACCAAAAGCCTGTGAGACTGAGTGGCATGACTCATAAATATGTAAGAATTCCGTTTTTCATATGGCATTAATGACATCAGCCATAAGTTACTTCTTTGAGTTCTAAAATTGTCTTAGAATTGATGATAAAATTGGTGGATGGCTCAGCTATCAGTTCATGCTGGCATAATCTAACTGCTTTTCACATTAATAAATTCCTGTTCTTGGCCAGAAAAGTATTTTTATTTCATTTTTCCTGCAATTCTTTCTTCATTTTTTTTTCCATTTTAGTAATTTTCAGAAATCGTCTTCCTATCTAATTCTGCGTGGGGTAGGTTGGCATTTGAAACATTATTACAGAGATGGTGTTTGCAGCCAAGGTGTTTCCCCCCCCTTTTCTCTTCATTCTGCTTCGAGTTGGGGCTGCTAACACATCTCTACATTTCTGGTGCTTCAGAAACATAATTAGGAAATAGATTTGTGTGCTGGCTTCAGATTTCCTTCCTTGAGTAAGGAAATCCAGGAATGGGCTCACTGAGCATTGCAGAGGAAAATGTGGGGTGAGGTGGTACCGTTTGTCCCATTCCTCAATAACAGGGACAGCCCAGGTCAGACCCTGAGTGGAATAGGGCAGGAGGGGAAGTGCTAAAGCTTCCTTTATTTTTCTATTTTTTATTCATTTATGATTAGTGACTTTCTGGAATTCTTTCTATGCTATCGCTCCATGCTTTTAATCCCAGAGAACAAGGAGGAGTCACAGTCTCATAGCAGAAAATGTCTGATTGATATGGATAGATAAATAGATAGATAGATAGATAACCCAGTAATCCCCTGAAATAATATTTATTTTGTTGCTGCGTATTTTGGTGAAATTTTCCCATGGTTTTGTGGGTTCTCTGCGGGGGGACAGGGAATTTATTTTATCTTGTTCTTCATTTGTTTGATTTCATCTAATCCCTTCATCATTTCTGTAAACAAGGCATCATTTTGTGCTACCATATTTTGCCAACTGCTTTAAAAAAAATTATATAAATGGTGTGTTTGGAGCAGAAGTGGATGCTGTGCCTCTGCATCAGCTGAGAGCCTCTTTAATCCCACAATTCCCACGTTGCTGCTCGCAGCCCCTTATCTAATTCATTACTTATGTTCACAACTCTGTAACAAGTACAGCGACTGTATTACAGATACAGCTTTTCTATAAACTACTTTGTCATGCCAGAACAGGTTTTCACTGTTCTTGAAGTGACACAAAACGTCATGTGGAAAATAACGGCAGATGAATCAGTGAATAAGGGTTATTCGAATGATCCACTCAATTGAAACTGGAAATTTCAAAGCAATGACTGAAATAAGTAAATATATGCATATTAATCACTTTGAGCATCAAAATACAGATCCTCTATCCATTTGCTGTTACATTCTAGTCAGTACCCACATATTATTACATACCACCACATACTGAAACTTTTTTGTCTTTGTATTCTTCATGGCACTCAGTAAATCTTCCAGGAAAAGTCTATGAAAATACTTCCTAACTAGAGCCGAAAGCAGGAGCTCTTTTTTGTTAATTATTTGTATAACTTCTCTGCCACTGTAGAAATTTATTGAGTAATGTGGCAGATCATCGATGGGCTCTCGGTTGGGGAACCTTTGGAAGTCAAAATGGAAATACTTCTGTTGTTTATGTATTTCTGTTACAAATCAGCACTCTTTGGCTTTAAACTCTGAATATATGCACAGTTTCCTAGCAGCTTCATATTAGTTCTAGTAATTAGACACTAATTACTAGTGGTATTATAAATAATTCTGCCTTCCCACTAGGCCTAGCTGCTGTAAATTAAAGGTTAAGAGATCAAGAATAGAGGAGCGACAGCAAAAGCACTACAGCCTTCTCTGTGGTGGAATAAAACCAATTTTGTTGTCACTTAACTGAAATTGAGTTCTGTTTTGTAGTGCCTTAAGAAAAAAATATCATGAAGATTTAAAGAGTCTGTGATCTCAGAAGAGATGAAATAATGCAAATACAATATTTTCAACCTAATTTCAAATATTACAATTCTGTATAAATCCTGCTTTGCTTTTCTTTCTACTAACTTGATCATTTGGTGTCTATGATCTTTGTTTTAGACAAGACTTTGGTTTGGGTTTTGGGGGTTTTTTTGTTGTTTTCTTGTATGGCTTTTTTTTGTTTGTTTTTTTTGGTTGGTTGTATTTGTGTTGTTGTTGTTTTAGTTTTGGGGCTTTTTTTTTTTTTTAATAAATTTAATTTGCAAGCACAATTTTGGGGAGAAAGTGACTTGTTTAGTCAGCAGTTAATGAGGAAGCAAAACTGCCTATTTTTACTTACTTACTGCCAAGGTGAGACATGGAATCAAGTAATTCACTCACTGCTGACATCAAATAATAACAGTTTAGGAAATTGGAGTAGGGAGATTGTAGCTCTGAGTCCTGCATAGAGATGTGCCATCACTGAGCCCGGTGTGGACCAGCAGCACCCAAACCAACCTCTCCAGCAGAAAATACTTGATCAGAAACTCAAGATATAGGACAAGTTCTAATATTCACTTCAGAACTTAGTACCTTACAAAAAACCCCACAAACATTAGCAATCAGAGATTCCTAGACAGGAGCATCAAGGTGCTGGATGAGAATTTTGTTTTTATTTCATTTTGTGCAGTTATAGTTTGGGTAGATAATTTTTTCTTGGTGAGACCTGAGTACCTCTTATTGTTGTTCACCACTGGAATCATCAATTATTGGAATAATTCCCTAACCTGCAAAATTTACTACTTCATCCTTAAGGAAAGCCAGGATACAGATCATTTCTGTCCATTGCTGCCAAGCACAGGCTGTCTATTTTCTGTTCTGCACTGTGATAAATAACCATTGGCACAGTTTAAACCAGCTTAAGGATTTACTGTGTTAGTAATGTTTGCTTGTGGAGATCAAATATTAAATGTTTTTGCTTCTCTTTGGCATAAGGTGAGATCATTAGCATGCATAAACTTGATTTAAATTAATTTTTTATACAAATTAGCATTTATATATGTATTTGAAATATAAATTTCAAGTGTAATTTTGTCAGAATGGTTCTATTACAGCCTCACCTATCTCTATATCCAAGATCATCTTCAGCTTTGATGTCATTGATCATATTTAATGACTTAAATTCAATCCAAGAGCTTGAGAGTAAGGACACTGAGGAATACACCAGCACAGTTCCTTCCCACAGCATTTCCAGTGTGACTTTTCCTAAGTGCAGCAAAAAAACCAAAAACCAAAAAATAAAAACCAAAACAGACAAAAAACCCAACCAACAAGCAAACAAAAAAAAAAAAAAAACCAAACCAAACAAAACAAAGGAAACCAAACCAGGACAAAACAAATTAAAAACAAAAACAAAACAAAAACAAAAACAAAAAAAAAAATCAAAAAAACCCAAAACACACCTTAGATAAGAAGGAAAGAATAACCAAGCATCCAGCAGCAGTTCCCACAGCAAACCTGCCAGCTTCCAGCACTGTGCAGTGCTGTGATTTCCAGAGTTTGAAACATCACTGCATTTAATAGCAACTGATACATCCTTCCCTGAATTTGCTTGAAAATAAAAAAGCCCTCATCCTTTCTGTTGACTGCTAACTCATCATGACTTCAAATCATCTGTTTTCAGGGTCTGAAGCCTTTGGGTCTAAAGAGTCCAAATGTAATCCTAGCCTCTCTGCAGGTCTTCCTGGGAAGGAGCCCTGAGGTTCCTGAAGCATGCAAACTGTGGATTTTTGATTATTTAATGTAATCCTACATAATGATGATTATTGTAGCATTTTCTGCATAAGATGGATGAGACAGGTTCTCAAATGCCAGCTATAACTGACATTTAATCTGGTATAGGTCATCAAATACCAAGGTGGAAGAACTAGTTTAATTTATTTTTCCTCATTAATAATGCATTTAAAAGAAATTAATATTGCAAAAATGTTTTCTTTTTCATTCCTTGTCACTAAGTGGAAAAAGTTGGTTGACAGAAATCACATATTTGAAGACAAAGCATCCTGTATTGTGATCGATGCTGGTGGTGCAGAAAACATGATTTTAAATCCCTGACAAGCTGAGTGGGCCCATTTTCCACATTTCATAGTGCCAAACGCTCCATCCAACCATCATTTCTCAGGCTGGGTTGAAAAGGCCATGTCTCAAATTCTGGGAAGGAAAAGCCCCTGGAGAAGTGAGGCTGTGTTTGGGAAATGATGGCCTGCTGTGTCTAGACAGTCCTTTTTAAACAATGAGCTGCTGCTGCTGCTGTCCTGATTTGCTCTGAGGCTGAGCTTAGCTCTAGGACAAAAGTTAAACCTTCCAAACTCCACTCTGCTTTAGCCTGAAGCTCCTCAGGCTGCAAGTCAAACACAATTTCAGGGATCTTCTTTATTTCTACCTTTATTCCCCTACAATCACTGAACAATTAAATGAAAACTCTCCCCCCTCCCGCCCCCCAAAAAATCCTATTTTAAAAAGTAATTTTTAATATTGTCGCTTTTCAACTGTGGGAAAAGGTTATTTATTAAGTGGAAGAAGCAATAGAGTCTGACTGCACTAATAATATCTTGGGAAGATTAAATACCTTCAGGACAAGTGCTGCATTTATTTCTTCTGTGCAAGAACTTCAGTACAATACTAAGGAAATCTTTGAAAATAAGTGTCTGAGTATGTGTATTCTGCTGTGTGCATAAAAGAGTTCATGTAAAGAGTATAAAAGGTCAAGTGGCACCATTTTGATGCTCCAGAAGTCATTCAAAGCAGAATAATCAAAAACAGCACATTAAAATACATATCTTGAGTTGAGTTTGAAGGATAACATATATATCAGACCCTGAGCTGCCAGTGAAGAAAGAGAATTTTTATTTTCTATGGCAAAATTATTTCCCTTCATCTTGTGCATCTGGTAAAGCAGTGGAAATTAACCCTCTTGCCCTCAAAAATAAGTATTCAGGATAATCCAAGGATTATTCATCATCATGTTCCAGATTTCAGTATATCTTACATCAATGTGTGCATGGTTTGAATGTAAACACATATTTTATAACTACAGAAAATCTGCTATTTTTTTTTTTTTCCCCTTTAGGTAGAGTTTATATCTACTTTTTAAAAAAATATTATAGTGAATTCATGGCATTATTTGGATGTCACATTAAAAGTCTACTTAAATGTTGATATAAAGCTGTGTTACATGGCACTTTGTTTATAAAATGAATTTTTTCAGTGGATCAGCACACTGATTTGGCACAGCTGGTTTGTGATAAAATGGAAATAATCAATGTTTCTTCATTCATATTCTAATTGATGAGCTTGTAGTAGCACATGAGGAAATACATTTTAGGCTGAAAGGACTCTAATTCCAAATTTCTGCATCTGATTTAAGTCTGAATCCTTACATTTTCAGATAAAGGGCAGTAATCTGACAAATGAATACTAATGTTCAGGGCCCTTGGTGAATCCAGGAATACATCTGCGATTTCATTTCAAACTGGCACTTATTAAGACTTTGCATGTAGTTACGAAAAAAAAAAGTGGCTGAAAAGGTAATATTTGATTTACTTATTAAAATTTTATATTGGAAATAAACTTTCAAAATTCAGGCAACATCCTTATTGTTCAGAAGATTACTTTGTGCACAGAATTGCTAAAGGTAATTACATGACTTTAATGAAAATATGTTGAATTTTTTTTTAGACAGAAAGCGGGTTAATCAAGTATAAATTTGTTAAATTCCAAGGGATGCACTTTTTCAAGAGGAAATCTCATTGCTGTAGTCTTGATGTGGGAAAAACCAGACAACTTTTGTGATGAGAATGAGTGTAAGACCAAACTTTCTTTACAATTTTATCCAAAAGCAAAACCTGTGAACTGAACTTTCATTTCTCTGTGTGTTTGCTTTATTGCTATCATATTCCAGATGTGCATTTTATCATGTACAGCCACAACTATTCATGAAAGGAGCACGAAAGGGAATATGGTGGGATTGATATGGGGTTATGCTGTATTTACTCTGCATAGGAAGAAGTAGAGCTTGTGTGAGAAAATAGCAACTGTGACTAAACACCACTAGACCGAAAATCAGCAGTACTTCATTCCTGCAGGACCCAGAGATGGCAGAGGAGTGCTTTGGAGAGGCAACTTGTAGTCTCACCCTGTAGAAAAAGCATATTTGGGTGGAAAAAGGAGGGGACAAACACTTTCAGAGATTATTCTGAACTTTAAATATGTGTATTTGATTGACATCCCTAAGACAAAAGAAAGTGAAGGCTTTTATACCCTCTGTAGTGGAAGGGATCAAACTTGAAGAAAAACATGCAGGATTTTGTTGTTAAAAGCTATAACAATGGTGGAGTGTAGTAGTAACAATATTATAGACAACAGTCCTGAATTATCAAATTACATTCACTTTATGACACCTCTGAAAATTCATGTTTCTGTGTCTGTAAGGACATGGTGGGGGTACCTGTTTATGGCAAAACAATTCAGCTTTCTAACAGGCATATTTTTATAGATGGGTGATGGACAGTTTAAATAGAAAAACAAACAAAAAAAATGACAATTTATATCTCCTTTAGCAGTGAACCAGACTGGCTCTGCTCCATCCCCAAATTCTCAGCTGCTTTCCCTGTTTGCTGCTCAGGCCACCACCCTGGTGCTGCAAATAAGTAAACTTTAGTTTGACTTGGCGATTTCCCTGTAGAGAGAAGTGGATTTCATTACAAATGTCCCCACTAAGGGTTGAGCTTTTGCTGATTGTTGCCTGTTGTTGTGCAGCAAGCAGTAAGTGGAGCTGGGCTCTGTGTGGTGAGAATGAGTTGTCTGACTGGGTTTTACTTTTATCTGCAGCTCAACCCTGTGCTGCTTCCTGCATGGTACTAAATCTGCAGCTCTCTAGGAGAAGAAAGCATTATTATTTTACTCACAGGCACTCATTGCTAGATTTCCAAAATGCCAGGAACATTTGGAACATATGTCCTCCTTTACACTGCAGAAATCACAGAGGAACTTTAATAGAATTTCACTCCCATGCAGCACAAAAACATCCACTCGATATTTCCTTCCAATATCAGTTACCAAAAAAAAAAAAAAAGGAACATTGCTGGAGAGCAAAACAGTTTCTCATCCCCTAAAATAGTGTGGGTTTAGAAGGAGAAATTATCCTCCAGATGATGGGTGCTGTGTTGTGCTGGAAAGAAGCACAGGAAGGAGGAACACAAATACCCTGATCCAATGGTGTTTCAGTTCCTCGCCTGGGGAAAAATCTCCCTTTGCCCCAAACCTGAGAATTGCTTTCAATGTGTGTGTGTTCTAGCACATAGTGTTCTTTGAGTTCCTAAAATCTGTCTGGGACACAGAGGGCCATGGCTTATTTATTACCAAAAATGGGCTAGATCTGAGGGTGGCCAGTTTCTTTTGGTGTAGATGTGGATGAAAAAGGAAAACTGCTGAACCCAGAAACCATCCTAAACATCAACAAAAAAAGAAATGCTCCTGGACCACACTATGAAGCATATTATTATTTAAATGCAATGTAAACTAAATCGAATCACATTCATTTTGATTAAATGCAGTAGAAATCAGATACAGGACTGTGTGGCAGTCCCCTTCTGAGAATCCAGTCAGTCGATCACCTCATACCTGGGCTGTAAGAGAACCCCACAGTTTTCACACAGTCCTTTTGACTGGATAGTTTGATCACCTCCTCTGAAGAAGGTTCCTTCTTCATCACAGTCCCTATAATTTTAGTTGTCCTATTTGTCCTACAGTTAATCTGGCTGGTGCCGCTCAATGTCAATGCTGTTCTCATTATGTTTCAAACCAGTTAAATTGAACAGCATTTCTGTTAATTCCAATTCAAACTTTTTTCCCCACACCATAATCCCACTCCTAAATTGGTAAAAAGCCTCTAACGTTTTGTCACTTGTTCATTTTGCCAGGATCAACTGAATATCTTTAGTCACCTTCTGTCTTGAAAATGATCCTCTCGGTATAGCTGCTGAAAACTAAATGCTGTCCTTTCTACTCATAGCTCTTGTTGAGGTGTGGTAGGAATTATTTTACTTTATTCTAGTTAGATCTTGTCCACAGCAGTAATTTGGCCTAAGAAAGCATCCTCTTTTTCTATATATGCTTTGCTAAAAATTTGCCTCCTATAATATTTCATTGGTCTTTTGTCAAAGAGCCCCAGAATTGTGATTTTTTTGCCCCCCAAACTCTGATTGTGCTGTACAGTGTTTGGCATCTTAGGTGCATTAGAAATTAGCAGTTTTCAGTCATGCAAGTGCCCAAATGCAGCTTTACAGGGAAAGTATTTCTTTCTCAGCTAATTAAATAGGTGGGTTATGAATGAGGTGACTGAAAGCTTGCAAAACAAAAGGAAGTGACAAGGGAGAAGTTGGTGGGCAAAACCAGTGGTGATAAGGGATTTGGCAACTGAACTCAGGCAGTAACTATCTGAATTTCTATTGAGGGCAGCTGTCTCTGTCAGGAAAGAAAAAGGGCCTTTTGAGGCCCTCCTTACATGGTTTTGAGGCTTGATAATGTAGGAAAGATGAATCTGTGATCACTGGTGTGAGAGCAGGGACTGGGAAGTTCACTGTCACTTTTGTCTCATGACAGCATTCTTTTCTTCTGGCATTAGTTCTATTTGGTAACATTTATTGCTGGTTTTAGGCAGTGGGTTTGCCAGTGGGGATATTTCAAAATGCTAGAGAGTTGTTGTTGCTCAGATGCGGAGGGAATCGTCCCTGTGTATCTTTTCCTGGTTGGAACCAAACTCTTTGGAAAACCTCCAATCATAACTTTTTGAGACTAAGCTGTTAGGCTGAGGAGGATGTGTGTAAGAGCTGGTGAGAGGATAAGTGTAAATCAGCAGTGTAATAGAGCTGTGAAAACAGCAAATGCCACCCAGGGGCGGCTGAATCTCCAGCTGTTGCAGAGAGGTTGCTGGGCCATTGTGCAGGCACAGGTGAGCTCCTCTCTGGAGCAGCACACCCAGTGCTGGCCATGCTTGTTCAAATACTGACCTAAAACTGGAATAACTAACTGCACTGAAGGGCAGCAGAAAGAGTCTGCCTTATGAGATGAGAAATCTGCCTTCCCTTGCTTATCTCTAGCTTCTAGGTAGAGGGAAAGAATTTGATTGCCATCTAGAAATATCTCTGGAGGGGAAGACGGGTGAAAGTAGCTGTTTAAGCCAAATAAGCTGCTGCAGAAATCAGCTGGTGTAATTTAGCCTGGAAGGTATCACCATTAGTTATTAGATGTAGATTCCCAGCTGCTGGAACAACAGTGAAACCATTCTGGAAGAGTCAAAACAACTGAACACTTTTATGAGTTTAAGTGCCTGCAAAGCACCAGGACTTGATGAAAAAGATGGCCCTTTTTGTTCTTGATTAACTGCAGACAGAATTCAGAATTTCGACACATTAAGTCTATAGCTTTCAAAAGATAGCATGCCTTAATAAAATCCAGTTTAGTGCCAACATTTTTACTGTTACAGCAGCCTCAATTAGCATCCTCTTTGGCAGTCTCAGGAAATAAAGGCTGTAATGAACTCAGCTCTCCTGTCAGATCCTGTCCCTCAAGGTCAGCACCAGTGCCCTGAGCTTGGGCTGTGCAGGGACATGCACATGGCCAGTTTTCCTCCTGAAATTGCTCTGTGAATGGATAAAAGATTTCATTGCCCTCTGCTGAAAGTGGAAAGGCAAACCCAGCACCATTTGTGAGCAGAAAAATTAGCCTTGAGCTGAAATAAATACTGTACAGTGCATCCTTGACAGCTCCCAAGGCAATGGAAATACAGCGTAATTGTGGGTCAGCTTCTTGTGTTAGAAATGCAATTCTGGTTTAAACCTCACTCTAAAAATCTGCATTAGTCTTTAAATACAGAATTGCCTTTCAAGATTACACAATAAAGCTTTTAATTTTCTTAATTTAATTTTCAGAGCTCTTTGATCGTACAGCAGCAGTTAGGCAGCTACTTTCTTGTTCTGTCTTTCACCTCTTCATTTAATTATAAAGTTTTATTGTTGTCAGTTTCCAGGAGAAGAATAATGATTTTTTGAGTAAAAGGAATGTCATTTGCACATGAAGTCATGATAACTTGCACAAATGATGTTAATATAAAACAGATATTGAAGAAAAAAAGAAATATCCCCCACTCCAGAAAGCTGGAGCAGCCACTTAAATTCTTAAATATTCTTGGTTCTTAGATATTCCTTACTGGATTTGTTATTGATGTGCAAGCACTTTATTTGTTTTCTGATCTGAATAGATATTCTCATTGTAAAAGGCTAATAGTTATTATTTCTTACTTATTTTAGTCTGTAGAAATGTTAAATCATTAATAAGAAACAGTGAACACTATGCAGTAGAGTCAGTCTGAAGTCAAACTTCTGGTCTTGGTAACTGCTGTGTGTCTGGATGTGTATTTATGCATACGTGTGTGTGTATTTGTATATTTATATATTTATACGTATGTGAGTGTGTTCGTGCCTGATCACAGCAAACCCAGTCGGTTCTATGATTGCAAAATGAGCTTTATTTGAATTATTGAATCTTGAAGTACCATGTCCCATTAAATAGCATAAATCAAATCCCCAGAAGTACAGATTGTAGTCTTGAGTGCATGTAACTTTTTAGCAGCTTCTTTTAAATATATATAGGTGTTGGCCTTGTTATTTCTGATGATATGAGTGCACTTACTTTGCATATATTCTGTACTATGGACATTTTGATTTATACAAACTTGAATGTTAAGTGTATGTTTTTAAATACATTCTTAGAGTACAGCTGGGGTAAAGAATGACAATGAAGGACAGGACAGGAATTCTGGATTATTTTGATAAATAGAAATCCCTGTCAGGAATGCAGTTATCCCTCAGGAATGTTATAGGTAAAGTTTATTCTGCCTTATGGCCTGGTGATGGACTACATGACCTTTCAAATTCTCCTCCAGTCCTATTTTATGTTTCTGAGATCAATTCATTTTGGCATTTGACATCTCCTGCACATAGACTATAGATGATTTTTTTTTGTTGGTTTTTTTTTGGGGGGGAGGAGTTGTTGTTGTTGTTTTCTGGTTTGTTGTTTTTTTTTTTTTTTATTTTCACTTTTTGCACTTGAAACACTTTAACTATCTCTAAAATGTATTCTTATTTATTTGAAGACTAAAAATAAAAGATATAGGTTTCATTTGTCTATTCAGCAAACAGCCTAAAACTGGATTTTTATAAGAGGTTGCAAGGCTATAAATTACTGCTCGTTCACATAAAGATATCTGAAGGTTTATATGCAGATGATCCAAAGTTATTCCCATTAGTGGTAATAACTAGGAGATAATTCACTTCATTTGGATAATGAAATCCTGGTTCTCAAAGTAGTTTTAGTAACATTCAGCCTGGAATCAGATTATTCTTTACAGCATGTTAAAGTCATGGCAAGGTGGTCTTCAGCTTGCAAGTGTAATTTGTTCTCACAAATAGGTAATCTTGTTAAAATATTGTCATGTTAATCAAAATTGATTTGCGTGTGCTAAAGCCAGTGAATGCTAATCAAGTATCGGGTTAGGCAGCTTTAGCAGCAGTTCTAAGTCTTTGATAGTTTCCCATTATTCCTGGATGGAATGACTCAGTGGATTTGTGGAAGCATTTTGAAGCCTGAACACCTTTCCAAGGCTGGATACAAATGTGCTACAGATTAAAGCATCTCCCTCAGAAATAAATTTTAAAACACCTGGCAGTGGGAATCACTGTATTTGTTATAGCTTGTGTGCAATGTTCTGTTCTCCAGACAACGTGAGTGCTTTATGCTTTTGTCACTGTTATCTGCAACTATCTTGCCATTTTTTTACAAATAATGGTTAAAAATATATTTAAGATTGTAATTTTAGAGTATTACATGGTTTATCTGTTTTGTAAGAAAATGCATTTAGAACTTCTGTGCATTACATTTGAAAGATGGATCTGTGTAATTGTTAATTTGTTTGAAGATACGGTGAATTTTTAAAAGTAATTATGTGATTATCAGTATGGGGTATCTAGGAAATTGGAATGACAAAGAACAAAAACTTCCTTTTGCTGGAGCCAGCAGGAGCTTTGCACTCTGCTCACACCCTTTAAAACTTACAACATCTTATTTTCTTTCAACAGAAAGCTTTTCTTCACAGACTACGGGAATGCTGCCAAGGTGGAGAGATGTGACATGGATGGAATGAACAGGACGTGGATAGTGGACTTGAAAATTGAACAGCCAACTGCTCTGGCACTAGACCTCATCAATAAATATGTGTACTGGCTTGACATATATCTGGAGAGTGTGGAAGTTGCTGACTATCAGGGGAGAAGGAGGCAAACAATAACTAAAGGCAGACAAGTAGGTATTTATTTGCAAATTATTAAAAAGTAATATCATCAGTAAATGAAGGCACATAATGCTAGCAGCTACAGGGATTTCATGTTTTTTTCCCTTTTTAGTTCAAATGCATTAGACTTTAAAAGATCCATCTGAATGTTTTGGTTTAGCTGCGATTTAGCCCATTTTGCTACCTATGAATGTTTCCATACAGTGTCTCATTAGCAGTGCACCAGGTAAGTCACACTCCCCATTGTAAAAGACTTCAGGAGGGAAAATATGGGGTGGAAAGGTGCTGGGAGATAAATCCTTAATGACAAGATGTCCTTACCCACTCAGGAAGGAGAGACTAACAGGCTCAATAATGTGAAACAGAATAGCAAAAGCTATTCACCCATTCAGACTAATCTGGATGCCCTTAAATCGTATTTTTGTTGATGGCAATGATGCTTTTCACAGCTGATCCTGATGTTTAGAGTCATAAATACAAGCACTGAGACTGTGTGAGTCTTTGAGCAGGAGCATTTCAATCCATTAGCTTGGAGAGTGGAAGAGTTCTCTGACAGTTGTGAGTCTTATGTAAATCCAGGGAAAATCAGCAAAGACCAAACTGTTCTGGTCACTACTTGAACTGCCAGAGCTGGTGTGGACACCAAGTTGCATCTGCTTCTGCTTGAGGTTAAATAGGGAGTGTAAAAATGTGCAAGCAGAATAAACATTTTACGTGTTTTGCTGTCATTCCTTGCTTCCAAATAATCACTGTTTACCGAGACACAACTGGTTAGACTAACTTACCTAAAAGTAGGCAGAAAATGTGACAAAAGGCAGTCTAAGTGGTGGTTTGGCAAACACCTTCCTGTTTTTTACCAATCTATTCCCAGTATTTAACCAGTTTTGGAACAACAGGTCTTGTAAACTTTTGGGTTTATTGTTTTGGTTTTGGTTTGTTTTGTTTTTTTTTTTAATGTAACATTTTGGAATAGATACTTAAAAAGCTAAAATCATTTTCAGAAGCCATTAACAAATACCTTTACAGGCTTGTAACTGAGTTGTACTGGTGTCATAGGAGAGATGCTTGTTCTTTCTCTACTTGCTGAAATTTAGATGCGAAAGAGGATACTTTCTCAAGTTCAGGGGGATTCTTTCTTCTCAAAACTAGCTAAGAAAAGAGGAGATCTGTGTCTTTTAGGATGGGTGAAGGGCAGTAAAAAGTTTGGCTTCTCACTGCTGTCACAAAAAGTACCAATTGTCTTTCCACTCAAATGAAGAATTGGTCATTTCAGTAGGTTTTGTGCTGCGTTTGCCATAATCTAGAATGATTGTTTCTCCAAATTACTCCTCATTAGCCTGAGGAAACAGCAAACCACCAAACTGTTCACAATAATTTTTAGGGACTAAAGTTTATTGTGTAAATACAAGCATATCAGAGATGTGCTTTCGAAACAAAACTGGATTTTGTGATTGTCAGCCTGGTTGGCTTTCAAAGGATATCCAGCAATGTTTTCACTCATGCATAAGATTGCTGGAAAGCTTCATGAGATGTAAAAAACCCAAAAATAACAACCAAATACAAATAATTTGGTCATTATAAAATGCATTGCAAAAAGAGCCACATAGTTTAGTAGTTTTAATAAAGAAAAATGATAAAGACTTAAACTGAGTGCAAATGGAAATAGGGAAGAAAGGATTGTAATTCAGGGCAGAATTCCACAATTTGGTACAGATGCATCTTTATTTTCAAGGCTGTTTTCTCTTCCATCTTGCTATAATTGCATTGAATTTCTTTTGGGTCTTAATCAAACACTTCCGATGATGTCAATTATTATTTATTTTTCTGGATGAGGACAGAATACAATGGCAAGACTTGGCCAACTGTGGTATAATTTCCTGAACGACTGAAATACTTGATGCACAACAGGGTTGTTTTGTTTGGGTTGGTTTTTGGTGACGTAGGTCTGAATTTGTGAGTGAATGAGATAAGTAAATACTTTGTGGTGAGCAATTTAATGATTAAAGTAATAAGATATTCAGCCTGTGCATATATGAACATCTGCCAAAAAATTCTCTTTAATTTGTCCAGCTTTCAGAATTGCCTGTGAGATATTTTACATTTTCTAAATCTATAAATCAAGAACAGCCTCTAAATTTTAAACACTTAGTGTTTCAGCTGTGGTTGTCTTAACTAACTGCAATTAGGTAATTTTTAATCTGTGTGCTCAGACACATCAGAAATTAATACGATTTTAGAATTCACTTTTTGAGAAACAAGTGCTGCCAAGTGGCCACCACCATATTCAAAGACACCAACACAAAAGGAACCCAGCAAAGCTGACAGAATTTGTATTTCTCATGTACTCAAGAAAATATTCAGCAGGTATATCTTGCACCATTTGCCTTGATTGATCGTAAAATAATTTTAAAAAGTGGATCAATTACACTTATGAACTGTGTTTTAAAATTCTAAGTTTACTATATTTATTAGTTAATGCTAGTTAATAATAGTTAATTTATCTTAGTTACTATTAGTTAATGATCATTAGTTAATACTGAAATAAGTTGTTGCACTTAAAGTATGCAGAAGTTTTTAATTTAAAAAACAGAGAAGTGGGGAATTTGGAGACTAAATGAATTTAGACTGCTAAATAATTATAATTTTATGCCTTTCTTGTACAAAGCTTTTCTAATTATAAATTTCAGACTACAAGAATGGGAACTATACTTCTAGTGTAATTTTTTAAATTTTTACAAATATTTACTGACATATTCAGAAAACCTTTTGTACAGTTTATCACATACAATTTACACTAGTGTTTGATGTTTGCAACTCCTGGATATGCCTAAAATATTGAGCTAAAATAATGATTCCATTTTATTCTTTTCCAGATTAGGCATCTTTGTGGTTTGGCAGTATTTGAAAGCTATTTATATACAATTAATTCAGATAACCTCAGCATCTTGCGAATAAACAGATACAATGGTACTGATGTTCAGGCTCTTGCTAGGCTGGACAATGCTAAAGAGATTCGTGTGTATCAGAAAAGAACTCAAGCAGCAGGTAAGACCAAATTTCCTCTCTCTAGAAAACGTAAAACCGGGCATTAAGTGGTTGTGTGGTTAAAAAGTGTCTGAAGATGGAGTGAAAATTTGTCCTTGTGGCACAACTTTCTGTAACTTCATCTGCCCAGTTTTCTGTGTGGTTGTTGCCACTTTTCCTGTGTCTCTAAGCTGCCGGCTCAACCTCTTTCTGAGACTCCAGTTTGGAGAGCTGCCGAAGAGCCCTGCTCTGCGCTGTGGGGCTCAGACCTCTGAGAGTTTACCACCTTCAGAACTGTTGGATGTCCCAGAGTTGTCTGCATGCTCGATCTCAGATCTCAGAGGTTCCTGGTATCTCTGGGCCTGCTTTTGAGACACCACCTCATGTGAGCTCCTGTCTTTGGGGCTGCCAGAAAGGCACGGGGGTGTGGGCAGCCAAGCCGCTGAGCTGCCAGCACAGCACCGGGGAGAGAGGGAAAGGCTGACAGTGTTTCCTTGCTTTGTGTGAATGTCAGCATTGCCATCTGTCGCGGGTTCGGTTTGTAACCGGGCAGAAACACCAATTTAGTGTAGTGGTTTGGTCCAAAATACTCATTACTGTTTATCTGCTGTGAGATAAGAATTAGGAGAAATGCAAAACAGGCACCAAACTTGAAAGAATATAAAGAAGTTTATTAACAGACCTAAAAGAAGAAAAAAAATTATACCACCTTCAGAACTCTCCTCCTCCCCCCACCTTCCTCCCTTCTCCCACTGACAATGTGAAAAGACAACCCTTAAGATGTTCAGTCTGTTTACCACTTCCATAATAACCTTGTTCAGTCCATTTAGAGAGAGAAGTCTCTTCTTGCTCATGCTATGAAAACATTATCACAACGAGACAGCCGCCCACTTCCAAATATCGTTCAGTCCATTTAGGAAGAGGAGTCTCTCTGCCTGCGTGTGAGTCCTTTCCCCCGACTTGCAGCTTTTCCCGCAACTGCTTTCGAGGGTCCACTCTTGAAGTTTTTTGGGGTATAATTTTAAGGTTGAGCCGTTCAGAAACAAAAACAGAGGCCCTTCTCCTTCCCTGGGAGCAAAGGGTCTTCATCATCTTCATCTTTAGGACTATCTCTGGGAGCATCTCTACGGACTGAGGTTTTCTCCTTTCCCGTTCGGAGCAAAAGT
>NW_024581135.1:5240039-5507149 GCF_017639235.1 Corvus kubaryi
CGGGGCGGCGGCGGGCGGCGGGCGGCGGCCAACGCGCGGGAGCGGGACCGCACGCACAGCGTCAACACGGCCTTCGGCGCCCTCCGCAGGCTCATCCCCACCCGCCCGGCCGACCGCCGCCTCTCCAAGGTGGAGACGCTGCGCCTGGCGTCCAGCTACATCTCGCACCTGGCCAACGTGCTGCTGCTGCAGCAGCGCCGGCAGGACGAGGCGGCGGCCACCGAGCAGCCCTGCCCGCAGCCCTGCCCGCAGCCCTGCCCGCAGCCCTGCCCGCAGCCCGCTCAGCCCCCGCAGCCCCCGCAGCCCTGCTCGACACCAGGCGCCTCCGCGCCTCGGTCCATCTGCACCTTCTGCCTCAGCGACCAGCGGCAGCGGGTAAGGGCCGGCTTCCGCACGCCTCTCTTGGAGCTCTCTCCTGGGGAGGGTGGTTATTGGTAGCCCCCGCAGGTTTGGGATTGACCCAAGCAACGGTTCAGTGCTGTCCTTGGTGCCTCCTAACCTGTGTTTTTGTCCCTCGAACAGCACCGAGAAAGAGAGAAACCATCAACTGGTCCTGCCGTAACCGGACTCTGAACAGGCTGAGGGTCTCTCACCGCTCCTGCTCTGACTGTACCACTGCTCTGGGTAACATCGCCTCACTCATGCTGCATGTTTACGTTTAAATAGCACAGTCCTAAAAGAGTTACTTTTTAAGCCTATGCACTTTGTTTCATACGGTGAGAGGTTTATTCAGGGTGTTTTGCAAATGAAATTCATTGCCTCTGTTAAGACGGTTGCACCTGGTGTGGCAGCTATTTTAGCGCGAGAAATGTTAAACCTCAGCAGCCGAGCCCTGATCCTGATGCCTCCTAAACCTGTGTCGCATGATGAAACTTGAACTTCCAAACACACAGTGTCCCCTGTCAGGGGAAGCTGTCATGAACACGCCGTGCCCTCCGCCTCCAGCCCAGCCCGGGCTGCAAGCAGCGCTGCCGCCCACTCCTCCAGCCGCACGCCAGTCCTTGGGGACAGGGGCTGATGCCGACAGCTGACATGCTTGAGAGGTCTCAACGATGCTGGAAGATTATTTTGAGGTGGTCACACAAAGTCGGAAAACTTCCAGTGAAAGCAGCACCGTTGGCTGTGCACAGGCACAGCAGCCCAGCGGCACGGGACGTAGCCAGCACAGGAGAGGAAAGGGGAGAAGTGCAGTGTAAGCGAAGCTCTTTTCTTATTAACAGTGCGAGTCATGCCAGTCCTTTAAATAGCACGGGATACTCCTAAATCTGTCTGGCAAGCACGGGGTAGGAGGGTTTCCCAAGGGCTTTTACCCATCACCCAGGTCGTTCCCAAATTGTGTCTGTACATCATTGAGGTTGTTTATCTCCCCTCAGTTTACTAACTTGCATATTTTTTTCAGAAGTAACTCTAAAAGGCAAATAAGCATGTTATGTTTTCAGTTTTGGACATTAGTGAAACAGCAGGCTAAAATCTTAAACCCCAGTAATGCTGGATTCTAAGAAACACAGAGATAGGTTAATTTTGCAATGTTTTTATAGCTATTTATAATATAATTAATTAGGCTTTAATTAATCTTAACTTGTTACCTTGGGAGGCACTCTGTACTCTTTTAAAAGCTTGGTAAAAGCTTGGTAAAAGCTTGCTGTGCCGCTCTGAGAAGTGCTGCAAAGAAAACTTGTCTCCTTTTCCCTCCCCTGGTGCCCTCTGTGCAGTGCTCCTGCCTTGCTGCTTTAGCCAAACGTGAGGGCTGAACAAGCAGCCCTGTGTTGTTCACTTTCTTTTCTGTACAGAGTTTTCTCTTCTTCCCCAACATAAATGCAAAGGAAATTCTGGCAGTCATTATGAAGAACTTGGGAAGAGCAAGGTTGTGGTGTACTCCTCACACAACTTCATGTATTTAGTTTCCCTTCTCCCCTCCTCAATGCACAGTGACCACCTTTTCTTTAGCACAGCGAGGAAAAATCCGCTGTACCTACAGAAATGCAATTAACTCGTCCTTTGAATTCTAACAAAGAAAAACACCCAAGCAAAGTCCCACAACACGTCAGTCTCTTCAGTTATTAAAAGCTACAAGCTGTATTTTCCTGGATTGAAAGTTTTTTTGTTCTTAGAAGGTTTTTATCATCAATCTTTTTTTAACAGGGAACTTTAAATTGCTGCCAGATTATGGTCTTTGTTTGCTTTGGCACTGATTCGTGGAGCTGGAACTCTTTACAGCTTCACACAAAGAGTTTTTTAATTTTTGTGTTGTGTCGGCCTGCGTGTGTGGGTTTAGAGATTTACAAACATCTTCCTGGATTTTTTTTAAAATTATTTGAAAACATTTGTATTTTAAAAAGTTGTTTGCTCTACAATTAAAGCTGATCTTGCAGTTAGGCCCTGCATTCTCATGAACTCATTAAACCAAAGCATCTGATGTCTTTATAGACAATTAACACTAATTTATTCGTTTAGCTGTATCATTTCATATGATACTCTAAAATGCCAAAACACAAAGCAGTTCCAAACAATTTTAGGAAAATTTTGCATTGAGTATGCTCTGAATTTTGAAATTTGTAAGAAAGACAATAAAATTATTTATTTATATTTTATTAGTTTTAAGAGTTTTTAGTGTAGTTCTTGGCAAATGAAGTATATTTGGACTTAACAGGATATATTTATATTTAGCTATTAAAGGAAATGAGCACAAAATGTGAGGTCCATTTTTGTACCAAAGTATGAGCTGAAAACTCATTACTCTCATGAATAATTTCTACAATCCTCTAGGAGTTTGGTGTTCTCCCTTTAAATGTGATTTTATGTCCCTAGTTTTGTAAAGGGCTTATGCAAAATGCTTTTCAATGACAAGAGCAGGAGCAGGCCCTTGCAACGTGGCCTTCTCCCCTGTTTAAATGTGGCTCAGCGTAACATTAAATTCTTCTCTCTTTACTCAGGATAAACTGTTGAATTCAGCTGGGCTTGAAGATTTTCTCAGGGTTTCAATTACTAAATAATTCAGGAATTTCAGTAACACTGATTGATCGTGGCAGAAATTAGACCCCAGAGCACTGTGGCCCAAATATTTGTGGTATAGACAGATAATATCTATCTAATTATAACAGTGATTTCTCTGAGGAACATTTATATATACGTGTAACTCTATGTATTTAAATGAGGAAAACTGGGGACAAATCCTTAACTTTGCTGAAATTTATTTGTAATGTAAAACTTCTCTAACCCCAGGAGCAAAAAAAAAAAAAAAAGATACAGGATTGAGCTGTTACTCTGTAATGGGTTTTCTATAAATCAAGGGAAAAAGAATTTAATTTCTGGAGACACAGATGAATTGAGGGCTCAGATTGCATGTATAAAGAGCTCATCATCATTAGGTGTTTTATTGAGTTTTTACTGTATGAGCTTGTGTGTCTTCTCAGTCCTATTTTTTTAATCATGGTGCAGCGTTATTCATGGCATGCACAAATATACAAGTCAAAATCTTGAGAGTGTCTGAGAGCAAGTACCTTTCTTGATGGTGAGGCATTGGAATGATGTGAGTTCTTCCAGAGGTGCCAAACAGCCTCTTGTTCTGCAGATACTGGGGTTCTGACTTCTTTGTGAGTGCATTCTGTTTGAGTGTACGAACAGAGGCATGCCTGATGCCAATCGCAGCTTTGTTTTCCTGTAAACACTTGGCTATTCAATTTACATGATTCATGAATAAAGCAGAAACTGTGAGATATACACCATTTGGTCTCAGATCCTATTAAATTATAGTTAAAATAATCCAAGCATAGTACTTTGTATAAATCATTGTACTTAGCCTGCTACATCACTGTATAAAAACAGCACGAAGTAAAGTGAATAAATCATGTTGTTTGATTTTACTGGTTAAGTTTAAAGAAGCATTTGAACATAGTTCTTGGTTATTTATGAATTAATCATAATGTAAGTCAAAGTAGTTTCATATGTTGGCTTCTATTTTCATTTCTGTTCTACAAAACAGAAGTTTCCTTTCGTGGAAAATCTGCTTCTTTACAAAAATCTGTATTTGTTTGCAAAATGTGATTATATTTGCTAAAATAAACAGTATTTTTGTTACTAATTTAAACAATAAAGTGCAAACACTAAGATGGTCGTTCTCTTCTATAGCCATCTCAAGAGACAAGTATTTAATCTTTTCCTTTACCTTTTTCAAATCTATCTCTACAGGATTTCAGCAGCATATTGACATGTATGAATGCACCATGTGTGTGCATTGGCAGGAGAGAAGGGAAGTGGGTGGAAAGCTTGGGAAAACGAAAAGTGAGTTTCTCTGCTCAGGGCCTGTGCAATATCCTAAGTGCCAAATACAAGAGGAGCTGGAGGGAGGGAAAGGATGGAGGCAAAATGGAGGGAGAAGAAAGGAAGAGGTTGATTTATCAATGGAAGATCATCAGGGCAGACAAGCAAAAGAGCCCAGAGTGTGAGCAGTCCCTGCCATGATTCTGTGCTTTGGCCTGGTGCACTGTGAGACTGTTGGCACTACACTGAAAGAATATCACCATAAATTATATAAAACCTAAACTGACTGCCTAAATACCACCTTCAAAAAGAGAGTAGTAATGTGTTGAGCTACCGAATTATACAAGGTGAGGAGAAAGAATTTATATAAAATTACCTAAAATAGACAGCATGCTACAAAAGCAAGAGATCTGGAAGATCTCTTACACCAGGAATCCTTTGAAGATTGAAGAAAAATGTTTCTAAAGAATCAACATGAGGATTGTGGGGGAAGAAGAGAAAATTATTACTGGCATAAAAAATACCATAGAGTTTCATGAAAGCTTAGGGGAGAAAAAAGCCATTACTTAACAGTGAGAAGGACTCAACTGGCTGCTCTGGACATATTTCTTCAAAAACCTTCTCAGAATTTGAATATATGTTCATATCCAGGCAGCCCAGGTTCTTATTTCAAGTGAAATCCTTTAGCTGTTACAACATAATACAGAGATTTAGAAACCTTGAAGATTCAGCCCACACTTGACATTGCACAGCAAGGAGCACAGGCTTCCTCAGGACAGGAAGGAGAAAGAGAAGGCATGGATGAATAAAGAAGAGTAACCAGTAGCCCACCACAGAGGATATTCCCTGTGATGCCAAGAAATCTCCCTCTTTGCAAGGATTTGACATCTTGATGCAAGTAAACTATGGTGCACAAAGAAAGTGATTCCAGTTTTGGTGATAGATAAAATGTAACAAAATAAACTTAAGACAAAAGTTGCTTTAGAAAGGTCTTATCTACTCTCTTTCATTTACTACGTTGACATCACAGTAGTGTTGTGAGGTTTTAATTAACGTTTGGAAATTGCTACGTGTTCTTCCAAAGGAGAAGCCAATACAAATAAGACAATTACACCAAAATGGGTGATGAAACAAGGAAATGATAAAAGTAATTCTACTTGTTATGGCATCTCTCTCCAACATCTTATTGTGTTTCCTTCACATTATTAAAATAAGCCCTACTTTCCAAGCATATGTATGCAGATCATTTTTAAAAACAAAGATTGCAGAAACAGGTAATTCTTTCAGTGAGACAGTGGAGCTTGGTGGGAAGGGTAGGCATCTGTCAGGCCCAGATAAGATCAGACAGCTGCGCTCTATCCTGAAAGGATGCCATGAAGCTCAGTTTTCCTAGGGAAATAACATCTTCAGCATGAAAAGCAGCAATGAAGTCTCCAAACCAATAAGTAGAGAAAACATGAACACTCAGAGCTCATTTTAATCTAAAATAGCAACTCTATATCAGGTGAAAAAATGCAAGATGAGAGGAGAACACCTTTTACCAAACAGTAAAAGCTAAAGGGCAGGAGGATCATTTCACTCTATAGTCTCAACCAAATTAATCTTTTATATTAGAAACAAAGGTGACTTTAGCAACAATAATCACTGCAGAGAGCCACTGGGACAGTAAGAGAGCTGGAACACAGGACACCCAGGACAGTCTGTGGGAAGAGGGGTGGTTAAAATGGAGACAAGAAAGCCAAGCAGGTGGAAATCCAACAGCAGTCTCACAACAGGATGGTGGAGCCAGGCTTTCCCAAGGGACACACAATGAAAGTACAAGTGCTGTAAATCACAGGTTGCAATAATGTAATCTTTATTTTCTTTTACTTAAGAAAGAATGCTTCTCACCACAAGCACGGTGAAGCACTGGAACAGGACATCCAGGGAGGCTATGGAAGTCTCAAGAACTTCACAGAGCAAGGCCCCAGTTTCGTCTAACTTGGAAGTCAGCCTTGCTTTGAAAATGGAAGATGTATTGAATAACTCAAAAGGTCCTTTTCAATCTAGTTTTTCCCATGATTTTATGAAATTATGAGCTTAGGGTTGTCTGGAAAGGAAGTTTGTAGAACAGAATTATAAGAAAAACTTCAAAAATGCAAGGACTTCACAGGAAAAAAACCTATACATTTGGTCAGTGCCAGGATCTATTATTCCAGACAAGATGAGGGACATCCAGATATGCATATCAAGAGGAGAGCAAAAAAGATTCCTGGAGAAAGGAGAAAGTCAACAGGCCTATAAAGGGGATTTCCAGAAACAGAAACAATCAGGGGCACGGGCCTGTTTCTATCAGAAGGACCTCTCAAATCTGAATTATTAAAGAGGTTTTATATATTTGTTTGGAAGATGGTTAAATTTACAGGTGACAACTTTGGAGGGATGATTAGAATCAGAGATTAACTCATAGAAAAATAAAACAAGAAATGTTCTTAAAAAGATGCATTTCAATGTAGAAATGTAGGTAGTGCCACACCTGGCAGGAATAACACAGCACACAAACATATGATGGAAAATGACAGGCAGAAAATTATTTTTGAGGTGTTGCATATCACAAGCATGACAAGCCTTTGCAAGAAAAACAAAGCCCACACTGGGTGCATATTTCACTAAGACCCCTTTTGGAAATATTTTCTATAATTACTACAACTTCCCTGAGTTCTGTCTGAAATGTCTGGCTAGGTGGAAAATCTGTTAAAAGTTGTAACTTGGAGAATGCTACAAGTAGAGAGGAGTATATTAACTACTGTGTCTGTGCAAATGAAATGATGGAGAGGGACTTGAGACTGTGGAAGCCAAACTAGGTAACAGTGAAAGAGGCTATCTGTACTTACTAACAAATAAATGTCTCCCAAAGACACCAGCAGTCGTATAAAAACAAGTTATGAGACCCTGAAGTTTTCAAGGGTAACATTTAAAGAACCTGTGGTGCTGTTAGTGACTGGAGCCTGAGAATATGCTAAATACAGGCATATGCAACAATTAGAATATCAGAAAAGCACAATAGAAGTTTTAACATCATGGTAAGAGGTATAAAAAAGCGATTCAAGATATATCCATGGGAAACAGGGGCCAGGCTGCAGGAAGCAAGGCCCTACTGTGTGTTGTTTTGTTACCACTGCAACCGATTATTTTTATTTGCCACACTGCTCAAAGAAAACCTGAGTGGAAACGCCAGGCTTTAATAACAGGTGCTGTGAAAGATAACAGCATAAGTGAGAGTTTCTGGCTGATGTAAGAGGCAGTCTCTGGAACGCTCAGTATCTACAGCAGTGTTAAACACCAACCCTGGAGCAGCCAAGCATAGGTCAGGCCCACTGAAGCACCAGCAGCGCCCAGCAAGACAGACCCAAAGAGAAAGGGCCAACCACAGCAAACCACCACATTCCTGCACTGCACAGAATAGAGCTGAATCCAGCCAGAGGCAGCAGAAAAATCAAAGACCACTTTTCTGCTACATAAAACATGTTAGTGCTTATTTTAGCCTCTGCAACGAGATGGAGCAGAAACAAACTGTACATTATGGGGAGCCTCTGCATTCCAGCAAATGCCTCAACATTGCCATGTCCTCCATCACACGAGACAATCCTCTGGCACATGGCAGCTGTCACCAATGCATTGCAAGTGAGCAGATCCTCTCCTCTGCAGAGATTCTTTCTCTTTGCCATCTTGGTGTGTTTGCCTACACTCAAGTGGCCCAGCCTTCCCCAGGAGGGGAAATACACAGGAAAAATTACTTGAAAAATCATTACCATTAGGAAAACACCGCCACTCTTGAAATGTTTTAATTAAGATGGTTAAACTGCTTAATTAAAACTATTTAAAAGGCCTGTTCTCATTTCCATTACAGACTTTAAAAATCTTATGGCCTCAAAGAGTACAAAGGGGTCCAAAAGTCTCCATAATGTAAATAATAATTAGTGAATTTATTTTCACTGGCATTATTTATAGTTAGTGATCTTATATTGGCTTAATTATCATCTGATTCTAAAAGGCTAATAATTTCACTCCATTACCCTCCAGATCTGCTTCTCTTTCACAAGTAGTTTAACAGATGTCAAAAATTAAAAAATTTTAAAAATAATAAAAAAAAAAGTAAAAAAGATTAAGAGTCAAAGTAATGCAGAAAATCAAAGCTGTTAAAAGACAATGTTGGGTAATTGCTGAACCAGTGATTCAGAATTTGTTGCTCACCACCTCCATCTGCTGAAAGTTTCTCTCTGTACCAGCAGAAACAGATCAAATCTTGTAGGTACCACTGCTCCTGATAAACCAGCTTAAAATATATCCGTGGCAGTTTCAAAGAGTGCATTAGACAGTTCTGGTGGTTAAGGCTCTGATTCCTTCTGCCAGCTCTGCCAGTCCCTTAGTCTGCCACAGGCAAAGACAATACCTTCTAAAACTGTACAGTCGGGAATTGTTGGAACTTACCTCTCAATATCCAAATTCATTTGATTTTCAACAAGATTTGGGTCTTTGAAAATGAAACTAAGGCTTTATGGGGGAAAATTTGCTAGGACTCAGATGCTGAATAAAAATCACAATGCATACAAGCATCAATATCTACACACACACAAACACCCTTCAGTGCATGTACTTCCAGATCAACCATTACGTGAACCACACAAGAGGAGCAGGAACAGAGGGATCATCTTTGTGTATTCCAAATTGAGAAAATTATCAGAGTAATGCAGAATAATTTATAGGGGTGAACATCAGCTAAGAAGTGATGAACAGAGAATATGTTTTTTCTACCAGCTTACTTCCATAAAGACACTGACACTACTGCATCCCTGCTGAACGAGACCAGCCATGCACGGGAGGAGGAGCTGGGAAAGAAGACTCTCTGCTCAGTGTGTTTGTTCCTTTTTCCACTCCCAAGACACAAAATTGAAATGTACATTTCAGTAACTTAGCTGAAAACAGCACGTTCTGCAATTTCCACCAAGCGGGTCCCCAACGCACAACTGCTGCTCCACAACCAAATGTCAGCAGAGCGGCTGAGCCACACGCAGGCCTGGGAGGGAAAGGGAGAGCTCAGGAGCCTGGAAAGAGAAGGGAAATCTCAGCGCAGAGAAAATAACAAAAACCCTTCTGTTTGGCTACTTGATGACATGTGGTTTGAGCTTCCTTGTGAATCCCTGTCAGGTCAACTACCAAGCAGAATTGGAATATCACACCAGCTAATGTCTCAATCCCAATACTTTTTTCAGGAGTGGTACTCCATTATTCTCCCATTTTAGGCAGAAAGGAAGCCTACAGCCCAGTTTGCCTCAATATGTAAGGATATGTTTCTAATAACTCTATGTCACCTTGGAAAATTAAAATAGTACCTCTTGTTCTGATTGTATATGAAAGTATAGCTAAAACAAATTTCACGGCACTGATTAAGTGTCGTGTTCACTAAACTTTCCAATCCCATTACGGATCTTTCTATATTGGTGTTTGCGTAGGCTGCACGGTGAGTAAGAAAAATCAGATTTCAGGTGCTCACAAGCATGACAAATAGGCACTGAAGTGGCCTTGAGCACTGTGATGTAGTAACAGAGAGGAAATTGAAGCATTCAATATTCTGAGGTGCCTGAGCCCTCTGCAGATGGCTCTTGGATAGCTGTTTGTAATCTAGCAGGAAGAAATCATCTGGTTTTGTGAGGGCTTTTTTTTGTTTGTTTTGCTTTGACGCTGCCAAAATAAATAATTCTAATGCAGGCAGCACAACGTGCGTAATAATAAGACACACACTAACTTGCAGCTCTTACTTTAGGCGCTCATCTCCAAATGAAATCAGTGCAAGATTTAGCAAGTCCTTTGTACAGCAACAAATCTCCAGTTCCAAGAGACTACTGTACATTTCTGTGTTAATTAGGAGCTTTGTGGAATTTAATTCAAGGTTGCTGACAGAAAGGCTTGTGATGAGGAGTATTTTAAACCTGTGACTGACAGTAACAGCAGTGCTGCAGTCTATTGCCTTAGTTGGACTATGTGTTCTGCCCATCTTCATATCCCACCATTTCATGAAATAACTTGATGCTTAATAGCTCATGAAAAAAATAAATATATTTCTGTACATTAATCTTTGTATTATTCTGCATTTTATATTTGGATATGTAATTAAAATGAAGAAATTGAATTATATGCTTTTATTTTGGGGCCTGTTTCTGTCTGGCAAGTAGACCTGTGGAAATAGATGGATTCACAGATGAATAGATGATCTGAAAATATTTATATATTATATAATCCATTTAGACATTGTCTTTCAGTGAATGAAGACAATATCAGCAGGTATTTGATAATCAGATATTAGTTCATGCATAAAGATAAATTTTAATCTGTTATACTGCACTGAAATTATGGAGCTTTAATAGTGTTAAATTAAGAGCATCACTGTTTTAGATTTTCATATATATGGAGGTACTGCAATTCTGAAATAAATTTTAGTATTAAAAAAGTCACAAAATAATAGAATAGTAATATTTCCTCTTAAAATTGTCAGGCACTTTTGAGTCCCAGCAAAAATTTCTGATTTGTTAACACAAGCCTCCCTGATCTTCCAGCAAAAATAGTTCTGTATCTTCAAATAAAATTAACTCAGATTAGGTTGCAGGTTTAATCAAACATGTAGAACACATAACAGATCAGAGCAACAAATTGGCTATTAGTCAGTAGTATGCACAGGTGTGACCCTGCAAAGGTCAACAGCCAGGCACTTTGTTCAAGTATGGAAAGTTAAAAATAGCCTGTGCAAGTGGAGTTTATATAAATTGGTGATGTACAGTAGCCTTTGAAGGCGAGTAAGAGTGACAAAGTGTATTTAATTACCTAAAATTTAATTGACTTGTACAGGAGAAAAATATGAAATATGAACAACCCAGCAGCTTTATGAAAGAAGAGGTACTTTATAAGACTATTAGAATTTCTATTGATTTTGTGAATAATTGTGTCCTTGATTATTTTATCTCTCTTTCCACACATTCAGCCATCCCCTGCAAATGAAATTTAATTATTGTTTAGACAGAATCTGAGCACATCCTCAAGCAAAATAGTACAACCAGCAATGGCACAACAATTCGACAGCTCCCTGCAGCAGTACACAGAATCCATCCAAAATTGGATTGTGTCTCAGCGTGCTGCAAAACTACACATTGCTGGCTCTCCTTGTGCTATCAGACAAAGCCAAGTCAGCCAAAGGATGAAATTAGGTAGCTGATAGTTGAATTCCTGTTTCTCCCTCAAAGCCAGCACTCGCATACTTACAGTGCCTTAGGACCAAGCCTGCAGACCGTACCAGGGCAGTGACTCCCTGCTGGTGGCCTGTCCTTCACAGAGGGAGGAGAGGTCTCTGTCCCTTGTCACCGAGGAAGAACTGAATTAAGTGACAGAAGGAAAGCAGCATGTGGAGGATGTCTAGCTTGGTAGCAAGCAGGACACCCCAATATCACAGGGAATGGATGTTTCCAAAGGGAACGTAAAGCTTGATGTTCTCAAATTGAACATGTCCAATAGTCACCATTAATAAAGTCTGATAGCATGATTTCTCTAATAAATCTAATTCAGGCTTGAAAAGAGAAAACACACTGTGTGTGTTTTAAAAGGTTGAGTGGAATCACTTGGAAGCTACAAATTCATGAGTCTGACCTCAGTAGTCTGTGAATCTTTAGAACACACTTCGAAAGGTTTTATAAAATGCAGATATAATGCAGACAAATGGAGACAAAAAGGATGGTCCTGTACAATGGCCAGAAGAGCTTTTGCTTGTGCACTTTTTCAAGAGTGAAAATACAAAGGGAAAAAAATAAAGAACAAGAAGAAAAAAGGAAAAGCAGAACAAGACTCTACCCGTATTTGTAGGCAAAAGAGCATATGGAAGTGGAAGATGGAGCCCTGGTGTTTTCTGTAATATTCCATGTGCAGCTGTGAATGCTCGCACTAATGCCAGTTAATCTGCAGAGCCATGGAGTGAGGGAAGGCAGTGTTGGCCACAGCACTGGAGTCATCTACTACTCTTCAAACACTGAAACTGAATCCTTCACATCCTCCTGGACTCCGCCAGAAGGGAGCAGATGGAGCCTCGCTAAGCTGCTCATTCAAACACAAATGCATAATAAAGCAGTAAACATTAGGGGTTTGACATGATACCAAAGCAGAGGAACAGCAATAGTTTTACTAAAAGTGCTTCTCACTTAAACCTTTCTCTGATGCTTCCAGTAGAGTGAAGACTTCATGGCTTAAATCAGGACTAGCAACAAAAAATTAAATCTGAGTAAACCTGGTTTATATTAGAAAACAATTAAAAATGAAGAAAATACTCTTTGCAATGGCACAGTCTGACTTTGCTTTTATGTGACACACCAGTTTCAAGCAGCTCTGCAATTTGCTGTTTGCATCCTTGCAATTAAGGCAGAGATCATCCCTGACATCCTGCACTAAGAGGATGCCTTTCAGCTTGCTTTCGTTTCTTTTTTTTTTGAAAGGTCTGACAATTTTCTCTTTCATTCCTACTCCAGCTGAAATATGGATTTTTTTTTTCTCTTTCCAGCAGTCAAAGCTTTAGAGAACAAATAAAATGAGGATGAAAGTTCTTCTTGCTCAGCTTTTTAATTTAAAGGTTTTTCTGCTTTAATTTTCTTTCTTTCTTTTTTTTTTTATTTCATTGAAATCTTATGGTCGGTAGTAAATGTGCCATCCAAGTATCTCTTTTTCCTGAAACCATGGCAGAAACCATCCATCCCTTTGGGATAAACAAGCTGAAAGAAGACTTTCTTTTGTTCTCTTTCCCATGACTGAAGTGAAATTGCTTGTACCACTGGATTAAAACTTCATTTCGAAGGGGTTTTCTTAATAAATGCAAAGTATTATTCATAGAAAGATAGACAGGACAGAAAAGAATAAGGGATCCACAAGAAAAATAAACTTCAAAAGAGTTTTCTCCTACTTTGTGGATATCTTACTTGAATTCTGACATCCTTCCTCCTCATAGAGCAATTCTGACTGCAAACCTTTTCAAACCATCTCTTTTGAGTTTAGGAACATTTTCAAATCATGTGTGATCTGATGCATTCCAGCCACTCACATGCGGCATTCTGTTTTGTCTGGATGCATTCCTGTCTCACTTTATTAAATACCTTGAGGACAATATTTGTTGCAATACCATTAGGCAAAGAAGAGAATGTGAAACAAAGTCTGGATTCTGAATTCCCTGACCAGTCTTGTCATTCAAATAGAAATAAAGAGTATGGAATAAATCCAAAGAGGAGAAGGAGAACACAGTTTTCTGTGCTTATTTGAAGGATAATGATGTCCTAGGGGAGACAATAAAAGAAAATGAAATTGTACAAAGGACACCTCCAGCACATCTAGTAAACCTTGTAGGAAAACACAACAACAAAATCAATAATAAAAAACTATTTGTGAGGATGCTAAATAAAGCAAGCAAGGAACAAGACCTTTGAAATGCATGTATTGTAAACTGAGTTGTAATACTTCAAAATAATTATTCATAATCCAGGCTGAGATTCAATAAGGATATTTACCCAGTGCTTGTCTCTTCTTTTGTGCAACCTGACTTCTTATAAACAATCAGGGAAAGAGAAACATGGCAAAGCTCTTCAGCATAGTGCACACCATGTACTGTTCTGCTCAAAACAATGCCTGCATTTGCCCAAAATGTGTGGCCATGTTTAAGGAAGAGAGTTCATGTGCTGTTGTGTTCCATTTGCATGGATGGTTACTCCCCTTAAACCTTGCTGATTCTTATGTAAGAGGAACAAAGTCTCATGCTGCACTGCTTCACAAATACAGCAGCTACACAAAGTCCAGCAGTATCCCAAAATCAACATTTTGTAGCAGGTATAACAGTGTATTTTATATCTTCTACTAATTTAAAAGGGATAATCAGATTTTCATCTGATTATTACAATTATCTCTTTGTGCTGAAACTGAGCACTATAAAAATAGTCTAAATGGGTTTTGGGAAGGGTGGGATAAAGTCACTGAGTGAACTGGAGTAATGCTTGACAGAAGGGCAGGGATGAATCTACAGGTGTGCTATAAAACATATGTATTAAAAAGAAAAGAAACCAACAAACCAACCAGAATACACATACACTTCTAGCCCAGTAGTTCTGCATATAAAACAACTTATATTCATTAATGATCACAAAGCACCTCTCTCTGTTTTAAGAGACAAGTTCCTAAATACTTATGCAGTGCTTTGAACACTGAAGGTCTTTTAATTGAAAGAGACCTTTACACTTCAGCAGTACTTAAATGTTTTCAGGGAATCCAAAATTCATCTGAAAGTTCAAAGAGATTCATACATTAAGTATTGGCATTTCAAATGGCCAACTCTTAACCTGTCAAATGATATATCTTAAAAACTACAACAAAAATCTCTTTTTAGAATACTTTTGGTCCGGTCATGCATTGCAGTTTATCAGTAGCAGTAAAGTTTGGCAAACACAGAGGCTGTGGTTGAAGTTCATATCAATATAGCACAAGGTCCAGGAAAAAAAGCTTTTTTGTCTCACTAAAAGCTTTTCTAAAGATTTAACTAGAAAAATGCTAATGCTATTGTAAGATTTCTCTGCACCCACATTCCCCCTGCAAGAGTTTCCCGCACATTGTCACAGATATTAAACATAAATGCAAGTAATGAATATAAAACAAAAAGTCCTTTTGCACTACTACAATAAGCACAGCATTTACATTTCAGGAACTACTGAATGATAACAATCATAACTCTGAAATTATTTACTGCAAAATTTTGTTCACTAAAATAACTTACTCTAAATATGCAATTCTCAAGTACAGGAAAAGTTTAAGGAGAAAAACCCCAGGTTCTTATTTCTGCATCATATTTTATAAATCAAAAATTAGCTTTATCCAAGTCTTAGGACATTTAATAATAACATTTACACCTTCTATTTTTCCCTGGAGATGTGCTTCACTACACAGGTACACAACAGAGTAGGGATGCTCTGACTGACCTCTCCCTTCTCTTAAAAGTCCAAGATGAATTCCCACTTACTATAAATGATCAAAGTTTTATGGAGTAATGACAGTTTAAAATACTTTTTTTCCCTACTTTTACTGCAGTCCTGTCATTAAGACTAACAATCTAAAGTAGCTAAGAGAATGAGTAAGCAAGATGATTTACACAGATGATAGTGCAATGGTAAGATCCTTTCTGATTTTTTTTGTAGCCGAAGCATTAAAAAGATTTACACCAAGGTCTTTAAGTGAAAAGAGAGCATTGCCAAAGAGGTCTGGCAAGCTCTTCTATCAATAAAACACTCTGCCCCATAAATTTAACCAAACCCTCAGCTTAAAACCTGATTAGCACTAGAAGGAGCTTGCCTTGTTACCAGAGAAGCCCACCAGGCCAGTATCCAAAGGTTCTGATAAAAATCAGACAAGATAGCAACACTTGTATAAAATTTTCACCACCATGGCATCTCTTATACTTTTCTGTTCTTTTTTTTCCCCATGAAGCCACATACAAAAGCTGAGAAAATATTTAGCATGAGAAAGCACGGGCTCTAATACAGAACAAAGTCATGTTGAAATCATTTAGGGCTGGGCACAGTAGTAAAACCTTACATGTTTCTATACCTGGCTGATCTGTACCTTTATAGCAAGACTTACAAAAATCATGGCATAGGGTTTAACTTCTTTCAAAATGTTCTTCAGTAAGAGGTCAATTTAGAACAAGCTTGTATCTTTTTCATAATCTAACTCCTACTATTTTGTTCATCAGAAATAGCCTGAATCAGACCTGAGTTCAGGTGTAGGGCAGGTTCAGATCAAGGCTTAATTTTATGACTGTACCAGTATATGCATTTGACATTTAAAAGCAGCAGTACTTGATACACCTCACAGCAAAATTTCAAGACAAAATCACAGAAAGAAAACAGAAGGTTTGCTGTTGCTCAGTATAACAGAACACTATTTGTTTGGTGCTAAAAATGGGCTTAAGGTTGTAAGCCGTGAGTGTTTTGACAGTCCTTGCTTCCAGATCAGCTGTTCATGACATTTCCATCAACTATCAACTTGGATTGCAGCCCATCCAGATCTAGAAAACAGGTGCCACCCAATTTTGGACTTCACCCAAAAAGAGTAGGGAAGATACTCGTATGTCCTCACCCTCACCCTGAAAGTCTGAATAAAGTGATAAACTTTATATAGGCAGCTCCAACCTTCAGATTCTAGCAGGAAGAAAAGCAAGGGCCCAAAGGGGTGGACAAGCAAAAGGGTCTGTTGGTTGCTTGGTCTTTTTATGCCGTAGCAATGCAGCCCTCTGCTGTCTGAGGGCAGCAGGTTGCCCCCATTCAGACATCTCTGAGCCAAATCCTTTAACCTCCAAACAGATACAAACAAATACATAGAAAGAAATGCACCTGGATGGCAGCCAGGTTTGCCTGCTGACCAGTCCACACGTCCTGTGCAATTCTGAAACTGAATCAGGACACAGCCTTGGATAACTGGTCCATCACAGCAGTGCTGAGTTTCTATGGAAAAGTTTGATAAGCAGCTGGATATCATTCAGGAATTGTAGTGCTCCTTTAGCCAAACAAGGGTGGAAGAGAAAGCCACCGAAAAGGGAGGAACCTTCCATAACCAACACCTTTCCCAGATCACTGCTGTGATTTGGCAGTCTGTAGGCAGCCAGAAGTGTCAGGAATTTAAACAGCTCTGGTTACAAACCTTGCTGGCAGCATTTACAAACACAGAACCACAGAACACATCCCTCTTTCTGCTCAGCCTTTTCCCCAACCAAACTTGAGCACATGGAAGTCCAGTTTCCAATTCTCCAGCTTTTGCCCAGGTCTCAGGCTACATACTGGACACTATCAATACCCAGTTGTAAAGTAGTGTTACAAAATCCAGGTATTGACATGGTAAAATAACACCAAAAAAATTAATAGGGAGCCAACATGCATCAAAGGAACGTCAGCCTACAAGTCTTATTCCTAATCTTTTATCTGCATCAAAGAATTTACTCCTCTATCCAACCACAGATATTATCTACTGCTGTCTAAAATATAGTTAGTGTTTCTAATGGTATTCTGATAGAGACAAGGAAAAAAAATACTGAAGGTTACCCATGAAAGTGCTTGCCAGTGTTCCTTGTTGGTCAGAATTGTAAGTTTTAGCAAATAAATTCACTATTTCAAATTATAGGAGAACCTGTGTCAGCATTGCACGCGCTCATTCAAAAACATGCATTCACACGTGCATAGGAAGCTCCAGAAATGGATATGTCCTAAACAAGAAACAGGACAGAATGTGACCTTCATGAGCACAAATATTTAACTGAACACAGAGATTTTAAGCTGTTTTAGGAAAATGCTTGTTTCACATTCACCAGTTTGGAGAGAGATTCCTCTTCTGCAAATGCAATTACATCAGCTCTCCAATGGCAGATGGCAGCAGTGATCATAAACAGAAGGATTTTATTCTCTGGTCAACATCCAGTTGCCAGGATTTTTATATAGGTTCCTTTTTTGTTGAAATGAAGGAAGACTTGCATCTTTTTCTTCATTCACATACAAAATATTTAGGAAAAATTAGCAGGAAACTGTCATAGAAACACAGCATCTTCCCCCCTGCTCCCTGCCTTAGCATCTTGTACAGCAGCCTGGGAAACCAAAACAGATCATGCATTGAAAAACAGTTTTCAGAACAATTCATTAAAAGAAGTGAAGAGTGCTTGTTGCTTTCATGCTCTCCCCAGATGATGTGTCAACTGCACATCATATATGCAAGCCCTCATTCCCTACAGACCTGGTCCCAAGAGAGAGTTAAAAGTGGGAAGACACATTACTCATCCAAGTATGAGAAGTTGAAAACGTTCAGAGGGGATTACAAATGTCATTTTTCCCACTGAACCCCTTCCAAGCTAAGTCCTGTTTACTGTACACGTTCTCACAACCGTCGCCTTTGGCTCCACTGTTGTAGAACCATCTCAACCTCAAGTACCTTCCTTGAGGGAAATGCAGAGTATTTCTCTTGTTTTTAGTCCACTAGGAGAGACACGAAACTTATTCATAAAGAAATTGTTTCTTCTCTCCCGTATATTTACTCCCACGTGAAATACAATTTTACATCCTGCATATTGAGGAGTTGTGTAGAATTGTGATTTACAGCACTTGTATCACCCACCTTCGTTGAAGTTTTTTTTATTCCAAACAATTTTTTTTTGTTCTGTTCGACTTTTTATTTCAATTACTGGCTTTTCTCCTGCAGCATATGAATTTAAAGAAGCTCTGGAATCCTGTGGTCAGTATCTGTTGCGGAGGCCTGCTGTCAGTAGATGGCAGCATGTGGCTGCTTAGCTCACAGGCTCTGCCAAAATTCATACAGGGGAAACAAACTTCCAGACAGAAACAGCTGGGTCTTTGTAAGCCCTTATCCCTACATGTCTTTCCCAGCAAAATACTGTACTGATGCCTCTTACAAAATCCTTCAGGGCCTGATTCAAACTGTGACGTTTTCCTTGGTTCCAGGTTTGGTGTTTGGTGGAGAATTTTTTTTTCCCAAACAAATGTGGAGCAGAAATTAAAAGATTTTTGTAAAGCAGAGATAATCTGGACAAAGTTTCTTGGTACAAATATTCAGAAAGGTTTGTAAATTTGGAATTCCAGCCCTGTATCTGAAGTTCAAGACATCAGTTCTACCAACAAAACCAATTCTTTTATCCCTGCCTGTTCACAGTTCTTGACTACACAAGGTGCTTTTTTCCTGCTATCAAATAATACACACGCATACACAATATTTTCTCACTTTCCTACCTGTATAAAAGGATGCAGCAGTGTTTCCAGGGGTTGAACCTAACAAAATTTAAAATAATGAATTCCAAAATGTCACTGCTCTCTCAAGTGGTTTTCATATGATAATTTAAAAGGAAACAAATTCCAAGTAAGTACCACGTACAGATTTCAGCCATTCTAAATTCCTAATTCTTTACATTCAGAAAACGAAAATGGGCTTGAGAAAATGTGCACTGCTATTTGCACTTGCAGTCTACAGTTTGCATCTCTGAGTAAGTATATTGGATGCTGTGGGCAACATAACAAAAGTGCATTTCTGTATGCAAGATTTATTTCAATTTATGTGATATGTTTCTTTCACGTTAGGAAGTTTAGGGTGTATTTATAACAGTTTTCACAGTGGATAGAAACCTCCTCTCTCCTACCTGGATACATCCCTTTCAGCTTCTGACAATATAGAAGTTTAACAGTGTATTTTTTCTGAAAATTTTATAAAACTGCAAAGAATCCACTAATAGCTCACTCATCCCCTGTGTCCTGTTGGTTGTACAGCCAGAATTACTTAGTCATTTCAAAATAAATGCTAAAGAAACAGGAACCTATTTTTGGTTTCTGGTGTGTTTTTCTTATCTGACTTGATTTCATTAGCCTTCTTCTGTCCCACAGAAGCAGCTAAAATTCCACTTTTCCCATGTTGCAAGTATGAGCTGCTTCAGCACTGTGGGGAAAGAAAACCCTTCTGTGAAGCAATGTCATGCTTTCAAATTACAATATATCACACAAGCAATCTTAATAAAACAAGGCCTCAGAAGGGCCTTGTGACAAGTGAGAGCTCATAGATGTTTTTAAAGCATCAAGTCCATCTGTTTTGAGCTTGTGAGGGTAGTGGACATGGCTCCCACGCCGGAGGCTGGATAGCTGGAGTGCACAGCACTGATGGAAGCACTGCCTGGGAATCCTGTGCTCCTGGATGGGCTCATGTGCTTGAGCCACAGGGTCCTCCAAGCCTCTGAGCTCTGGGCACCCAGATCAGGGCCTCTCCCTACCCAGTCCTGCTGCCCCAGGACTCTCAGTGTCTGTCAGGAGGAGCATGTGCTCCCCCAAGCTTCCCCTGGCAGGTCCTCAGATTATTTAATCTCCAAAAGTCCATCCGTCAAGGAACAGAAGTTGAAACCAGCTGCTCATCCATGGAGAGCATCACTAGGCAATTATTGCCACAGATTATCTCAAAAAGTCCAAATTTCAATAAGCCTTTGAAGTTCAGTGTGCTCTGAATTGCAACAGATGAACTACAAAGAAGGATGCAAAAATCCTTTGTATTGCTAAGCAGTATTAATGGAGTAAAATGATGATGGGATTTAAGGATCTCAAGGTAAAGACAATTTAAAAGGCATCAATTACAGTGAAGAATGGCAGTAAAAGGTCTGCATCAACCTGAAACTGTAACCACAGGAAAACACAGGACATTTTCCACTTCTCCAGGTTCCAATGCTGCCATAATATATCCTACTTACAACTATTGCTTTGCAGTTTCTGAGCACACCTTATACTCAACATGGCAACTGACAACACAATTCTTTATATCTTTGATAAATATTCTTCCCATCCTCTGATTTCTTTTTTATGACCTCTTTTTCCTTATTACCTTACCATTAATCTCTATTTCCCCCCAACTTCTCATTACAGGTGTTTTCTCCCCTGTTTCTTCAGGTCTTAATAAATTCAATGTATCATAACACTGGGGGGAGGGAAGAATCTTCTCTGAAGCAGCATTTAACAAAGAGAAGGTTAAAAGAGGGGCAACAGGATCTAGTGTCATTATATATTTAAATAGTGCTAATAGTGCCTGAGCAGGCATGCCAGAATTCACCAGCTGTCCCTAAAGGTACAAGCCAGCTTTCTGCCTCCTCACATTATAGCCCAGTTTAACCTCTGCTGGAACATATCTCAGCACAGATAGATTGTAAAACCTCCTTCACTAGAACCAGTCTAAATCATCTGCCCTCAGAAATGTTGAGAGTTTTTCTGTAGAGTTAGAAATTCAAAGATTAAACTCAGGGTTACAGAAAACTAACACAGCAGAAGTAGAGTTGATGAAGTTGCATAACAGAAGAAGGTTCTTCACAGATATCCATATGTATATGGAAGATATATCTGTATAGATATTTGTATGTATATATAATATACACATTATAGATATTTACATAGATACATATAAGTATGTATCTATATCATAAATCTGATATGTAACTAATATTTTCTGTATGGACAAACTATGATACCATCAAAATAAGCAGAATTTGGCATAAATTTGAATGGGAACCCCTAATGGGGAAATAGTTCTGGACCTAGAAACATGCAAGAAATTAAGGCACAATTTAGCAGAGGCAATAAGATAATCGTGCTGCCTCCAGTTAAAAGAACAGCCATTGAGTTGCAGGTAATGATATCTGATCTAGACAGTTTCAAATGTTTAGGTTAATTGTCACCTAAGTGCAGCTAGAAAACAACAGATCAAAATTTATGAGGAGTCCATTCTCACTCTCTGACCTCACTGTTAAGAAGCAAAAATAGGATCTACAAATTAGAAAGAGAATGAATTTCTAGAGAAGTATGTGAATAGGAAGAATCTGTATATTTAATTTTGGCAATCTTCATATGGATGTGCAACTTCTAGTGTCTGAAATCAGCTTTTTTAGGCTACTTCATGTAACATTTTTCTGAGTCTGTGTCTGGAAAGGATTTAGTCTTGTCTTGGATAACCTTCTGGGACAAAATCTCTGGCAGCCTGCTGTGCCTGTATCTCCCAGTTTTCCTTCAGACCTTCAGCAAAAGAAGCTTGGTATCATTAAAAAGTTCTCTTAAATTCTACTCAGACAAGCTGGTATTTAGTTAGGGCTTTTTTCACCCAAGAGGCATTATATGACTGCTCCCTTACAAGCATCCTTTAGCTCCACAGTCCTCATAATTTGTTTAGGTTAATAACATATACAGTGTACCAGACCTTCAGCAAGCTTCCACAGTTGTGCCAGATGCCATCAGTGGAAGATTTTGGCAATGAAGCACCTTCAGTTCAGCAGTCCAACCAGACCCAGTAGTGAGTGCTGTCCAGATGAAGTCTCTGTTACAGACACAGAAACCTCAGGCAAGATTTAACTTTGGAAAATTGTTGGAAACCTGCTTTTTGTGGCAGTGCTGGAGGTGGAAATGCACTTTATACACCATATAATCAACATTACCACAGCTAGAAGGTTAGAACTGTTTCACATCAAGAACAAAATACTTCACTCTTCTGTTTAAGCCTTCCTAATTTTACTGTTAAATAAAACGTCTCAGGTTTCATCCAGTCTTTCACAGTGTACTATCTGACACTGCCTGCATTAGGCAGCCCTTGTCCTTATGCAAGTTCTTGTACCTACAAAACTATTTCACTTAACTGTTTATAAAGCAACTTCTCAGTCCTGACACTGCCAGAAAAGTTTCAAATATGGCATCTGTCCCTCTTGTACTTTCCCTGCATTCACCAATGCTTTGGAAATGAAGCCACACCTCAAAAATCAGGCCTGGATTACAAAGAGACAGCGCAGATGCAGAAGCCAGTGGTGATGCACCGAGCTTCAAAACCACAAAAGGTCTGAAGATTGTTTTTAATAACCTGGCCTCATCCTGAAGGAGAAGTAGGAATTAAAAAGAAGGAAAAAAGATGAGGCATGAGATAATCAGCTTAGATAAACCAAAGGCATGATTTGATTCAGTTTGCTCTGCAGTCAAATTATTGGGTACATAACGCACTCTGGGTCACTTTAGGCAACTTCTAACGGGCACAAAGAGATTTGGGAAGCAGGGGACACACCATGTAAAAGTACAAACCAGTTCCTTATTGTCTGATACACAAAAATGATTGCTAGGATTAATGAGCTACCAATCCAAGGCTTGAGAATCCAAGCCAGAGATGGCTTCAGATGTCTGCTGCAAGCAACATTTGCCAGCCAGGTAGATCATGTGAGGAGGCTTTTCTCTGTCCTTGGGACAGGTTGAACCTTGGTGCTGCAGAGCTGCCATCTTAGGTCTCCTTGTTTTCTTCTTAGAACTGTGTGGTTTTCCATGGTTTTTTTCTTTTGAATCCTTGAGCTGCCAATTATGCCCTTCTCACCAACCTTATCTCTGCAGTTTCACCTGTGTTTCTTTGCACAACTCTATTCTGTGTAGGCTTTTCCAGCTCTTGCCATCAGGTCAGCAGGTTTCTCAGAAGTCTGAACTGGGGCTGCCCAAACATTGCTGTGTGCATGCTGGATCTTGGATCACAGACAGCTGAACTGCTTGGAGGAGGGTTACAGGGACAACAGGCTATTCTAGAAAACTACTGACATTCTCTTATGAAGAGCCATCACTTTTATTGTCAGATCCCGCTGCGCGAGGGAGCAGAGAGCAGCAACACACACTTAATAAAATAAAAGAACCTCTTTGCATCTCATTCAACTCTGACACAGCAGTGAGAGCAGCAGAGGATTCACTGCTTGGGAGCAGTGATCACACAAAAGCAGACTGAAGTACGTAACAGACCTCTCCATTTGCACTAAGAAGTTAAGCAACAGTAAGCCTACTTAGGCCTGCAGATGGTTCAGTGCCTATAATGCCTGGCTTGGGTTTTAATGCAGAAATATCAAAAGCTGTTAGTGGCAATGCTGAATGACCTCCTGCCTACAGTCAGTGATTCGCTTTTAATACTGAACACGATCTACAGAGCGGCTGATCATATTTTGAGTCTCATTAGGTAGTCACAAATGGAAGGGAAGAGGCACTAGCTAACTCTCTCTGCCCTGGTGAGCAATTGCAGGATAAAACACTGCCAGCCCTCATGGATAAGAACCTGCACACTCTGGGAATGCAGCAGCAAGAGAAGTTTTGTGTGTGCGAACAGCCTAGGCAACATGTGCCAGATGTGACACTGCAGGAAAAGCATAGGAAATAAAAAAGTCATCATGGATATAACAACCTTATGTGTGACACTCTGTCTCTCTTGTGAGATGAAGAAATTTCCCTATCCTACCATGTAATCACATCTAACTGCATGACCCCACTGCTTTGTTCAGTTGCACAGCTAAAAAATTGTTTTCCACCTTTTCTCGGATGGAAAGCTCTAAAAATGTTCCAATATTTCAACACAGTAAATGTAAGCCAACTTCTAAATATAACTTCTATGTTATCCCAGCTATTCTTCTTGACCCCTGAAAAGAAATACATAAACCTCTGGACAACAGGTCAGACAAACAGAGCAGACATAAGCCTCCTCACCAAAACTATTTTTTCTCTTTTTAATGTCCCAGCACCCATCTACTCCTTACTGTAAGGTTTGTCTTGCAAAACCTGTTCTGTTAAGCACTTGTATCAATTGATTTTATCCTGAATATTGGTTGTCACAGAAAATTAATTATGGCAAGTGTTTCTAGAAAACTGTCACAAACGCTGTCAGCTTGTGGAAATTGCAATTACTAAACAAGGATCCCTGGTAACTTCAAAGCTTTCTGACATAACCTTGAGGAAGTCGGTGTATGTCAGATTCCACCTGTCTATATTTATGTCCACTATTGCTCTGAAATGACTGGAGCATCACTACTGATGAGAAAGAGCAGAGCACTACCTGTTTATACCAATGGGTTTGACTCCTATAAGGAATTTTGAAAACACTATTGAAAATTTCCACTTGCTACACCTAAATATTTGCAATCTGGCTACAAAGTGCTTTCTGTGATGTGAGAATCAGGAGGGAATTGCATGATTGCAGGAAATCCCAATCCTTTATAAATAATTTAATCCCACAAAGTTTATTTCCCTTAATCCATTACTTTACTGATGACATTTGCTGGCTGAAAAGTTACAGTAGCTCTTGGCTCCACTCATCATCAGATCAAAGATGGATGTTATGGTTTTAATTTTGGTAACACTTCTGAAGATTGTCTTTTGATTTGAGCCTAACTTTTCTTATCCACCTAGATATTTTCTTGTCTTCTTCCCTCCTGATTCCACTCTCAAAAGAAAAGAAAAATTGATCTGTCAAATCTTTCTTTCTATAACTCTGAAACTTTTAAAATTGGCAGAGGCTTTCACAGGTCTTTTCAACTTAGTTTTACAACCATAAAAAATTGACAGATCTCTGCAAAAAAATGAGAGCATGATAGATTTGTCAAAGATTCAGTGGATAAAAATGAATGCAACAAGACATATATATGCCTCTTTCTGCTGTAAGTGAAAGAAAAGCTCTTCAGAGTCACCAGCAGGAACACTCTGTTCCTCATCCCCCAGTCACACCAAGTTTACAGCTTTGTCTCCAGTGAGCAGAGGGAGGATATGTCCTGTTCAGTCCAGCAGCATCAGGCCTGATGATATTGATGATACCCCATGATGCAATTTCGGACACCTGTAACCTCGAGGCCATCCTAGGCTGATTTCTACCACACTTTCCAGAACTGGGGAAACTTACTCTGCTCCAGTTCTCTCTCAGGTTATGTAACATTCCCTGCTGTATTACAATTTTCATACAGGTTGTCTGTGTACTCAGCTGGATGGTGAAGTCGGAGATCAACACAGAACTTCAGTGTGACCTTATACAGGAATTCCACAGGTCCCTCATAAATCACTGCTGTTTTCCTGAGATAACCCAGCTGGTCTCCCTATAACGTTTTTAGACATCTTGCCCTTATTGAGATGAGGTTCAGAGCAAAAGGCAAAGCAAAACAGCATTGACTGGAATATGGAATATGTGCCAAACTTTACTGCAAACCCACGGGCCTGCCCTGAGTTTCTGGTCAAATAAGAAACCAAAACAATTTCTCCAAGCCAGGTTTCCTTAAACCCCCATTTTTTTTAATTTCAACCACCTGGTCTCCAGAGATCATAGACTTTTTTAAAAATATCCCAGCAAATGAAAACCAAAAAAACAACAATATAAACTACCTTGTTTCAGGGAAGACTCCAGAGGCTCTCTGATTTATTCCAATGCTGAACAAACCTTTGCAGCATCTCTGCCAGTTCTCCAAAACAACTGTGCCAGAAACTAAAGTTTGCCTTTCTCGCACTCTTCATCCCTAGAGGGAAGCAGTTTCTCCAGAGGGTCAAAGCATTGCTTCATCCAAAGATCCTCAGTGGTTCTGCTCTGGATTCTAAACAAAAAGAGGCTTGTATTGGATTCCCCACTCCTGAACAAACCTTCCAGAGTTCCCTCCTCCCCCAACAGCTCTGATCCCACCCGGGCCACAACTGAAAGGGAAGGTGGAAGGAATTGTGCTGACTCTCCACCTCAGCTGCCAAGATTACAGGCAGGATCTGGGAAACACAAATTCCTTCAAAGTGGCCTGACATGAGGAAATCTCAAAAAATTCCCTGTTTCTCCGGCATACAAAAAATATCTTGTGAATAATTGCTTTGGCTTTGTGGAAGATGATAAGGAAAATAAAGAATTTGTGTCAATTTTCAAAAATAACCAATTATGTACTTAGCCTAAGAGCTCCTGCATTTGTCAACCTGCTCTAATTGTTCTGATAACAGAAGGCACGTTCTGGATGTTTTATGAACAATTTTATCTCTCGAGGCATGAAAGGCCACTGGGACATGTGCTGTGCTCTAGCCTGGGTAGGTTTAGAACAATAGAAAAAGAGTAACACAATCTGACATCTGCTGATAAACAGTGTGAAAATAGATGCAGAGCACAACGTCTTCATCGGTGATTCAAGTCACTTATGTTGGAAATTATGTAAATAAAAGCATTCCTATTTTGGCCAATTTGGTTTAAAAACCACATGGGGTCTCTTTAAAGCATAATGTGATATGTTTTTCTCTATTTTTGAAAAAAATTAGTTGGGCATCTTATCATCCCTTTAAGCTATTTCTATCCCTTGCACAAATTATGTTAAAAATAGTATATTTGAGTTGTCTTTTATAACGAGCCGGTGTTCACCTTGATATTAGTAATTGTACATGTTTTATATCAATATTTTCTTATCACTCCTTATATGAAAGGTGCCAATAAAAAAAAAGCATCTTTTTATATAGAGATTATGACTTAGAAATGTAATAAAAATGAAAGGGAAGTGGATTTGGAAGCATCAACTGAAGAGTATTTTTTTCAATACTAAATGAATGCAATAGCAAATTTAATCTCTCAAGTCACAGACAAAATTTTAGCACAGCCCTGAGACTTTTTTTCCCCATATTATAAAGCTGTATTTTTTTTAATAGAATTACACAGCAAATATTTTTGTCATAATGCAGATTTGCATCCTTGATCTGTTGGGTTAAATATAAAACACATGGCACAGGTTTATGGTTTATCCATATTCTATGGGAAAAGAAATAGTTAAAAAATTAGATTCTCAAAAAAACCCTGAAAACAAAAACAAAACTTCAAAACTAAAGCAATTTTAGAACTTAGAACCTTAGAGATAAACTAAACAGGGTAGCCACAGCATAAATGAATCTCACATGAGGGTTCATTCTAAATGAGAAAATGTTCCTGTGCAAGAAATTAACTGATTAAATAATGTATCAATTTCTGATGAGCAAAACATATTAAAAATTTTGAAGGTAGAGAAAAAGCCCTAAGGGTGTTAATGCAGTCACCCTGCCCTCAAATGCTGTGATTGCTTTCTGTGAATATTTAGCAATGCAATAACTCTAGCTAGTATGACTTTTAAAAACAATTTTATTTAATAGTTCTCTTTAACCAGTTACAGACAACCCATTCTCCGTGAAAGCAGATTTTTCATCATTACTTATTCTCTTTAATGTACCTTCCAAAATCTTTCCCATTTTCCTGTTCTGACATTTCTAGAATAGTTTATAAAACTTTGGAAGTTTAATTTGGGTTCTTAATGTCTCAGTGCCAAGTGCGCTGGGCCTAACTAGATAAAAAATAGCTTAGCATTTAAAGATAAGCACAGACCACCAAAGTAAGGCAAAATATTGACAATCAAAGTTAATGGATTTATTAGAGGTCAGAAAGTGTAATAAACTGGGAGTCATAAAAAATCACATGAAAAAGCAGCCAGGACTCTTCAGCCTCATCCAAAAGTACATGGAAAGGGAAAAACTCAAGGCATTCTCTCTTTGGAAGGAAATCAATCTCCCTCAAATTAATCTCCAACTTTAGTTTTCAACGTGAGTGAATATCCTGAATCTTAGGGCAAATATTACTAATCAAAGAGCAGGAGAAAATGGAAGTTACAACCCCCAGGTAAAATTGAATTCCAAAGGCTGATGTGCTCAGACAAGCAGAGATGTGGAAGTGGACAATCCTCACTCCTGAACTCTGAAATAACCAACGTAGGCATCTGCAAGTCAGACAGAGGAGATCAGTAATAAAGCTATGAAATCAGGAATGGTATAAATGTAGAACAGCAAATGCAAATCTAATCCCTAAGAATATGAGGAGAAACACAGTATCAGCAAACATGAGCTTTAGAAATATGCAAAGCTGTTGAAAGCAACCTGAAGGAGAAAAAAAGGCTTGGAAACACAGAAATAGAATATGGGATAGATTCATCTGGGTTTTGGGTTGTTTTAAGGGTGTTTTTTCAGAAAGATTATTCTAGGATGACAAATATTTCATTACCTGCCTTTGATTAGGTTACTAATTTTATAGAAAAAAGAAATAGAGTCATTTATCAGCACTTCAATCAAAACGTGATTGGATGTCATGAAGGGAAACAGATAGGCTGGAGAGAGGGTGATTAGGAAAAATTGTGAAGAGAGTAAGGTATGGTTTAACAGGTTGTGTTCGAGGTCTGGAAGGAAACAACTAATAGGGTTCTTCAAAGATTGTTCTTTGGGACCACTACTATTCAATAAATTAATTAGCTATTCAATAAATTCATTAGCAATTCCAGAATAAATGGTAGGACCTTGCTATTGAAATATGCTACTCACACAGAGGCAGCAGGCAGGCAGTAGTGTGAAGTAGAATGGATAACACATTGGAACAACTGGAATAATCAAGAGAAAATAAGATGGGGATGCATTCTAGACAAGGAAAATACAGCCACACCATGTATCAAACATTCTCTTTCCAACACAGAAAAATGAGGCATTAATGATGTTCCACAAGACTCCAGCATCTAAATCTGGATGCTCACCCACAACTAACACAGGAAATGGAGTGCTATTGCCTGAGAGAGACTGCCTGGCTCACATGATTAATAAAATTTGAGAGGGATTCTATACCTTATAAATTTTTTGGGTTACACATTGTCATAAGGAGGAAGAGGAGCTCATTAACATAAAGCCATTGACTGAGAGAGGAGACAGATATCAAACACAATATATTTGAAAACTAAAGGTTAGAAAAAGGTTTTCAAATGCCAGAGGTGTTAAATTTTTGGAGCATGAAACTCCCCTACTCCTAACTAGCTAATTTAGAGGTTGATCTTAAAGAGTTTCCAAAAAACCCCACACTTCACTGTCTGACATTAAGGAAGATGGACTGAATGACACAGGCAGCTCTTTCCAGTCCACTGTTCCCAATAGCTGGAAACAGAGTGAGGAGTCTTAGGACTAAGAGAAGTAAAATTTGATGTCAATGGTTTAAATTAACTCAGAGGAATGAGATCTGAGACTTGAATTGAGGTTGAAAACAGATGGGTTTGATGCTAACTAGAGGTTTAACTTGTTTGTGCAGACAAATTACTTCATAAAGGAATAAAAATTACTACTGACTTTTTGCACAAGCATTAGAGATCATGTGTTAATCAGGTATTTTTCAATGTCTTGTAGCAGCCAAGATGGTTTAGCAAGATCCTGAGCTTGTAGTTTATTTTTTCCACAGCTGGCTCATCAATCCATTTCTAGAGAGGTTAGGATTACTTCCTGCAGTATGCAACCATTATTTCCTGAGATGAAACAACTATCAGTTATTGTGCCTTAAAATTAGACCAGAAAATTTGTCCATCTCCATTTAAATGATATTTGAAGATCATGCTAACACGGCAAAGCAGGGAATGCAAAGCACAGGCCTTACATTCTCTTCTTAGCCAGACTACTGTGACTTTTCTGCAAAGTAATGCAAATAACAATAATACTTAGCACTTACTGTGCATGATGCTTCTCATCTTCAAAGCGCTTTACAATTATTTATTGCTACTTAATCTGGAAAAAGTATGATTTCAGGCCGGCTTCTGGTAGCTTGTGTGACAAAGTTAATGTCATTTGAATCGACTCAGTTTGTATTTAATAGGATATAACTGCAGTACTTTAGTTTAAACACTATTGTTCCATTAAAAGCCAATTACAGAAACTCGGCTTTCCCTGAATTTATAGAGCGCAGATTTTCTTTCTTTTTTTTTTTTTTTTTAAAGACGAGATCTATCTAAATACTTCATCCGAACTTAGCCTTCACAATTCTGACTAATGGCTTAGGAGCCTTTTGAGCCGCTGCACAAAGCGATTCGCCACGAGCGGGGCCGCGGTACCGCCTGCGGGCGGCAGAGGGCGCCCGAGATGTGTCCATTCGCCACAGGACCCCGGGATCGAGTGCGAAAAACGCAATTTCGGCGCCACAGAAAAGTACCATTTCTCAGTGTTAAACATACGCTTAGCGGCGGTTTTATATTCTATACGGGTAAATCCTAACATGTTTTATTCTGATCAGTATGTATTAAACAGGGTATCGAATGGTGGCACAACAGATCGAAGACCGCTAAAATAACCTCGGGGCAACCCCACGCACAGGTGCAGGCTGGGCGGAGAAAGGACCGAAAGCAGCCCCAAGGAGAAGGACTGGGGGGCGTTGGTTGATGCAAAGCTCAACATGACCCAGCAATGTGCTCTGGCAGCCCAGAAATTCTCCCGTGTCCTGTGCTGCCTCAAGAGCAGCGTGGGCAGCAGGTCGAGCGAGGGGATCCTCCCCCCTTCCACCCTGGTGACACCTCACCTGCAGTATCACATCGGCTCTGTGTTCAAAGGTACAAAGGACACGGACCTGTTGGAGCAAGTCCCGAGAAGGCCACAAAGATGCTCTGAGGACTGGAGCAGCTCTGCCCTGGAACCAGGCTGGCCGAGCTGAGGGTGCACTGTCTGGGGAAGAGAAGGTCCTGGGGAGACCTCAGAGCCCCTTTCAGTGCCTAAAGGGGCTCCAGGAGAGCTGAAGGGGGACTGGGGACAAGGGTCTGGAGTGACAGGACAAGGGGGAATGGCTTCAAACTAACAGAGAGCAGAGTTAGAGTAGAGATTAGGAATAAATTCTTCCCTGTGAGGGTGGTGAGGTCCTGGCACAGGTTGCCAAGAGAAAATGTGGCCACCCCATTCCTGGAAGTGTTCAAGGCCAGGTTGGACGGGGCTCGGAGCAACCTGGAGTAGTGGGACATGTCCCTGCCTGTGGCAGGGGATGGAACAAGATGAACTTTAAGGTGCTGTCAAACCCAAACCATCCTGAGAGTCTATAATTCTATGAAAACAAACTTTTGAATACTGCTACAAAAAGTAACTACATTAATTCCATTATAATACATTGACTTGTGATCACAACTATTTCAGTTTTCACTAAATCTTTGAATCTACTGCAAATGAACTCATTTGAAGTTGTTCCCTTTATAGGTAGATTCCTTTGCTATAGATAAAGCATCTTGTCTAAACCCAAATGAGTGATTGTGACTTGTGGCTCAATCACACCCACATGATACATTTTACAAGACACTTCGCAGCAGAGCTAAGAAGGGAACCAGTGGGATATAACCAAACAACCACAATCACTATCTGGTAAAATCATGGCTGCTCTCAAGTGCCACAAGAGGGATTGCACAGCTGTTTCCACTGACAAAGATTTTAGCAGTTGAAAATAAAAGGGTTGTCAAAATGTAACCTGAACACAGACCTAGTAAGATGAGGTTGAGAATTAAGACGAAAGTAATCTGCAAATGACAGGCAGGGTTTGGAAACTGAAACCACTACCTGCACTTCAGCCCAGCGGCAGAGAGCTCACATATCACATCATGGAATTACTGACAAGCAAACAGGGCACTGCCAGACCTGACACAGGTGTACCTGCTGTGGTGGCACTGCTTCAGTCCAGGCTGTGTGCGTGGCACGTGTTCCAAACCTGCCTGGGGTCACCATCCCACCCAGCCTCCTGCGCCCAAAACTTTATTTCCCCTTTCGAGGTTGCCACCTTACAAAGGTTGTCATTCCTGCAGCTCAAAAACACAGGGACAAAGTGCTTCAGCCTGCTCATGGCTATCTCAACAACGGATCTGGCGAGTATTCATTAAATTATGCTATTAAATGGAAGTAACCTCAGTGACTTCTCTGGAGACGGGTCCTGCAGCCCTCTGGGCTCCCCGCAAGCTCGGACACCATTACCCAGACCCCGCGGCCCTGCACAAGGAGCCCATTTGACCACGACCCTGTGCCTGTGCCCGCTCGAGGGAACGCCGGCCCCAGGTGACAGGTGTGTGCTGTCCCTAGGGCGGGCTCAGTGCCCCCAGGACAGGTTCAGTGTCCCCGGGGCAGCCTGAGTGTCCCCAGGCCGTCCCGCCGTGTCTACTCACATCTGGAAAGCAAGAACACGTCTGGCTTCCCCACAAGGACCGTGGCTGCCCAGCTGCCTGTGGGTGCCGGGGGCAGATCCCTACAGAGGAAGGAGCTGTGACAGGGGGGCACTATAAAGCCGGGACCGGGGGTGGCCGTCGAGTGTCTCTTCAGCTGTGTCTGCTTCCCTACAGCGGCGGGGCCGGGCAGCTCAGGGCGGCTCCCAGAGGCGCACCCAGGCTCGGCTGGGCGGCCGCGGGCGGAGGAGGGGCCGCCGCCTCTTTAAACTTGCCGTGAGGGCCGGGCCGCCCCGCCCGGGGCAGCGGGGTCCGCTCGGGCGCCCCCCCCCCCCCCCCCCCGCACCCCGGCACCGCTCCCCTCAGCTGCGGCCCGGGCGGGCGGGTCCCTCCCGCATGGAGGGCGACGGGGCGGCGGGGCCCGGCCGCTGGCTGTGAGGGGGCCCCGCCGTGCCCCGCGGGGGGAGCCGGGCAGCGCCGCCGCCTCCCGCCCGCCTCATCCCGCCTCCCGCCCGCCATGGCCGCCCGCGGAGCCGAGCAGCGCCGAGCCGAGCGCCGCGGCAGTGCCGGGGTCTGGCCGCTGCCTGGCAGCGCCCCGTGAGTGGGGACAGCGGGCGGCGTGTCCCTGCGCTCGGTCCTGCCCCCCGTCCTCCTCCCGGAGCGGCGATGAGCGAGACCCGCGCCGGGGGAGTCGCCGCCTAGACCGGCAGCCAGGATGGTGCCCCTGCAGCCCCTGCCCCTCGTCGTGGTCCAGGGCGTCCTCCAGCTCGTAAGTCTCTATCCCCGCGGCCCCTGACTCTCACGGGGGGCTTGGGGGACACCGGTGCTTTCCGCCGGGGAGCGCGGCGGGCGCGGTCCCCTCTGGAGCCCGGTTCCGAGCAGACCCCCCCAGACCTGCCTCCCACAGCCGCTAACATATTCTTGGTTTTCTCTTTATTTTTCCTTCCTTTCCTTCTTTAAAAAAAAAAAAAATCTTATTTTATTTTAATTAAGCGGGTTTGCTTCTGTTCGCCCCGTTTTGGGATGCGGGACTTTCTCGTGCCCGAGCACTGCGCGGCCCCGGGGCCGGGATGCGCTGGGAGCCGCAGCGGCGCGGGATAATACCGCGGGCAGGGATGGGAGGGATGTGCGTGTGCCGAGCATCGCCGAGACTGCCCGCTCCCGAAAAGTTTTCTGCTGGCCTCAAGCGCCTTTTTTTTGTGTGCAAGACATAGCTGGGTGTGCAGGTAGAGTCACCTGCGCTCGGGAAGCTCCCCCGTTACTTTCGGCTTGCTGCAGCGCACCCCAGGCGTTTCCTTAGTTTTTATCAGAAACTGTGGGACTTGCTGGTGTTATGCTGAGAATATTCCTCTGCATGCGGTGGGGGAATGCGGGGACTGACGTGGTGGCAAGGTGAGATGCAGACTGCGAAATTCGGAGATCTAAAGGGAGGGAGGCAAGGCAAGGTGCGTGGCTGGAGACGGGCGAGGAGCTCAACTTCTCCTACGCCAGCGCAATGCCTCTCGTTCGTGGGGCACTGATGGTCGGAGACAAATGGATTGATGCTCGTGTTCATGAGGCGGGAGAGATCAAAAAGAGAAAAAAACGTATTTGCAAAAGAGTTTGGCCATCTTCACTTTTATTTCGAAAAGACATTTTAACTGCACTTGCTGTTTTGAGGGGAGTTTTGGTGTTACTCTCATAAATACCTTTGCTGCAAAAGTTATGCCTTTCTTCTCCAGCTGCCTTGGAAGCGAAAGTTTGTCACGAAGTAGTCAATAGGGAGTGTGTAATAAACCTTGAAGGGATTAAACACCCTCCTTTAAGAACTGGAGTCTAGTATTACAGCGTGAGGTGATTGATTAGTTTTTGAGGAAGCTTATGTCAAATTCTAATCCGGTTTTGGATTGTGCTTGTCGTGTAATGTTTTTTGCTCCAGCACTTTATCATAGCAATGAAGTAGCGAGCTGCAGCCCTGCGATAAGGCGCACATTTCTCTCACACTCCCATCCTTTTGGACAATAAAAGGCTGTTTACATTCTTCAGATTCTTGCAGCCCCGTTTCCAACTAAACAACGCGCAGGGGTGAGAGATGGGAAAGGAGAGCAGCAAATGGATTACAAAGTTGCTGAGCAGAAGGGAACTAAATAAAAACTCCTTCCTCACACCTACAACCTCTCTCACTCACTCGCACCCTCCTTTTATCTTCTTCTCTTTTTTTTTTTTTTTTTTTTTTTTTTTTTAGAGCTATCAAAGGGATCAATTGAAACTTGTACCATTAGGGATTGGATTTGTTATGCAACGTTTTATGGATGATGTTGGGAAGTTGCTTGCTGTAGTTTTACATGCTGTGAGTGAAGGCTGACTGAAAGAAGCAAAGTTGCTGCCTTGAATCAAACAAAAATCATAAATAGCCACTGCAGGTTCTCAGGTGAACGTGGCACTCAGCTCACCCAGAAGGATTCAATTTTTTCTGCATTCTTTAGATACAAACCAACAAGGCTTTGGAGTAAATTAGTTTTATAGTTTATATAAGTTAGTTTAAATGATAAAGTAAAGTAAAATGAGAATGTGAGATTTTTGAGGCATTTTAGGTGTACCTTTTAATGCTAACCTACTACTGAAAAGTTGTGTAAATGCATTTTGGCATGGTCTTGCCAGAATATCTGGTTAAAGTTACAGCTTATTATAAATTAAGAAATATTTGATGTTGGTGGTAATGCACTGAATGCAAGTCTGTGCTATTCTTTGTTCTCTGGCCAGAATTTGGAGGTACTGGTGGCTTCCTGGAATCTGATTAGCAGGTTTAGAAATGAGGCATTGGTTATTACTGATTCTTGACTTTTTCTTTTTTTTTTTAATCAAAAATCAATATGGATAATATTAATACTACAGTGAAGGCTCAGCATTTCAGCCAAGAAAAAAAAAAAATCCCAGATTTCAGTGTTGCAATACAGCAGCATTTTAGTAAGCCAGAAATGCTACCATCAAACCCTTCCTGATGGGGCAATCTAATTTTTTATAAAATCAGAGGTGTTGGAATGGGAAATATTTTGGCACTGCATTTCAGTGAAGGGAGAAGTGCTTTTTATTTTAATACATTGAACTTCAAATGCTTGCCTTTCAAATACTGAAGTGTGCTGTCTACTTACCTGCTTCTTAAAGATGTATAAATTAGGATGAAATCCATATGAAACCTCACAAATTTGAGGAGATTGTCAGAGTGTCTCACTGAATTTCTGAAAGCAATGTTAGTGATTCTTTGTATGTTGTATCTAATGTTCAGTCAGAAGTTCATGTTTAGTACTTTTAATACAGCATAGATGTATTTTTGTAGGATGCTTCTAGATTATTATTTTGATCATTAGATGGGATACCAGAATGCATGCAACAATAGCACATACATATTTCCTAAAATATTTTGCATATCTAGATATATTAAGCAGTAAGGAAAGCTGCTGTTGAGTCAGGTTAAGATGCTAACTTGCTCCTGTATAAATACATTCATTTTTAAAGTCAGGTTTACCTTCTGTTGACAATATGGAGCAAAACAACAATTTGCAATGCACAGTCAATGCATGTCTGGGCTGTTATTGATAAGATGATGAAAAATTGCTGTGTTGTGTTATCATTAATAGGTACTCTTGCTTTACTATTAATTTTCAGTAAGCTTTTCCAATTGTCACATAATTGCTGAATGCCCTGTTAGTTATCTTTTCAGAAGTAATGGAGTTCTACATGTTGAGAATTGAAGTGAGTGAAGCATTAGGATAGTGCCGTTTATAAAATGCCTGCTAGTGTTTTGTTAAGTCAGCTTTAAATACCTCTAAGGAAGGGGGGCTGCTTCTATTTCCCTGGGAATATTACTTGTCATTTAAAACAATTCTTGTTGGGGAAAAAAAAAAAAAAGCTGTCACTATCCCTGTGTCTAGGCAAGGTGTAGTTACAGACACACACACTCCCAGGCAGGACCTGTGGTTCTGTAGGGTAATCAGGCACTGTAACTATTGGTTTATTCTTGCTTCTCTGTGGTCTGAAATTAAGAAAGGATCACAGCAGCATTTTCCAGTACCTATAATCAAAGTTGCTTCAGCATTCTATCAATAAACTCTATTCTAACATTAGTGTTGGGCAGAGTTGTTGCTGCATTAGAAACCTAGGAATCAATCATTTTACAAACCCTTCAATGCAGTTGATTTTTTTTTTCCCCAACAGATGAGAAATAATTAGGGAAAAAAAAAAAAAACCCAAAGGTTGTTAATTTAGGATTTTTCTCCCCAGGTTTGAAGTATAGCATTTGACATGAGTGAAATTGAATGACAGGTTGTTTGCCTTGGAATTTCAAGGGCTGAAATTAACTATAACCAAAACAGTTTTTGACAATGAAACAAAATTTTTGCAGAGTTTTGTTGGTTTTTTTTTTAACAGAATTTAAGGTTCTGCTACAACTTGAGCTGAAAGAATATTTGCTATAGTACAAGATACCACTTCATAAGAAGAAATATCTTAAAAGCTGAGCTAAAGCTGCCTTTGCATTTAAAATAGGCGTACCCTGTGAGGTGTAGAAACACAGAGATATGTTCCTTCTGGCTACTTTAATTTTGTCTCCATAACCTTGCAAATGTGGTCCAGGTAGCATGCCCTTGCAGTGAGAATCAGAAATAGGCACCATGCAAGACTCTCAGCTCCATTTCAGAAAGGTAAATGCTTCCCTCTGGTCATCTTGAAATGCACAGATGAAATTCCATCCCCCCTTAATTTCAGGGAGAACTTTGTCATAAAATGTATTGGACCCAACCTTTCATTTGGCTTACTTTGGTAATTTCTTTTTGGTGCTGTAGGCATTGTAAGCCTATGTCTCTTTCTTGGGTAATAAAGTAATGTAGGTAACCCAAGAATTGCAGGTAATTTGCAGCTGGAGACAGATCAACAATTGCTGGCTTCAGCAGATTGGGAATTTATTATCCTGAACGAGGAGTTGTGTCTTAAGGTGGATGGGGCCAGGTTTAGTTTACATAGGAGTTTCACAAGTCAACCTGTCCTTACATCACATCTTTTGACCTAGTTCTGTGAAACTGGTAACTGATATTTTTCAGTTTGTTTGTAGGTTGACCGGGGCACAGGAAAATTACAGATCCTGTGTAAAATCTGTACAACAAGACTTGTTTGACTCATGTCCAGTAGGCCACAGGATACCCCAGACTTCCCCAGCACAGGGCTCATAAAATCCAAGTCTCAATCTTTCCATCTGTAACACGCAAGGAATTTTTCTGCCATTGTAAAGCACTTTGAGAGATATCAGAGCTGTGTTGTAAGTGTAACAGACAGGGAAGTGAGACGGAAAGATTGGTGAAGCCCCAGTGCTAAAATAGGATGCTCTCATCACTCCCACCTTTCTGGTTTTCCTCCTGCACTTTGGTTTCTGCAAGAAGGGAACTCAGGAATGGGAGTTGAAAGGGGGCAGCAGAAACCAGTCGCTGACCTGGACATTAAGAGCATCAGAGAAGTGCAACTCTGTCCCAGGTACACCGAATTCCTCTGCACTGTTAAAAATTTTACCTTTAATCAACACTTTGCAAACAAAACTGTACAAGGAGAAGCAAGAGCTGCTCCACATGACACAGGAAATTTGCACTGGGGAGCCAGCAAGTTGTTTGTGGTCTGCGGGTGAGGTGTTGACCTTTATTTGGTCCAAGTGTTGAATAAGCCGTGGTAATTCTTGGGCGCTTCTGGTAAAGAGCTGCAGTAAGGGAAGATCAGTGCTACTCTGTGCTGAATGGTTTCAAGACAAAAGCTGTGATTCCATAGGTGGGGATTGCGTCTTGGTCAGAAACAGAGTGAGCTGTTCTGGTGCTCAGGGAAAGCCTGTCGCTTTGGATCTTTCACACCTACTTCTCAATGTATCAAAACCAGAGGCAGTGGCAAAAAAAGGAAGGGGGTTTTTGGGGTTTGTGCTCCGCCCTTCACAGGACAGTGCATTTGCTCTGCTAATCTGTCTTCTTGTCCTGATTTTTGCCCACGTTAACACACCACTTCACTGTAGCCGTTATAAAGCACAAAGACCGGGTGTAAAATCTTCCCTAGATCATATCTTGGAGAACTGGATCAAATCTAGCAGAATTGGAAAACAGGAAGGTGAAAGTTCCCATTCACATGGCTGTTATAAATTCATCCTGAACGTGACTTCCAAACACCCTATTTTGAGGCAGCTTTGGCCTTTCACTTCGAATCTTAAATATGTTTGTTTATTTCCCCAACCCCATTCATCGTTCCCATTATGTTTCCATTTGCTCAATTTCCCACTGTGTTTGTAGCTATAGTTTGTGTAGTGTGTTTAGGTACTTAATGAATCAGAATTAAAGAAAATAAGGGGCAGACCTGCTAGGCAGTTTTAGCTTCCAGCAGAGCATCACTACTGTGTATTAAGTCCACTCTGCAGGTCAGGACTTGGAAAACAATGCTAATTCCTTTCCTGTAGGGAATCTCTTTGTGGGCTGGAGTTCTGTGTCGGCTGGAAGCTCAGTTGCACCTAACAAAGAGATTCAAGGAAAAAAGTTAGGAGTGGGGAGGAAATGAACAGCTATGAAGTTGGGTCAGCAGTTAAGACCGAGTTGTTTTGTCTTTGCAGCAGGGATTTCAGTGCTGGTGTGATGCTCTGCTCTCCCTGGAATGGCTTACTGTAAATATAGAATTGGAACGAGTGATTATAATTTAAGGTAGATTTAAAGAGCTGTAAGAGCTGTAGTTCTTGAGATAGGTTTTCTCTTTGTTCCAAATGACTGGTAGTAATAGAAGCTATTACTAGCTGGGAAGTGAAAATGAAAGAATAGGGAGAAATAAAAAAATAAAGCGAAGAATCTAATGTCTCTAAAATCAGGTTTTATGTGCATTGGGGCCAATTATGGTTATTGTATCATTACAGTGCAGATTTGAGGCTACTCCAAAAGCCCTCATTCTGCTTCTCCAGATCCAGCATGTTTGGTTTATGTTTATGATCAGTTGCGAATTTCTTGACCTTTTAGTACTTGTTTTAGGTGATGACCAGATATTTCTAATATCATCAATCACCACTATAAACACAACCTTAATTTCATCTTACTTCACCCATTATCTAGGAAAATAAAACACTGTGCATAGAAGTGCTTCTGTATTTGTTCTGCTATTAAGTAGATTTAAGAGGTTTTAATGGAGAAGGAGCTGGCTGTGCTTGAGGCTGACCTGGGGGGAAAAACGCCCTGGGACTTTGCTGAGGGAATAAGAGGTGAATATGAGAGAGAAAGGTGATGAATGTAAAAGAGCCCTGTGGGCAGGTGGAGTGAGCCTGAGAAGTTACTGCAGGATGAGAAGGACTGACAGACTGACAGTAACCAGGAATATTCCCACAATAGCAGAGAGCGTGTGAAACCCAGGAGGGTGAAATACGGGACCTTGAAGTTTTTTGTCCTTTAATGCTGCCTGTTTCTCTTTTCCTTCAAGCACCTGCTGGTTGATTCTGTTGTTCATAACATGTGTTTACAAAGCTGGAGTTCCTGTTCCCAGTGGGAATTTCAGGGTCTCATTGCCAGTGGTTTGTTCTCAATCCCGTAGCTGTAGCTGTTACTAGTGAGTGTATTTCTCTGCCATTGGGAGCTTAAACCCAGACAAGGTGTTCCCAAGTTGAATTTTCTCCTTACTCCAGGCAGTTGGGTGGTTCCTAGAAGAAAACCTATGAAATTGTACTACAGGAATAGGCACATAACTAACTTTATAATGCAATGTAATGTTCATGGCACTTTACAGTCAAGATGTGTTACATGTTTGTCATCATTGTTTTGGGAAACCAAAGAAACAAAATCGAGCCTAGAGGAAAATTTCTTAATCTTCACCCCAGTAGACCAGAAGAATATTCTGCATACCGACTCTCTCCTTCCCTGGCCCATCTCGGTACAAAGGCAAAGAGCTGCTGAATCTGATCTTAGCTCGCTGACAACAGGAGCATTTTTGGAGTGACATAACGTGGATCAAGGCAGGAATGAAGCCCAGTCCTTCAGTTTCTGGACCAACAGAAACTGTGTGGCAGGGAGAGGGCTAAAGCCTGTGTTGTTTTCTGCTCATTAACAAAATGCTAATCAGCTTTGTGGAAAGATTCGCAGTAGATGATGTTACTGTGGCACCACTGACTTACCGGGTGTGTTAGCCTAGGGCACTTCAAATTAGGTGATTGAAACATCTGACTCTTTTGAAACCAATTCAGTTTTGCCCATTGACTACTTTCAATTCTGTCACCATTTAAGGCAAGGAAAAGAGCGATGCTAACTCCTTGTGGGGCTGGGACAAATCCTGTGGTACAGCCGCTGCTGTGTGCCCGCCTCTGCTGCCTCCCTCTGCTGAGCCGCTGTGTCGATTTCCAGGCATCGAATTAGTCTTCCAGTGCTGGAAACATCCATTTTTGAGTTACTTCTGAATCAATCTGCACTGTCTTCTGTGCTGAATGACAAATCCATCAGTCTTCTTCGCATTCCCCTGGCTTGGGTCTGCTCACTGCTGTGAAGAAGTTTCTGGCCCTCCAGGGAGCTTTTCTAAGCTGCATTCTGCTGTGAGCTTGCTCCCTCTGTTTCTCTCTCCCTCCGTGCTCCATCTTCCCAAAGTTTTTTTTTTTCTGTGCAGAGGATGCTCAGTTCCTCTGGGAGAACCAGCAGCTTTCCTTTTCCTCCTGGAGATTGCCCCCTGATCCAAAGTACAGCAGCCCAGGAGCAGGTAGAAAGACTGCCTTCCTTTCTACTACTCACCTTCAATTTTTAAAAATTTAAGTATTTTTTAAAATATATTTTAAAACATTTTATTTAATTTTTTTTGCAGGAAACAAGTAGTTAGAGCTACCTTTCCAGAATCAATAAGTGGTCATCCGTTCACCCCTCGCTGATGCCTTCTGTCCAAGCTCTCTGGTAGCAGTTCAATCCAAAGGTTTATCAGCTTTGGGTCCTAGGTTGTATAATGTATTTCCAGAGTGTTTCCATTTCAAATTGCTCATTTTTTAACTCATTTGTCGCGATTCCAAGTCTGAGTGGATATCCACTTTTAAAGCACATGACTGGAATATGATGTGGGGATTGGTTTTTAAGGAGCAAGTTTTATAGAACTGTAGATGTTGTAGATTCTGCCCTAAGAAGCATTTGTCTCTAAAGGGCATCTTTTTCCCCTCTGTGTAGGGACGCCCTCTCCCTGTGAAGGTCATCTTGTGACAGTGAGCTGTGGTGTGTAGAACTTAGATCCAGACCAAGAGATGCACCAAACTGCATTTCTACCACATGACCATCGTGGGGGCACAGAAGGTTTTTTGTTTCTTTATGCTTTTTCTTCTTCCCTCTAGAACCCATAATCCCAGATTTTTTTTTTTTTTTTTTTAACATCAGTTTTGGTGAAATCACAGTTAATGCATTTCCTTAAAGCTCTTAAAGAGTGGGAAAGCCATTCTCATCCATCTCACTCTGCAAGTCTCTTCTTGTTTTTCTTCTCACTAGAATTCAATGTCCTGTTCCTGGCACCAAGCTAGGATAGCTTAAAATAATACCAATGTGTTGAGTGTCTGACAGGAGAATAAATGCATTGTTGAGTTAGGACCTATTTGATTTAAATTAAATAAAATGCCTCTAAATGTAAGAATGAAAAAACATGACATACCTCATTCTCAGATCCATTTTATGGTGTTCACCCCATAATCCTTTTATTCAGACACGCGTGACATATGCGTTATCAGCAATGGGCAGCCTAACGCTGCAGTAACCAGGGAATTTAAACTCCGTATTTTATTTAACAAAACCTTTTTGTGGGTGTTGGATGGGATCTGTTACTCTGCTTGCTTAGACTGAGGGTCCAGTGCTGCTGTTTTTAATACTTTATGTTGAACAATGAGGGAAGGAATGAATTTAAAGCAGCAAACTTTGTATTTATGATGACTAAGGGCACCATTCTGCAGAAATTTGCCTTCTGGTGAATTTGCAATGTTCTTTCAATGAACAGCACAGTTATATTTTTTGTGGAATAATAAGATTAATATGGGGACAAATACAAATATAATGGTTATTGTATCTTCCTTGTGCTTTGATGGATTGGCTTATCCTGTCCAGTCCAGAGTAACTACTAGATTTATTTTTAATTTTTTTCAATAATGCTGGTAACTGTGAGGGAGCTGGAACTTTGTTCTGTTTAGATGTTGAAACTGTAGTCCCGATAATACAACTCAGTAGTCATTGACTGACTTGTCCCACACCAGTGATATCCTTCCATGCTTTCAGGGAGTGTTGAGATTAAACTCAGTCTGTGATCAGTTATTAATAAAGCCTGCTGAACATGTGCCCTATGTCCCTATTTCTGACTCATCCACTACAATTATTTAACAGAAATTTAATTATCCTTGGAGCGTCAGCTCTGATCCAACCGAAGTGTGCAGAATGGCTGAACAGTTATTTCAGTGATGGGCAACAGCATCACAGGAAGCTTGATTTTCCTAGGAAGTGGGCTAAAATAATATTTGAAATAGAAACAAGTCTGAAAGCCAAAATATACCTCCATTGCAATCAGAAGTTCACCAGGACTTCCTGGGGTGGCCACATTTTGGTGTTTCGGGCAGACATGTAGAGGCTGCAAAAGAGCTTTTAATCTTTCCTTGGCTGTAATGGAAACACAGGCTGTTGTATAATTCATTTGGTTCAGACTCCTCCTCAAAATACCTCGAAAAGGAGTGGTGATCAATTTTAGTGGGGCAAAGAAAACCTACATAAATTAAGTTGGTTTGGGTTCTTTTCCTTGTTTCTTCAATTTGAGAATAACATCTTTAATAAATGTGGTCAGGAGTTTTCTACACACGCTTCTGGAAAATTCAGTCATTAAAAGATAACACAGAGGTTATCGATATCATGACTTTGAATTAAACACCTGCAGTTTGTGTATGGTGCCAGAGAATGAAATTCAGCCAGCTCCCCATAAAGAAGGAAAGGTCCAGAATGTGGATTGGAGGGATGCCTGCTTTCACTTGGACTAGCAGACTTTTTAAAGGTAGGTGGGTGGCTTAAGGTAGAACAGCTTTTAATGGCTAATGAATAAACAGGTGGTATCTCCATTCTCTCTGTGCAGATAAGTCGGTGCTCATCCCCTAATTAGGATGGCAGAAGGGAAAGTGAGCCTGGATGTCTCAGGACAGTATCAAATTTATCAGGAGAGACAGTATTGTACAGCAGGTGCTCAGTCCCTGCCCTCAACAGAACTGAAACCTGCTTGGATCTACCTTTTGAAAAGACACAATAGGTACAAATTTGTTCATTTGTTTTGGTGGGAGGTGGAATATATACAAATTCAGTGAGAGCAGGAAAGTGACTTTTCCTCGCCTACCTGAGGATGTTCTTGCTCCTGCAAAGAGACACTAGAAAATAAAAAGTGGTGGGAGCATCACTGCAAGCGTTTTTGTCCTCATTTTGCAACCTTAGCCAAAAGTGTGTGAAAACCACATCCTGGATTGGATCCTTCCACAGAAATCAAGGAAGGAATGCCTGGGCTTGTGTCCTGGGAGAGCCCATACATGGATTAGAAGCTTGGGTGCTTGGTGAGGTCTGCCCTTAAACCAAAGGGAATTTACAGTCTTAAAATGTAAGGACTACTTGGGTCATGTGTCTTACTGTGTGATTTTAGAGATTATAGATTTAGGCACCAGTTATGAAACTGGGGAGGAGCTGCATCTGTTGTCTGTCGAACTCTCCCTGCTTTTGTTGTTCTCCTTATCAGATGGATACCTGGAAAAGCTACCCAGTATCTTCCTGTGATGTAGGATTGCTGATCGTGAACACTTCCTAGTATATTTTCTTAGTGTTTTTTTTAGAAGGTCCCATGATAATTCCTAGGAAATATCACAGCTGATGGTATCATATTGTTTCGTTTTTCCTAATACTATGCACAAAGTTTTCTTAGTTCCTTCCCTTTATGCTTAGCTGTCTTCTTTTCTGTCACTCTTGAGACACTTTGTTCAGGCTGCATTATTTGCCTGTTCCTGGGGACCTTTTCCTCAAAGAACTGCAACATTAGCACTGTGAGTCACCGCAAGTTTTGCCTCTTTATTGATCTTTTCTACTGATTCTGACTGTTTGGAGTAATTTACTTTTTTTTTTTTTCTTCTTGCCTCTTTACTGTTGGTTTTCACAGAATATCTTACTGGAAAGATATGTGCTGACCCAATTTGCTTAGACAGTATCTTTTAACCCTAACACAGAAGAGTCTTGGAGATTTGGCAATTTCTCAGGTTAAGAAAATGGGCTAGATTCAGGAGGAAGGCATTATATTCTGACTAATTCTCTTGGAATATTTTTTCTACTTCAAATTGTGATGCTTTTACTGCCAAATTTTTTTTTATGGTCCTGTGATGTGCACAGGTTGGGTTTTTCCTGGACATCTGCAGCCAGCCCATGAGAATGGGACACTGTGTGTGCTCTCTGGATATTCTGAAGATGTGAACTACGTGACTGTATTAGCACCATGCATGAGCTCACAAGCACAAGCCCAAAAAGCAGGATGAATACAGCTGGGAGGTTTTGGTCAGCTCAGAGCTCAGGGACAACATTACCAGTCTCTCCAATGAATTATTTCCATTGCAAGCTCTTCAGGGGTATCAGTGCTCTGAGTAAAATTGATGGTGTCTGAAAAGAAAAATAACAGCAGGAAATACAGATAAACAGACTGTACACCTAAATGTTTTGCTCAGTCTCTAATTTCCTATTAAAGAAATACCCCACATATTCCCAAGGGAGACGTTTCTTTGCAAGCAGTGACAACCTTTGTAGCTGTCAGTGTGTAAGAAAAGCTGTTGAAATATGCTATTAAAGAATCGCATGTTCTGTTGATATAAACCTGATATTGCTTCAAATTTCCTATTACTGAAAGAAATACATTTAGAGTAGTCTGTAAAATAGTGCTTTTGCCTGGAACCACCACCTTTTCTCATATAAGTCATCATCCTTAATAGATAAGCTTTCCATTAAGAGCTGGAGAAGGTGCTAGTTTTTCTTTCAGCAGTTAGAAATAAGAACAATAAATGTGTGGGGGAAATGCACCAATTTGGTTAGGAACATCAAAGTGTGTTCCTATCTGAAATATAGACAAATCAGTTCAGAGAAGGCTCCAAGTATAGAATTATTGACCCTGGAGGGTAAGATACAGAATAACCTTCCTAGGCTGTACTTAGTCAATTTTAAGTAGTGTTTGCAAGGTGAGTGGTTGAACAGTCTCATCCCCCTCAGCAAAATATTAATAGTAGATTGCATCACAGCTTTTCCTAAAAGTTTTTTTTTCCCCTTTATAAATTACACTGCTGTAAAAGTATATTAATGTTCTATATATCTATTAATCTTTTGTAAGACAATATGAATACATCCAGATGATTGATGTAACTCATAAAAGGCCATAATTGTCTCTCTTTTTCTGATCTGGTTGCTAATTTTGTGATGTGGTCTCAGTTCTGGGGCCAACTGGTTGAGCCCTCTCTGTGGTGTGTCATAATCCTGGAAGCAATGAGGTCTGCACGTGCTACATCCAAGTGTAGGGTGAAAGATTAACCCAGGAGATCACAGGGTTAAAATAATTTTTAATCTTTTAAAATATAAATACAAATCTCATAAGTTAACCTTTGAGATTCAATTCTTCTTTCACATGGGGCTAATTGTATGTCTGCTCTGTGACATTTTGAAACCTACCAGGCAAGAAAATATTCTGTTTTATTCAAAATGCTTTTGAGCCATCTATTCCAGAAGTGCACTGTCCTCCTGACAACTCAAATAGGAAGCAGTCCTGGCTGTGTTGCCAAGCAAGGAAGAACATCTCATCCTGTGACATATTCAGTATGTATATGTAGGACACATCCTGGGAAGTTAGCAGGTGAACGCTGTCCTTTAAATTTACCACGCAGTACAAGTATGACTTGTGTCAAGGAATGTGTACATTAGAAACAAGGGGAAAGAAATTGCTAAATTTAATTATATGCTGCCAGTCAAAGCCTATAGTTCATATAATCACCTTTGGTCCAACATCAACAACTGTCAACAATATATTTTGAAAATAACTTCTTAACAAAATCGGAAGCAAACAAGATTGTTTAAATCTTCTTTGGGAAGATTAGTTTCCGGGGGAGTTATTCTGTTATACTGTGATTTCCAGTAACTACGTCAAATCTTTTCAGTAGTGATAGTGATTATGAGCAGTGATTCAAAGTCCATCTGTGAATTCAGTCCGCAGTCTTACAGAAGAACAGGACCCCCTTTCCTCCTGATGTCTGCTTAGAGTGTGACTCATTAACCACTGCCTTCTGAGCCTCAGGCCAGCTGCTTTTCACTCAGTCATCCCCTCATGAAGGCAGCAACATCCCAACTTGGCGGCAGAAGTGCTTAGGAGGCTGTGTCAAAAACCCAGACAAAGTAGGCGACATTCCTCTGCTCTCTCCTCATCCACAGATTTTTTTGATAAATATTTGGCAACCAGTTTAGTCAATCACAGTAAATTTAGTAAATCTGTGGTAAAAATATGCTGTTTATTCCCAGTCATCATCTTCCCCTTTCTTACCACATAGGACTTTAGAAAGGATGTGCTCCATGATTTCCCACGGGGCTGAAGCGAGTCTGAGCAGCTGGTAATCTCCCTGATTGTTTTTAGCCTTTTTGAAAACAGTCACTGTATTTGGGGTCTTTCCTGGCTGTCAGGGCCCTCTCCCAGACTTCAAAACCTTTCAAACCTGATAGTGAACAGCCCCACAATCACATCAACTGGTTCTTTGGGCACATTTGAATGACACCCAGCCATCCCTCCCTGCCATGTTTGGGTTCAGATTGCTCAGGGGACCCCAATTCCCTGCTCTCTCTGATAGTAAGAATCGCGTAGGGAATAGAATAAAACTTCAGAGGACTTGAATTAGTTGTGCAAGAGCCAAATGGATTCCTTGGAGTTCAATATGATATCACTGAGACAGGCACCGTTGGTTTTGTTTAGTAATGGATGCTAAATGATCATCAAGCCAAAATTTAAATAATCATACGCAAAGGAATAGTTTTCATTCAAAATTTTGTCTCTTAATTTAGCTAGAAGGACATGGATGGTTCACTTCATGTCTCTTTAGGAAATCTGAGCTTTACTTAGAGAGTAGGTCTTGAGTTTGGTCTTCCAATATCAACAGGGAATTGCCCCACAGAGGCAGAAGGAAATGTTCCTTGTGGACAAGGGTGCCCAGGGTGGGGCAGCAATGTGCACTTGCTTGATGACTCTGGGGTAGTGCTGTAAGAGCTGCTTCATTCCCCACCTTTCTGTACAGTTTGAATGTGGGATACTGTTCTATGTTAGCAGTGTATAAGCTTCAACAAACATTTCAAGAACAGCATTAGTGTGGGTTAGCCCCATTTTTTTTCTGAGTAAAAACTCAAGAATGGTTTTCTTAAAATACTGATTATTAAATTCTTTTCTATGTCACATTTTAGCAGTGCCCACAGATAAAGAAATAATATATGCGTAAGGCAGACCTGGGAAGAAGATCTGTAATTCTTTGTAAGTCACATCCTTCTGAATTCACTCAGAGTTTTATGGAGAGCAAGCACAGAGGTAAAACTCCAGCCTGTTTTTCGACTCAGACTAACAACTTTTGCTCATACAAAAATGATTCACATTTTTAGTCTGTTAGTTTGTGTCTTACACATTCAGGGCTTGTAGAAAAATAATTTGAGATGAACCTCAAAGCAGTTACAACACCTGAAAACTTATCAAATGTAGGGATATTTTTCAGCTATGGAAAGAAATTATCATTAACCACAGTCATCGAGCGCTTGCAGTTTTCTGCCATACAGGAACTTTGTTCTCCCCTCAGTCTGTGAGCTGATGTAGTGACAAGCTGCAGAGAGATGACAGATTTTGCTAAGGATTTGGAGTCTGAACACCTGTGCAGTGTCATGCATTTAAAAATAGAATGTGACAGCAAAACACATCAACCTTCTAATGTCCAAATGGAAACCACGGGGGTTTTTTCTTCAGCTTTTATCCAGAGAAATCACTTTCAATCATCACTGGCCAAGTGAAAATACCAAGCAAGGCTGTTTTGTTGTGGTCCAAAATAAACAGGAACAAATCAGAATGGTAAGCACAGGTGCACAGAAGATATTCAGTAATCCCCATTTCTTTCCTGTCAGTGCTGTTGTGCATCTCTGAGGGGGCAGGTTATTAATGGTCCAGAGCAATTTCTTCAGGAAACCCTCAGAGGTGGGTTAAGAGAGGGCTGCCACCAAAGCTGCTTTGCATACCTTGACTTCTGTGTGACTCACTCAACCCTCCAATGAATGTATCAGAAAAACAACCAACACTTTTTTTTTTTGTTTCCTATAATCTCTCTGGGAGAAAAAGAAGCATTAACCAAGGGCAAAAAGATAAAAAGAGGCTTGCTTGATTACCAGGTTGGATGTGTGCATTCTGCTTTCCTCGGGAGGAGCCTGCCTCACTGGCAGTGTTGGAAGGGAACATCTCTGCTGCCCGTCTCCCTTAATAGTATCCTTGAAACGTTAATCAAATCGAAAGCACATAATCTGTTTTGTTGGTGGTTTTTTTGTTTTTTTTTTTTTTTTTTTACAGAGGGAATGAGGTTTCCCAGTCTGCCAGAGCCTCTGAGCCCTCTGCCAGGCTGCTCTGCTCTGTTCTGCTCTAAGGTTGAACGTAATTACTGGGCACACCATGGGCTTCCCAGGAACCCAATCCATCCCTTTTTTCCCATTACACAGTGCTAATGTTTCAGCAAGTGCTCTTTCTTCAGCAAAACCTTTGTTTTCAGAGATCAGATGTTTTTTCTTCACGTTGGGTGCAATAAGTTTGAGAAGTGGTTTTGGCCTCTTTTCTATCGCAGTTCTATTAGCTGTGTTTAAAAGGACATTTATTCGGTGTTTTGGGACAAGATTTTTATGTGATTGTATGAGGCGTAATTAAAGAGGGTCCATATTTAGCTCTTCTGTGCTCTCATTTATGGATGAGAAAGGCAGAAATACACTTTAAACTCAGACAAGAATTAGCATTTTGGATGACAAAAGCTATCACACATGAATGGGTTGCTTCTTAAAATCAACAAAATAAATTAGACTCCCTGTTTAGGAGCATCTGGCACCCTTAAAACCTAGTTCATATAATGATGTCTCTGTTTGTTAAAAAGAATTATGTAACAATATGGTTGATTTATTTCAAGATGATTGGCTTAGCAACTTAATTGGACTATGCAGTATACCAGAGCACAAAAAAAAAAAATTTAATTAGCTCATTTGTTTGTGGATGACTGCAAGCACTGCATGTCAGGCTCGGCTCCCTTAGAGGTGAGCAGCCATTTGATCCTGTGAGGAACCAAATCTTGTCAGATACCACAGAAGCCACGCTCACACCCAGGGAACAACTGCACCACGCTGCTGTTCAGGTGTTATCAAAGCCCACAGAAACCTTTCTTGGAATCCAAAGAGTGCTCTGTGACTCCTGGCAGACACAGGAACCTTTCTGGAGGAACAGCAAGGCAAAAATGTCCCTTGAAGAAAAAAACTAATTTTCTCCCTCTGTGGCCTCTCTTTTCCCTTGGGCTGATATTCCACCTTCCAGCTCCCAAATACTATTAACATCCCAGAAAATTAGCATGCTGGATCCAGGTCTTGTATTCACCCTGGTGCAAAGTTTTATGTCCTTTATTTCCAGGGTGGCTACTCACACATGAAAAACATGCATTTGCAACATCATTTGACTCCTTCATGAGGTCCCACCTCTCAGCTGAGACAGAACAGTATTATTATTATTATTATCATTGTCATTATGATATTATTTGTCATTATGATATTTTTGTTATTATAATAATATAATAAGAATAATAATAAACTTCTTAGTACCATAAGAGTAACATTTATTGTAATTACTTAATATCCAAGTAGTATTTTCAGAATAGCACTTGACAGTGGTTCAAATATCTGTCAAGATCTCTCCATTTTATTTCAGTTCCAGATGCAGCTTGTGTCAGCCAAGGGACTGCTGACTTGTGGGCAAATTCCACTTAAGTGGAGTTAATCACAACAGCTTAAGTTGTTTCTATACTCTTAATTTTACACCAATTTAAATAAAATTAGAGGTGTGGATGTTGTCCCGCATGATTCCTTTTTCCATTTCTATAATTGAACATCAAACTCCCCACTTCTCTCCCACCCCACAAAGCACACAAAAAACAAGAAAACCTAAATTAAAATCAGTATAAGGATTTGACTTAAAACATGAAAGAAGAAATCGGGCTGAAATTCCATACTTATCACACCCTGTACTTCCTAGATACAAGTGCACATCTGGTGTGTGAGATAATGCGCTGTTTAGAGACCATGGTAGAACACAGAAAACTGGAAATGAGTCTCAAGTCTTAACACTACATTTCTTCACCACTGGGAGCAAGTAAGGCCCTGCTTGCCACTCTTTTTGTAGGTTGTGTGATTTGATTCCCTCTGGTTTTTTGCTCTGTAAATAATATAGGCATGAAGGGAATTGGGAAAGGAATGGTTCTGTAAGAAGTATTTTGTGGGGAACAGCTGAGAAGGGTTTTTTATCAATTCTCAGACCATATACCAAAGTTAATTGTAATATTAGCCACAGGATAAAAAAAAAAGAAGAGATGCTCTGTTGGAGCCATAAGTAGAGCAATAAAAACATGTATCTTGTTCATTCACTTATCACATGTTATAAACCATTAAAGCCAAAGGCAGTGGTTTGCCATTCTCTGCAACAGAGGATATTCTCTCAGGCCTCCCTGGTGCTACAATTCACTTGTGCCACATCCACACCCCTCAGTTATTTGTGTGTTCCTAACCTGTAGCTGTCAGACAGGGGAAGTTAAACCTGCAGCCGCTGTGCTTCCCTGTTACTTCCTACTGAGACTCATGGGTGTCTGCACAGGTCTGACTTCTGGTAGGGAATATTTTCCATGTACAGTCATGCAAAATGCAAGACTTTTTTACAGAAAAATGACATGGGTATAGTGTGTTTAGCTTTGGACTTATTGTACAGGAAATTAACTACTTCTCTAAACGTAGACCATCAGACCTGATCTGACCTTTTAGTACTTCCACACAGTGGTGGGAGCATCACAGCCTGGCTACGAGGCCAGGGAAGTGGCATCCCGAACCAGAGAGAGGAGCAAACCAGCAGCATAGTGACCCTTCCTCCCCACTCCAACCTGTTTATCCCATGTACTGACCATGGAGATGAGGAAAAGCAGCGAAGTGAAGCATGTAGTTGTCACTCCAGAGAAGACATCTCGTCACAAGCATTGAGCAGCAATGAACTGCACATCAGAAGGTTTTGGACATTTTGATCCATATGCAGCTGTCTGAATTTTTGCAGAATTTCAAGCAAAGTTGAACCAGAGCTCATCTTATAGGACATACAACTTATCTGCGCTAATGAGGTGTTGCACTTTGCTGGCTGGAAGGAGATCTGCTGAGATCCTTTTCTGGACCGGGATCTGGAAATAACTGTGTTCAGTGAAGTAACATAATTGAGCTCCTTGTTCCCTGAAGGTAGGTGATAGCAATCCTCGTTTCTCACTGAGCACAGCCATCCTGCTCTCCTCCACACATGGCTTGTGGACAGAAGCTACAATGCCTCAAACAGGAGCTGGAACGTTCCCAGCCTCAAACCCAGCTAAGTAGAACAGGGAAACCAATATTTACCAATTTCTGAGCCAAAATCTGTAGCAGACTACTTTGCTTATACTCTGGTGAATTTGATGGTCGTGACTGGTCCAGATGAGGTTTGCACCAGTGGCTGATCCAGGCACACAGGGAAGTGGCACAGGGCTGTGCTCCATTTATCCTTATCCCTGCAGCATTGCAGGCAGGTAGGACAGACAAGCCCTTCCTGAAATGGTTCATCACAAGAACTGGCACTTCTGTAGCTATCAGAAGGTGCAATGTAATTTGATGTAACAAGTTTATTGGCCTGATCATGGAGACTCAGAGACTTATAAAATCACACTTTTATTACTGATTCAGTCACGCACATACATATTTATAGCTTTGTAATTGATCACATAGGGCAACACATTAAATTTTAATACAGGGAATTACCTCCTGTCCCTGTAGAACCACCTTTTGTATCCACAGGAGACAGTTTAAAACATTTACAGCAGAGTTGCTTTTATGTCTGTCATACACTTATTACCAGCTTTGGTCTAGGCAGTTAGATTTAGATTTGTTTCCTTCTTTGATCTCCACAATCTGTGGGAAAACACACATTAGACACAGGAAGGATTGCGTGACTTTTGAAGCCTGGCATCACTTACACATCACCGGTTCTTGTAGCTTCCCTTTATCAGCTCGCATCTCACATCTCTCCTTCTAAAAACCTGCTCTTCCTAACCCCTGTATGTTTGGGGTTTGAGATTACTCAGGGCACTTGTTAACACTCATTCCCAAACCTGTGCATGACCAGTGCTTTGGTTTCTTATACAGACTCAGAATGTGACAATTTAGTGAAAAACACCTCGCCTTGTCCTGTTCAGTCAATGTGTGAATTAAGCGGTGACCGTAAGTCTTATTAGCAATTATGGGTCCTTCTGAACTGGTTTATTCAGCTTTTTAAATAGTAGTGAGAACTGACTGCTACAGAGAGGTAGTTTTCCGAGTAAATCTTAAATTAGCAAAGTCTGTTTTGGAAGCAAATTCATTATTTGCCAGGGAGGGCAAGACTGTGGTCAACTGAAAAAAAGAATAGCCGCAAAAGAAAGGAACACTTTGGTTTTGTGCATGGTCAAGTCCTGGAGCAGGGAACAGTCAAAGGGGTTGTTAGGGAATGTGGACAGGAGTATCCATGGAACCTTCCTGGCTGAAGGTGTCCCTGCCCATGGCAGGGGGTTGGAACAATATGATCTTTAACGTCCCTTCCAATCCAAACCATTTTGTGATTCTGTGATTAGCTAAACTTTGGGGGGAAAAAAAGTCTGCTGTAAGTGAAGCTAAACAAGCCAACAGAGCTGAGATTTCTCACTTCAGTGCTTACCTAAACTGGCCTCAGGTTCAGCCCTTTGGGGATTTTTCAGGTTTGGGATCCAGCTGGCTGGATCCACTGATATTTGCATTCCAGTTTGCATTATTTGTGCTAACACAGGGAAGACTTTCTCAGGTTATGCTTTTATACAGCCTTTCCTGTAAAACACCTTAGTGTGCCTCCGAAGAGAACACTTCCTCCTGCCCTGTTTCTGGGGCTGTACATTTTTGGGGGTGTATGTTTCAGACACGAGTGCTGTAAAAGCAACATGTTAAAGTGCCATTGCCCTCGCCCCCAGCCCCCCCAGATGATTTATCTGCTGTCAGGGCTTGTTTCACCAACTGCCAGCACCCTGCTAGTGCAGTTCTTTTACACAACCTGGAAATGTTATTCTTTATATGCCAATTGGAATACATCAAATGCGTCATGGAATGAGACCAAATTAATACTTGGGGTTATGTGCAATGTAATTCACAGTGAAAGATTGGAAGATGTAAAGATGTGTTGAATGTGCTCCCTTCTTGTTTGATACAGATGTGGAGCAAATAGGTTTGAAATTATATTTCTGCATGCAAATTACAGCAATTTGTATTAACTCCTATTGTGCTAGAATATAACATTTTCATCTGATCTAAGCCCTTCTGTCTTCAGATCCTCTTTGTGTTCTTACAGTGCATTTACAAAGATCTTAGATATTAATTATCTTGGTAAATTCCTGCAAGGGAACAAACCAGGCACATGTTGTGACATTCTTCCAGGCGAACTAGGTGTCAAACTCATCTCCCTTTGTTAAACACAACTCATGGATTTATTGTATCGGGGCAGATGACTGACCAACTTCTAATTAAGCCCTGTTAAAACTTACATGGTGTGACTGGATTTCAGATTTGAACCTTGTCATTTTCAAAGTGTCTCAAACCTGTCATTTTGTTTTTTCCGAAAAGGAATTCTGATTTTCCTCTTCTTGTGGACAAAAAAAAAATGGCTGAATGAATTAAAAAGGATTAAAATTGTGTTTCAATAGGACCTTACAGTATGAAGTCACTGTTATGAAGAACACAATGGCTGCAGGCGTGGCTGGCTCCTGCCAGGCAAAAGCTAATATTGTTTCACCTTAAAACTTAATAATCGGGCAGCCTCGGTCAATGATTTTCTCTTCTTTAAGAGAGTAATTCATTTAGGAAAGCAGCATGCATGCGTGTGTGTAGGCAGCAGTGAAATACCTCCAAGTGCCCCAGTGTGCTACCTCATGCTAAGTGGTTTGAAAAGGAAAAAGAATTTTAATTTAATTTAGAAAACTGCTGTGGCCTTCCATGCATTCAGTGGGGAGGACACAAGCTGTGAGCAGGCGTGGAAACAGCACAGCTCCAGCTTCCACACTGGCTGCGTGGTGGGCAGGAGGACAACCCTCAGCCTGGTCTTCATCCCAAACTTGTGCTGCCGTCTGGAGCAGGTGGGGGAAGGCTTGCCCAGCAAGGGTTTTGGTGCAGTCCTGGGGTGGTGCTCACCTCCAGGCTTTTCCTGGGCCTCCATCTTACTGAAAAGATGTGGAAGAGCTTCTCCCCCGTGTGTGACCCTCGCACTCCTGGGCTGCATTTCCAAAGCAGCCTTGGCCCCGTGGTTTGCTCTGCTGCGCGCCCTGGGCAGCCTGATCCGCAACACCAGGCGCTGTTTGAGCAGCAGCGGGTCTCCCTGTTCCTCTGTGTCAGTACCAATCCAGCCTGCTCCTGCACTTCCCACGTGTTTCTGTCACAAAGCTTTTAAGCAGAAATATTTTTCTTAGGGAGATGCCACGAATGCACAGAGCAGCTCCCAGAGAGCTCGGGTCTGACTGTGCCGCTCAGGGTGCATTAACGAAAGCACACGTGGGCAGCAGGATTTCCAGCAAGAAACATCATCCCTGAAGAAAAGAACAAAAGTGTTCTCTGGAAGAGAGCTTTTAACCTGAGACTATTAGTCAATCTCCTCTGCTCAGCTGATGGACTCTTGGATACACCCACACACTTCCTTCAAACAGCAGGAGGACTCAGGAGGAATTCAAGAGTCACTGGATAACCCCTGTTAACTGGTTCTTTAGCAGGAGCTTGCCCAGGAACTTGGGGTGACCACAGCTTTCCTGGGATGTCAGTGCTGAAAGCACTTAGGGCAGCTCTTTTCCACTGGGAGCTTTCCATGCTGGGCTCTGTGGTGACCCTGCCTGAGCCAAGAGTGGTGCCAGAAAAATACCTTTTCATGCTTTAAACCGAGCATTTCCTCCCTAACCCTCAGCTGGGTTAGGGAGGAAATGCACCCTCTTAGCTAATACACACTGTGAAAGCTGAGGCAAAGGCCAGAAACTTGGGATTTGTTTCTGGTCACTCTCCCCTGGCTACAGTCATCTCTCTTTAAAGGCAGTGGAGTTTGGAAGCACACAGGCTGTTCTCCAGGAATGGGATCTTTATCTCCATCACGTCACTGGCAGGTTGTTAGAAAATGCAGCCTGCAGTGAAGCAACACAAAAATCTTGTGCTTGATTTAAATAATGGTGTTCATTACCTATTAAAATGTAACTTCTTGCTTTAAAAAAAGATTAATTAAAATGTACAAAAATGCCATTCAGTTACATTTTATGCTTCATCACTCATTCCCAGAAGTAGTATTCAGGGAAGCACGGCATTCTCAGTTCTGCCATTAAAAGCACAAATGACTATCAAACCTGTTCTTTTCAAAAGCCTGGCTCAAGTATCACCATTGTTAGATTTTTCATAACATATTAATTTGGTCATTACTGTTTTGCAAGATAATTGTATCAGTGATCTAACTTTTGACAGAATCCAAAGTGGCTGAAAATAGTTCACTGCAGCACCTTTGTCTTTTAAAGGCCATTTGGGGCTTGTTGTTTTAATCCTTGTGCAGCCTGATTTATCACTTCAAACATCTGTCAGCTGTGCTTTGTCTTGAAATTGATAGTGATAGTGTTACTGATTTTTCAAGAGCAGCTGGTAGAGGTTCATTAGTTAAGCTCTCAAAGGGAGTAGATAACTGTAATATTTTTCTTTGTTAATCATCTCTTACGCGTTGTAATAATACAGAGCTTGAAATCTGTTAGAAATGCACAGCTTCTCTCTGTTTCTAACTCGTCAGAAGCATCCTTTCATTCTTTTAATCTGGCTCGATTATTAAAACTCTCCTTTTCATAATGCAGTAAAAAATTGAATAATGGCACATGAGTGGGGAGAGAGAAAAAACAGCCTTTGCTGTGTCGCATTTAGCACTGAGGGAGGTCATCGGGGTCTCAGAGTTCGCATCCAAACATGAATCAACTCCAGAGAGGAGATTAAGGGCTCTTCCATAATTGATTTTTAATTTAAACTTTACAAGGCATACAAAATCTCATGACAACTTCAGTAAAGTCAGGTTCATTTCTAACAGATACAGCAGTTTTCTGTTCACGCACTTGCCCTGCCACGCAAAACAGCCTTCAGAGTTAACTGTAATTCTTAAAACATTTTCCCCTGCCAAAATCCCTGCCAGCCAGCCTCCAGCTGAGCACCACGGTGACTCCTGCCCGGAGCTTCCAGGGACCTGAGCATCTGTGAAGTCTCCTGCAGCTGAGAGCGTATCAGCGCTAGCAGCAGTTCCACCAGCAGCGCTCGCACACAGATAATTACCGCTTGAAATTAGTATTTTAATGAACTGATCCCGGCAAACATAAAGCGAAGTCTCCCAGGCATTAAGGAAATAAGCAGGAGGGAAATTATTAACTGTAAAGTTCAGCAGACGGCTGGTGGGCAGGTGCTGGCTTGGCAGAGGGGCTGCGTGTTCCTGCTTCCCTTTGTGGGAAGAGGATGCTGGGTTGGGGTTTGGTCCTGCAAGCTCACCTGGTTTTTAGGGACAGGGTTTAGTGGGACTTGGCAGTGCTGGATCAATGGTTGGACTCAATGATCTTTACAGTCTTTTCCAACCTAAATGACTCCATGAGCTGCACCTGCAAGCAGCACAACTTCAGTGTAGATTGAAAACACCTGGCCCATCTCACAGGGTTTCCAGGTGAATAGGATCATCTTTTAAATGTCTGCTAAAAATAACTAAATGCCAGGTCTCCCCCTTAAAAGAACAAGTCTCAGCCCCATAAGAAAATACATGTGGCCATAGCACCAGTGAAGTTCAGTGTGAAATAGATTATGAGAATTCAGCCTGAATTTCAAGAAAATGCCCAGAGTGACTGAAAAAAACCACTTGAGAATCAGCGGGGTTATATGGTGCTAATATAATAATAATCTAAGCTTTATCTACTGTATCTCAATGAGATATTTTTATACAAGATTTTTCAGACCCTTCACAGAAAGGTTTACATTTCTGTTACTTCCCCACCCTTCAAGAATGGATGGTTCATATATAGTGAAGAACTAAAACTATTTAGTGATATTTAAGAAAAAACTTTAAGCGTTGTTCCCCTACAAACGTACAAATAAGAGACCTAATTTTTATCTCAAAGATCTCTAATTTAGATTTAATGGGGGGAAAAAACACAGAGTTGAAGTCTTCAAGATGGGAATTGCTGCACATTTTTTGGCAAGAAACATTTCTCAGAACAAATTTTCTGTTCTCTCAGCAAAAAGGTAGATCAATTCAATGCATGGATGTAATTTAAAAGCTATCTATGCTCTAAGCAATTTATCCAATTGCGGCTGGAGGGAACACTTCAGATAACCTAAAACTACTTGTCAGGGTTGTGAAAAAGGCATATTTTTGAAATAGGAAGTCTTTGCAGGCTTTATTTTTAATTTTCACTCTTTTCTTCTGCTGCTTCTTCCTCCCAGTTTTGTTTCTTTACCAAAGTGCTGTTATAGTAAAACACTATTTTGTTTGCTTGCACAAATTGGAGAATTTTAAAGTGGGGATTTTTTTCCCTGTAAAATATGATACACTGAGTTTGAAGTATCAATTTTGTTTAAAAAACATGCAATGAAATTGTATCAGGTATTGAAAATTTCTCCCAACATACCCCTTTTAGTTTTGTATTTTTGTCTGTGGGTTATTTGGATGTTATCCCCTCATATTCTCATTCAACTAAATATTTCTATCTGTACCTTCCCTGGCCTTTAGGTAGATGCAGGTGTAGACGGAGACCTTTCTCCCTCAGATGGTTTGAGGAGGAATAGCAAAGCCCCTTTCAGTGGTCCTGTCTGGCTGAACATGAGTCCAGGTGTGTCCAGGTGGCCAATAGCACCTGGCATGTGACAGGAATGGTGTGGCCAGCAGGACCAGGGCAGTGCTTCTGCCTCTGGACTGGGCACTGGTGAGGCCAGACCTTGAGTGCTGTGTCCATTTCTGGGCCCCTCAATTCAGGAAGGACAGTGAGGGGCTGGAGTGTGTCCAGGGAAGGGAACAGAGCTACAGAAAAGGAGGCTCTGGGGGTCAGGCTCTGCTCCCTGGGAACACGGGACAGGACAAGAGGACACAGTCTTAAGCTGTGCCAGGGGAGGTTAAGGTTGGACATTTGGAGGAATTTCTTCACAGAAATGGTGATTAGACACTGGAGTGGGCTGCCCAGAGAGGTGGTGCAGTCACCATCCTTGGAGGTGTTTAAGGAAAGCCTGGACGTGGCACTCAGTGCCATGGTCTGCTTGACAAGGTGATGTTCGGTCATAGGTTGTATTCAATGATCTCAGAGGTCTTTTCCAACCTTAATGATTCAATGATTCTATTTACAGGCAGAAAATGTAATGGGGCTGCAAGGTTCAGTCATGAAGGCTTTCTTTCCTGCTGAAACGTCTTATCATTGTATTTTTAACTACACAAGGCAGGGTAAAATTGTTAAAATCATCCAAGTCTATTAGTTATTGAACAGGGGATTTCTGACCACCTTTTACGAGTGAAAGAAAGTTGCAATAGCCTTTAAAACTTTTCCCCCTAACTTGTCTGGGGGACTTTGAGCAGTCTGAGTACTCTGCTACTGTCCAGCTAGAGATCAGTATCCCCGACTCCCTGCTCTGCATTTTCCCCCCATAATGGATATCTTTGCTGGATTTGGCATGCTGAACTCCACAGTCCCTCTTTCTCATCTGTTTCAAAATGAGACAGAAATCAAGCAAGTGAACTCTGAATTTCTGACTTAATTTCATCTTTGCACCAGAGTGTTTTAAAGAGTCAATCATTGCCCCAGGAGAGAGAAAACCAGGCACAAGAACCTGCTGGTGTTTATTTATTTACAGTTTAGCAAGGGGCAGGCTGTAGAACCTAGAAAGGCATTTTGGGTGCCTGAGGAGTGGGGGCACCCTCATTACAAGGTTCAGCCTCTCTTCTGGATATTCACATCCCACCACCCACCAGCAGCTCAGTGCTCTGTGGATTATAGAATCACAGAAGGGTTTGGGTGGGAAGGGACCTTAAAGCTCATCTCATTCCAACCCCCTGCCATGGATGGGCAGGGATGCCTTCCACCAGACCAGATTGCTCCAAGCCACATCCAACTTGGCCTTTTTGCTTCATTGCAAAGCAACTCCACAACATCCTGGAAAATAAGGCTGTGCCTGGATGGAACAAATATGGCACTCTTTTACAGTCCTGCTGACAGATGTTGCTTAACTCCCAAATTCCTCGCAGCATTCCTGACAGCAATCACATCTGCAGCCATAAAACCCTCCACAGCCTCTATCTTTGAAAAAAAAATTTAATAATCAGTAAAGTTCAAGTTCAGCTTGTTGTGATGAATTATTAGAACTTACCATCATTTTCTTGGGGGAAAAAAAGACTAAAAGACTATAATGGAATACAATTTTATGGTTTTTTTTCCATTTAATTGATGATGGGCTGAGTTTTTATTAATATTTCTGGGCTCCAGTGTAAGATGCTGAAAAAGCTAATATGAGATCATTGTATCTGGTTAATGTGTGTGCTTTGCAAAATTGATAAGCCTTGTCAAGACATAAATTATTTAAAATGTGATAAATGTGTTGAAATCACTGAATTTTCAAACAGAAAAAGCAGAGTTATTTCTCTTCCCCACCACACACCCCCCCTCAAACTGGGGCTTTTGTGCAGCCACTCAATGGGGCGACGTTATCTCACAGCCTGTGAGGTTCCCACATCAGCACAGGAAACCCAGAAAAGTGTCCTGTGCTGCTGCAGAGGGGGTACGAGTGTAAACACATGGGACACTTGGGCATGGAAGCAGCAGGGAATGAGGAGACCACTGGAATCCTCCCCCAGTATGAGTTTTTCACTGGTAAAACTGGAGGCTAGAGGAGTGATGGTACCCCTCCTCTCCAGCAGTGGGATAAAAAGCTCCCAGTGAGCAGCAGAATGGTGCTTCAGAGTTGTTTATTCCAACAGACCAATTCATCCCAGCTAATTGCTGAGAGTTTTTAAATGATTCCTGGCAGGGGTGAAGCTAAAGGAATGATTGCTGGTGATTGATGAATAACCTGGATAAAATTCCCAAAGCACCAGAACTATTAACTCTTGCATGGGGACACCTGCTTTTATTTAGTGCCTTGCCCCAACAGAGAAAGGCACGGGAGTGAGTTCCAAATGAACCCAAATTTGGGCAAATGAAGAAAATAGAGCATTTACTGATACCAGTGTCTCATCAGTGTAAGCTCATTTCTCAGAAGCAGCTCACAGGGAATGTTATTTAACCCTGTGCTGCTCTGCCATGGTCAGGATCGTGCATGGAAGGGGGAGATTTTGAAGAGCAATCACCATCTGTCAGAGGAGGGCACAGGAAGAACCGAGGGTTTGAAGTTTAGAACTCCATAAATATAAACCACACCGCACTGATTGGAGCTGTTCTCGCCGTTTACGCAGCGAAACAAAACAGCAAGATGCTGTGGATGGGGCCAAGATTGTGTTTCTGCCTGGAAAATATCTACAGGCTAATTTTAGGGTAAAACTGGGTGCCATTTTACAGCCTCTGTAACAGGGAAAAAGGTTAGGTGATTTCTGTCTGGAAATTGATGGTTTGGAGGGAATGGGAAAACACCGGTGCAGCGAAGGAGAACTCCAGCAATAGCCATCTGTTTAAATGGATACTCTGTTTAAATGGATACACTAGGTTCCCTAAGCTGGTATTTTTCAAATACCCTACCAGCAATATTTTTCACTATAAAGATGCATTATAGTGAAATGGAAAGATGCTGAAGAAGTAGTTTTTTCCAGCATGTGCTGCATTCTTTTAATACAGATTTTTTATTGCCCGGAAATTGCTAAGCAATGTGAATAAACAGCTGAACAAAGCCATCGGCCCTTCCTCACTAATGGCAAAATGCAGCCAGCAAGGGAAGGGCATTGGGAAAACCAAGTGTTGGAGTTGGGTTCTCTTATATTGCAGAAAGCTTTGTTCAAAAGAGGAAAAAAATCTGCATGCCACAAAGGTTTTACATTACAAAAGCACCAATATTACTCACATCTCTGAACAATGCCCCCTCGCTCCTGCTGCTGCAGCAGGCACTGAGCAGAAGCAGGCAGTTCTTTGTTAAACACCTTTTTAGTGAATATTTGCAAAACACAACCAATTTACCACCCTGAGCCACGAGGTCCCTTCCCCGCAGCAGTCTGAGCTGATAGCTCTGTCAGCTCCTGAATCTCGCCCCTGTATTGAAATCAGTGAAACAAGGCAGCACTAGGATGGAGCAGAGTCAAGAATTAAGGCTGTGCAAGACTGGAGAATCCCACAGCCTTGCAAAATACTTCAAAAAAAGAGGTGGAAAAAAATACTCAAGCAAAGTGTAAGGTACAGCTGTCTGCAGTGCCTAGGGATTGCTGTCTGGACGTTAAACAGGAGTATTGCATCCTTATAATTCAATTTATCAATGATTTCACGTTCCTGTGTTATGAAAGCTGTTTTGTTGCCACATTAAATAGCCCAGGTCACTGTAGCCTCAGCGTTGTATTTCATTATCCCATGAGTAAACCTCATTTGGTGTAACACATACATAAATAAAAGTAGCAGTAGTCTAGCAAGGTGCAACTCTGCGATTTCACCATCATAGCCTTGAAATACTCATGCCCTGATACGTTACTGATGTGGCAAGCCCTCCTGGCTTTAGCATGTGTAATGTTTCCCACCCTTCAGCTATCCCCAACCTTATACCCACATATTTTTTCTTTTCCTATCAGAGCCTTCAGCAAGGCGCCGCTGGGAAAGCAGCGCTCTGCCATCTCATCTGGTGTGAGAGCCCCCAGAAGAGACATACACTGAGCACATGACTCAATGTCCCCTGGATCTCTTTGTAAAAGGCGAGGGGAGAAAAGCCAAAGTGCCATTGCACAGATTTCAATAAACATTGCAGAAGACAAGTAGCCCAGGAGGACAATTGAGGGTGTTCCTGTGCCCTTGCCAGAGGACAGTCAGAGCTGGGTGCAGGCACCAGCAAAGCCAGAATCTCCTGTGAACCAAGCAGCTTCCTTTCTATGTATTTCACCTTAAAATTTCCAACCACTTTTCCCTCTGAGTCAGTTACTAACAGCAATACCAGCTGTAGGTGCCCATGGTTTGAGTGGTTATTAGCATTTTAAACAGCACTTCATTTAGTCATGCAAATGAGGAAAGTTTCTGGTATTCCAGCACTGCCAGGCCCCTGGGCCCAGCTGTAATCTAGAAAGGCAGCAGAAAAGCCTCTTTTTGGTGCTTCTTAAGGCCTCAGGTCAGATTTGGGGTGGGTGACCGTATGCAGCTCCTCTTGCTTCATGTGAGCAGAGTCACTTCTCTGCACCAAGGGAGTGATTTCCCTGGCAGTGGGGATGTCCAGCATTCTCAGCATCACACAGCTGATCCTGGGCTGGTGACAGGCTTAAGAGTGGCTGAAGAACCACACATAAACATGACAGAGCTTCACCAGGAGCTTTCCATCACAGCAGAAGTGATGTTTCCCCCAGCATCATTATGACAGCGCAATTTGGGCTGGTACAGATCAGCATCTGTCACTGTTTCCATTAGAATCTCCTATTTCCCCGGGTTCGTAGCTCAACCATAAAAAAAAATATAAGATAGAGGCAGGAAGTTGACATACAAGGTCTCTGGCTGAGAGTGATCACTGTTGTCTTTTCTTCCCCTGCTTTTAATCTGAAGAATGAAATAAGGTATTTCTGCAGAGACACACCTGGCCACTGCTTTTCCACACCGCCATGGATTTATTTATAGTGAAAAATAAGTGATGGGACAAGTGGAATGGCCTTAAGCTGAAGGAGGACAGGTTTAGATTAGTTATTGGGAAGAAATTCTTTACTGTGAGGGCAATGAGGCACTGGAACAGGTTCCTGGGAGTGTTCAAGTCCAGGCTGGAAGGTGTCCCTGCCCATGGCAGGGGATTTGGAACTGGATGATCTTGAAGATCCCTTACAACCCAAACCATTCTGTGATTTTGTGATTAGCAATTGTGATGGTCACCTTTCAACATTCAAGCTGTGAATGTTGCTGCTGTTCCACATTTCATCTTAATTACTGCATTGGGGGTGATCAGGAAGGGCATGTGGCTGTGGATTGGGGCTCTAGTTTGGAGCCTATTGCTGCAGAACAGGCCCCAGTGAAGATTAAGGGCTTTGGAGTTTCTAATCTTCGCCAGATGATGAAATGAAAAATTGCGATTTATAGAAATAACAACTGAATATTGTAAAAACAGAACCCTGTGAGGAACCAGAGGCATAGGAGACCCTTTGGGATCAGGAGCAGAGGGAAAAGCAAGCCCAGCATTGCAGTTTTCCCTCATGAGACAGGAAGCACAAAATCCCACCCCACGCATTCCATGTCTGCACTCCATGTTTTGGCTGCTTTAGGCAAACTTCCACCCCGCAATGTTGCTGCTGGAGAGTGGAAACCCCATCCTTGCATTAGTTATACTGGGATCCACCACCTGGATCCTGGCACTGTAGGATCGGTGATGGAGCGAGAGCAGCATTTTGCCAGGAGGAAGGGCCAGCAGCCGTTTGTCACCAGGGACACAGGCAGGACAACAGCGTTCTTTCTTCTTCCTGTTTGAAGCATCTCTTCGTTCTCCTCACACACTTTGTAGGAATAGTTGCAGCTGAAAAAGTTTTTCTTTTGTACATTAGGGTGATGGTGTAAGGCAGTCCTGAGCAGAACAAACCCTGAAAATGCATTCTCCAAAGCTTCTACTCAAGATTTAAAGGACCTGAAAAGTCAGATGATCATTTCTAGCCTGTTGAAACACAGATCTTGCTTCTGATCTCTGGATCATGCCCTCGGGTTCTGCATTTCCAGCAGGACTTCTCTGGCAGAAAGAACACACCAGGGAAATGTGTGTCTGCACTGAGTTGGGAATTTTTCTGAGACCTTGTCATAGGTTAGCAAGCATAGTCCCGGAAGGGACGTCCTTGCTAAGGGGTGCTTACAGTTTCCTCTGGGAACTGATAGAACCTATCAGCTGGCCAGTTTGAATATGGACAATTCTCTAAGCCACTTAAAGTTGTGATCACCTCTGTGATCCACATTTAAGAATAGGCAAACTCCCCCTCCAAGCTCTCTCTCGTTTCCGGCGCTGGGACAAGTGGCTGCAGGCCCCGTGTGGGGCCAGCGGGCCCGGCCAGGCCCTGCCTGGGCCAGGCCGGGCCGGGCCACGGCCATCCTGGAGCCATGGACCTGTTCCAGCCGTGGAACCCCCCCCACTGCCTTGCCGTGGGCAGCCGGAGCGGCTCGGCTCTCCCCCCTCTCCACTGCGATAAGAAAAATTCAACATTCCAGCTGCAAAGCTGCAAGGCCGAGGTGAGATTAACCCTTTTATTGCTGTGAAGAGCTGAAAACCTGAGGGAAGAGAGAGAGGAGATGCTTAAAGCTGAAAGTCTGTTGTGAAGCTATGATATATCAGAGTATCCTGTTGTAATTTCATGAAGATATGGGGGGTGGAGTGTTCAACTCGTGAGCAAAAGCACCTGCGCTGAGATAGGCAGATGCTGACGCAGCTGTAATTTCATGAGAAGTTTGGACAGGGAGAGATGAACCAGATGAGGACTTTTGCTCCGAACGGGAAAGGAGAAAACCTCAGTCCGTAGAGATGCTCCCAGAGATAGTCCTAAAGATGAAGATGATGAAGACCCTTTGCTCCCAGGGAAGGAGAAGGGCCTCTGTTTTTGTTTCTGAACGGCTCAACCTTAAAATTGTACCCCAAAAAACTTCAAGAGTGGACCCTCGAAAGCAGTTGCGGGAAAAGCTGCAAGTCGGGGGAAAGGACTCACACGCAGGCAGAGAGACTCCTCTTCCTAAATGGACTGAACGATATTTGGAAGTGGGCGGCTGTCTCGTTGTGATAATGTTTTCATAGCATGAGCAAGAAGAGACTTCTCTTTCTAAATGGACTGAACAAGGTTATTATGGAAGTGGTAAACAGACTGAACATCTTAAGGGTTGTCTTTGAACATTGTCAGTGGGAGAAGGGAGGAAGGTGGGGGGAGGAGGAGAGTTCTGAAGGTGGTATGATTTTTTTCCTTCTTTTAGGTCTGTTAATAAACTTCTTTATATTCTTTCAAGTTTAGTGCCTGTTTTGCATTTCTCCTAATTCTTATCTCACAGCAGATAAACAGTAATGAGTATTTTGGACCAAACCACTACACTAAATTGGTGTTTCCGCCCGGTTACAAACCGAACCCGCGACAGACCTGTGTATTTGACTCTGAAATCTTAAGGCCATTCTGTCGCTACCAAAAGGAGGTTTTGCTTTCTGATTGCAGACTCAGCTTGGCCTTGTCATGGATCTTAAAACTGAGCTGTGCTCTGTGGCTGGGAGTGCTCAGCACTTCTGGAAGGCTGGGCCTTGCTTAGCACAGGCAGCTGAGCAGCTGAAACCAGCACACCAAAAATAGGGCCATGTTCATTGAGTCAAACTACGGGCACAAACGTGCAGACTTAAGTTTGGATCAAATGGAAAAAGCAACACCAGGAAAGACAAATGTACTATGAACAGTTTAGGACACAATTACACCAACAGAACAGGATTTTAAGCCTAAATCAGCTGGAAGGTTAAGTGGGGAGAAAAAGAAAGGGACTGGAAAATCATCCTGTTCTATTTCACTCCATCTTTTAGCACAGGGGCCACTTTGGTCTTTGGGGTTTCCACATTCCTCAGTCATGTTTTCATCTAACAAATCTGTGAACATGGGGCACCTGCCTGCTGTTGCACATCACAGCCATCAGCCTGTCCAGAAGTTTATCCATTTGTCCCCGTGGATGGCTCTTACTGAGATTTTTTGCATCTTCCATAAGCTATTTTGTGTAAAATCCTTGAGCTTCCATAGGGCAGTAGAAATTACTCATTACAGTGGTCCAGGCGACTGATTCAGACCCTGCTGGTATAAAAATAAATATTAATGGCTCCTTCTGTGTTTTGGCCATTTTATTTCCACCCTTTACACAGCTCTCCCTTTCTGTTTTGGAGCAGGTGTTCTGTGACGCCACTCGGGTTGTACAAGCCGCGGATGTGCTGGACTGGGAAGACAAGGATGCTGCAGAGACACTGGTTGACAACGTGGTCCATTCCAGGATCATCAACCCTCTACGCCTCTTTGTTAAGCCATCTCCAGTGCTGAAACATGGCCAGGTGTCCTACTCGGACAGCATAGAAAACTTCTGGGATTGGTTGTCCAACATCACGGAGGTTCAGGAATCTCTGGCACGAACTAAACGCAGACCTATAGTAAAAACTGGGAAATTCAAGAAAATGTTTGGATGGGGGGACTTCCACTCCAACATCAAAACTGTAAAGCTGAACCTCCTGATCACGGGGAAAATCGTCGATCACGGCAATGGGACCTTCAGCGTTTATTTCCGACATAACTCCACGGGTCTGGGGAATGTTTCTGTCAGCCTGGTGCCACCTTCCAAAGTGGTCGAGTTTGAACCATCTCCTCAGTCCACGCTGGAGACCAAGGAGTCCAAGTCCTTCAACTGCCGCATCGAGTACGAGAAAACAGACCGCGCTAAAAAAACTGCCTTGTGCAACTTTGACCCTTCCAAGATCTGCTACCAAGAGCAGACCCAAAGCCATGTCTCCTGGTTGTGTTCCAAACCCTTCAAAGTCATCTGCATTTACATCGCTTTCTACAGCGTTGATTACAAACTGGTGCAGAAGGTCTGTCCCGACTACAACTACCACAGCGAGACGCCGTACCTGTCCTCCGGCTGATCCAGCCTGGGGCTGGGGGAGCACTGATAAAAACGAGCGTTCCCATTAACCTTTTGGAGAAGAATATGTTTTCCTATCAGGTTAAAAAGTCTCTAAAAACTGTAGCTGTGTTTGTGCTGTATCGTAACTAATCCGGCTGTTTATGTAACAATCGTTTTCGTTCGAGACCGTTGCATTTTAGCTCTCTCGTCATTCGTAAGGGAACTGCCAGGCAGGCACGTGACAAAAATCAAACAAAATTATGTTTTTAATGAACATTGATCTTGAAAATCACTTTTTTAAATGACTCCGTGGCAGAGAGGTTGTCTTCTACTTGCACTGGACAGCACGTAGCAGGTCCTGTTTCTCATTGGGAACTTTAGGTGACAATAGAAAAAACAAATGATGAAGCAGCCTCAAAGCTGCTCATACTCAAACTCCAAATAAACAGCTCTCCCACTGATTTCATAAAGAATGTTACACAGAGGGCTCAAGTAGTCAAGTCCAAATACTGAGAGGAAGTGCTAATTCTATGAAAAAAAAGGAAAGAAATCTGCATTTTTATGAGTTGTAGCAGCTGTAGGTGTTCATTGAAGTGAAGAGTGAGCAGTTCTTCCTTCAGACTTCTTACCCATGGATATGCAATGATGTAATTAGACCTCAATGAGCTTTAGTTTATTAGACCCCACAGGTGTGCACGTGTGGTGTACAATCCTTCCTCCCATGCCCACCAGTGGGTTTGGTTCCTCTCACACATTCACACACACTCCCCAGTATTAGTTTTACAGCAACGGAGAATATATAAATACGCTGGAAAAAGATAATCTCTGGTTAGGTCAACCTGGTCTAGTGGAAGGTGTCCCTGCCCATGGCAGGGGTTGGAGCTGGATGATCTTTAAGATTCCAACCCAAATCATTCTGTGATTCTCTGAAGTCTGAACTGTTAACAGGAGCTGGCTTTCAGCCAAAGGAAACCACTATTTTGCTATCCAGCCTCTGAGCATTAAAGCGCAGCAAGGAAAACACATCACAGCACAAGGATGATACCTGAACAAGCAGCTTTCTCCCTCTTGGCACCAGTTGTTCCCTTAGCACTGCACTGCACACCTTAAGTCAAAGTATCAGCCATGACAAAGAGAGAGAACAACAAAAATCTATGCACCTTCACCTCATAAAGCAGGTTTGAAACTGTTAATATAAACACTCAGCCAGGCTTTCCCCTCGTGCAGAACCAGCTCCCTACACTGTAGTTAGAGCAAGGGAGGCTCCAGCTGTGGTTGTGCATCACCAGGTGTTGTCCCACCACAGTCAGGAGTGGTTGGCTCTGGCCACGCAGCTTCCAGCATCATCCCCTGTGCTTTCGCTGGGTATTGATCTGCTGCTGCTGCTGCCAGTTTGCTCCCCTGGTCCTTTGTGACAGTTCGATATCACAGGTCCTCCAGTCAGCCTCACATACAGGGTTCAAGAAGTTACACACAGCTCAAATAAAGCACTACTGAAATACTCTGGTGATGTGCACACAGGCAAGTGACTAGGGCAGCTCGGAAGGACTCACTCATGAGATTAATTCTGATTTCCTTGGTAAAGACTCACACAAAAAAATTACTCTGTTAAAAATATACGAGTAACTGGGTGATTTGTTTTTCTCTTTAGGTGACAAATTTAAATGTGTGGTTTAGTTTGATCAATAATCTAAATGTTTTCCTTCATCTTATTTCATACAGTCTCTCCTGGTCTATAATGATGTTTTTAGTTTGCCTATTCCTGTCAATTCCTACAAGTTGGTCTACTTTGTATTCTGTATAGCGTGTCCTCACCCCAGCTGTACATAAGCTTGGATTTATTGCTACGAGTTCAGTGGTTGGTGCTTTTGTAACTTAGCTGTAAGCCATGATTTTATTGCCATGTATTTTTACTCAGCACTGTAGGCAATTAAAAGAAAACCCTACATGCTATTTATTGTAGAGTATGTGGAAACTATGTATGTATATACACTTAAATATGTGCACATATACAGAACATATGTGTACATGTATTTGTATGTAAATAAAGAAAGTTTATTAAATCTGGCACTTGCTTGTGGCCTATTTGATTTTTGGTTTTAAATGTTGCATGTATGAAGACACAAAGTAAAACTAAGGCACAGCAACATGTCACTGAACATTTTTGCCCAGCTGGAGTTTGTTTTTCTAGGAGATATTTAAATGTGTGCTGTAGTGAGCAGTGTACAAGCCTAGGCAGAGTAGGGTCAGCAGCATTCTATGATATTTGAGAAAAGAAGCACATGTTTTGACGAAGACTGTCATTAACTGCTTAATAATTGCACAAGGTACATTAAAAGTGGAGGAGAAAGTTAAAATTCGACAACATTCCCAAGCAGGAACATGCTGGCAGAGAGGGCAGCTCGCTGCTGATTCAGCCCTTGCTCAGTTCCTCATCAAAAGGGGAGCTGGATTCTCCTCCTCCCTGGCTGTGGCACCTCCCAGGCTGAGGTTTCCAGGCCTCAGGAAGACAAACCATGGGAGAAACCTGCCCCACTCTCCTCCCAGCCAGCCTGGCACAAGGAGGCAGCCTGGCAGCTGGAGCACCAGGAGAGGGAGGGAGCTGATACCAAACTCCATCACACCCAAGAGGTCCTCACCACTCTTCTGCCAACCACAATACTTTACGAATGCGCTTAAAAGCAGGTGGCTGTTTTTTCTTTCAGATCAATTTTGAAAACATCAAAGCAAAAAAAAGCACTTACATTCTTATTGCACTCAAAGTCTGATTAAGAAGAAATTATTTACACCCAGCAGAGTAAGCAAAATACAATGCAAGGATGACAGGCTTGATTAGGTTAAATGTCACGCTGCCCATGTAAACAAAACTAAATGTGATTTCATTTCACACGGAACAGGCCGTATTTTTAAAAACATTTTCCTGTGTAACAGGTGACTATTTCAGAAAAGTTTCAAGTTGTCACTATTACGGCTCTTATTCAAAGGATTTTAAAACAAAAACTTGAATGATTAAATACCATTTTTAAAAAGTGTCTTGAGTGGGCAATGACAACTTACGACTGCAGTAAATTAACCCAGAAGTTTTTAATATATAGTCTTTATTTAATCCCAATCTCCACAGGATAGTTTTGCACACATTTATATCAATACAAATGTCATAGAATCATGGAATATCCTGAGGTGGAAGGGCCCCAGAGGGATCATGGAGTCCAGCTCCTGGCCCTGCACAGGACAGCCCCAAGAATCACACCCTGTGCCTGAAGCACTTCCTGAGCTCTGGCAGGTTTGGGGCCATGACCACTTCCCTGGGGAGTTCATATTAAATATATAAACTTCCTGCTACATACATTTCCTATTGTTCTGCCAATCCAATGGATATACATTAAAAAATTCCAATAAAAAGCTCATTCATGACAAACATAAAAAGCCTCAGCTTTTTTCTTTAGCCCACACTCTCTGCAGAGCTGCAGGAAGTGTGCACACCCACAGTTTTTTTAATCATTCCCACTTGAAGAAGGAAGTAACAATTTGGGGTTTTTCTTCTTTTCCCCCTGAAGAATTTTGACCTCTGGACCTTCAGATTCCTAATCTCCCTGTAGCCCTCACCAGTGGTCACATCCCACTGTGAGTTCTTCGGTGTCGTCTTCAGCTCCCCAGTGCCTGGGCACCACGTGGCAGTGCCAGGCCCTCACAAGGAGCAGCTGTGCCACAGGGACCAGCAGGGCAGAGAACAGCAGGGAGCTGAGCATGGTGTCCCAGAAAGCTCCCTGGGGTTGCACATGTGCTTTTTAGGGTGAATTTACCAAGTAATAGCGAATGAGCAAATCCCTGGATGATCCTGAGGCAACTGGAAAAACTCTCACAGCAACCAAGCAAGGGTGTTCCATGCAAAAAGCATCCTGTGCTGCTTTTCTTTTTAAATTGTAATTCAAGGACATTAGAATTTGCTATTTGTTTTATGCTCTGTTGACCAGCATAATCAGGATAATGTTTTATTTATAGTATAATAATGATTCGTCATTAGTACTGTCTCTATTCAAATTTGCACAGTCGAAAAGACAATAACAAGCTGCACTACACTAAGTAGCTCAATGAAACACACATCAATGAAGCAGATTTTTAGCTGTAGGGTGTCTAGTTTGAAAAACCAGACTTTGCCATTCCCATCTCTCCCTTGTTGAGCACCTCCTGCATGCGTCCATCAGGAGCAGCATCCTTCTTTGTTAAAGAACTGGCAAATAAAGTGGGTTTACAGAAGAGTTGCATTATCATGAAATATCCTACCTCATGCCAAACCACACCTCCCTTGGGGGGTTGTTGAGCTTGGGGCTGCAAAACCTGTTCAGATCTGCAGCCAGGAGTGATGGGAACTGAACAGAGTCCGCTGGACACAGCCGAGTCTGCTGCCACCAGCTCCATGGCACAGCTCTCCAGCCCCAAGTACTGGGGGTTGTCAGTCAGAAGCAAGGCCAGAGCTGTTGGTACTCTCAAGCAAGATCCCCAGCCATCCTGACTGAATTTTAAAAAGAAAGAAAAAAAAAAAAAAACAAAAAAAAAAATGCTTTTCCAAAGATGTAATTCAGTCTCCAACTCAGCACAAATCCAGCACCAGCTGCAGCCCAATTAAAAAGCAATCACAGTCAAGGGAAAACAGTTTAGTCAGAGAAGAAAAAATCCTACCTGCATAAACAGTGGTGGGACTCAAAAACAGATGCCAAAAGAAATATCAGCACCTTCCCATTCAACAGTAATGGAACAGCCACCCTCGTCAAACAGAGTCTCTTGCACAGCTCTCTCAAGCCAGAACAGAGGAGGAAAAAAACTCCACTGCTTCAGGGACTTTTTAAATGTATTTTCTTCATTTTCTGGAAAACGCACACTGAGAGCAGCTCAGTTGGTCAGAGCACGGTGCTCTGATAACACCAAGGTTGTGGGTTAGACCCCTTATGGGCCGTCCACTTAGGAGTTGGTCTCAATGATCCTTCTGGCTCCCTTCCAACTCAGAATGTCCTGTGGTTCCTCACTCAGACATGAGAAGCTGAGCTATAGTGAGTGTTCAGAGGTGATGAGCACTCCCTTGCAAGTCAAGAGCTCAACCACCTTTCCCAGCTACCAGGAAAGGAGCAATGTGGGAAGCACAGACCTGGCACATGGGGAGACCATGGTCTCTTTTGGCTTGTCAGGAGGCCAGACTGGGAGTTCCCATCCAGAGCTGGGCCATGGGAGTAGGGCAGGGGCACCCCAGGACACGGCCTGATAGCAGGAGTCGAGCATGGCCACGTTGGAGGAGCCACTGTGCAACAGCTGCCCCTGGAACACCTCCTCAGACACCCCAGTGCTTTCCTTGCCTCTCACGTTAGCCATCCTTGGAAAAAAAAGGCAAGCTTTTTTGCCAGCCTGATGGCAGATCAGCACCTCACACTCAGTCCTCATCCTGCTCATCTGCCCTTGGCAGCCCTACATTTCAGCCCCCTCGGATGCAAATCCCATTTTGTTGTTCTCTTGCCTCATTCCCAGACAGTTCGTGGCTCTTTCATGCTTATGAGCCAGTTAAGCCTTGGCTACCTTATCTTAACAGCTCCAAATAAGCTGCTGATCTTCCTGAAAGGTGATCCATTATAATCGGTTCCAAACTGGCAGGAAAGAGAACAGTGACACATGAGACTTGGAGGTTATTTGAATTAGCCCTGAAGTTTAAAATGGCCAAAAAAGACACCCCCACCTAAAGCTATCAAGGTGTTTGCTTTGAACTTCTAGTCAGTGTTGCTTCCCGGGAAACAAGATTTGGCATCTTTTGTGCTAGAGATTCTGCTTGGAGCAACCTGGTCTAGGGCAGGTGTCCCTGCCCATGGCAGGGGGTGGAATGAAAGGGTTTTGAAGGTCCCTTCCAACCCAAACCGTTCTATGACTGAAATGATAAACACCTAAACAGCCATGATAGAAACATCCCAATTATGAGGTTGTAGATGGGTGCACAGCACTTACACCCCACCCTTCCACCCACATTTCAAAAGCCCCTGGTGAAATGCAACTCACCCTGAGATGTTCTAGGGAATGACAAAAGTATCTCTTTAAAAAAATCAGTTCAGGTTTTCAAAACACATCAAGCTCATTTAACTTGGGCATAAGAACATGTTCTGGCTTAGCAGGAGAACTGCTCTGAGAGCAGCTGTCAGTCTCTTCTAAGCCAGTAGTTCTAACTCCTTAGAAGAAGAGGTGGTGGAAGAGTGCGTCTGAAGCAGGTGATGCTGAGCACTGCTAACCTGGGAGCACAGAATATTTAACACGGATTTCTGAGCAGGTAAACTAAAGGATTAAAAACCATTTCAAGTTGCCATATTGAAGATGATAAGCAAGCCTATTTATTATATAGTACTTAGAGCTACTTAATTCCAATCCACTTCTCGTGTCAGATATATTTAACTGAGGCATTTCTGACTTCAATCATGGAAGATTTGGATTAGCCAAAGTACCCGGGGAAAACAAGACGCCTGCTCACCCCAGCTTCTTGAAGGCAATGCCACACAGGGAGATTGATCTGCCCCGAGGGAATAACCTCTCTCTTCCACTTCCATCACTTGGTTTTAAAGTAAAAATACTACAAATACCAGGCCCACAGTCTTTTGTCACAGCCAAGCACAACCTGACTGCTCCAAGCAAAAGCAGCAGCACAGATGAATGGTGTGCAAGGCTGCTCAGGCTCGAGGCCAGCCAGGCTCATCAGTGTCCAGACATTAAAGGGATACTTATACTTGGCAAAAAGAGGGGAGAGAGAAATCTTATTTTGATTCACCACCCCAGTTATCTTTAAAACAAGAACAGTCCCTTATTTAAGATACGAGTATTGAATTGTGTTTCCAGAAGCAGATTAATTGCAGCTTCCAGGAAAAAACTCTGAGCTTATTTCACACTGACTTTATTCCCACTTGAATTAAGTTCCTTATGCTACACCAACTCATTTGAATTTTTTGAATTGGTTTTGCATAGTATCATTTACTGATGTACTATCTTTAATTACATAACACACATACACTCTCCAACTGCATTATTAATGAAAGTGTTTTTAATTAAATGGCTCTCAGCATAATATTCAGTCATTAATTTCACATGCTCAGGATGTGGAGAGATTCTGTTCTGATGGTCTGGGGAAGCTCTGTACTTTAGATGAGGGATACTTGCAAAGCAATAGTTTTTGGGAGAAGTTGGAATCATTATAGCACAGAATTACCTCCTCAGCAGCTGCTGCTGCAGTTCTGCTCTGCTGGGCATTATCTGTTCTTCAGCTCAAGTGCTGCTTTTGCTCTGCCACGCTTCACCACTGGTAATTTGAAAATGCCTCTCCCTGGATTTCAGGAAGATTCCAGGGTGAATAATCTCAGAGTCATCTTTTAGGAACAATTTACACTTAGACAATGGCACTAAGTCTGCACCCACTGCAACAAAGTTTTGCACCCTCCTCCCTAATTATGGTCACCCACCTGTCTCCACTCTTAACCTTTCAGTGCTCTCAGAAGTGACAAAGAGCATTCACACTCCTGGGCCTGGGACTTTTTTTTGCCCATCCACCACATGGAGACGCAGGCACACGCAGGGCACATCCCACAGTCACTGCTGTGAGTGTCCTTTGTGCTCACCTGCTGCAGAAGTTGCCAGTTATGGCCAAGAGGCACAAAAACAGCATTTCTGCAGACTAGCACAAATTTACCATTGCTTCACGCAGAGATGGCAGAAGACCTCTTTTCCAGTCCAGCTTGGAAAAGAAAGCCCACCAAGGCAGTCCTGTACAAGCTTTTCTCTTCCTCAAAGTCTGCAGGAAGGATTAATTTTCACCTCGGTTTATGCTGTATATTTATTGATGAAAAGGAAATTCCATTTAAAAGAAAAATAATTTCTAGGATGGCATTTGTGATTATTTTTTCTTTTTTTAGAAGAACTCAAAGGGACTTCAGAGGAACAAGGCACACTATAGTACCTGTTTGATCCATGAATTTTTGGTGAGATTGTCCATCTTCCCCAAAGGCAACTGCATATAAAACTGGTTTTGAGTAGGATTCTTCCTGGGACTAGTGTAGATAGTCCTGGAGTTTTGGGTTTGAGTAACAAAGTCCTTCTCTTAAAAAATCCTCTAATTTCTTAGGCTTAAAAGCCTTTTCCTCAGTGCTAATGCACGTGAGGAGGGGAGCAGCTCTTGCCCATCCCATTCTCCCAAGAGAAGAACATCCTGGATCACATCTCACTCACCAGTCCCCCTCTGCTTCAGCTCCATCTCCTGCTGTCAGTCACACTCTGGACTCCTCTCTCAGCTATGCTGCCCTACAGCCCTGCCCTCCCTGAGCTCCAGGGTGGCCCTTCCAGCCCTGCTCCTTCAAAAGAAAAAGGGGTGAACACAATAAACTTTATTAAAGATCTACTCTGTCAGAAAGATACCAAACATGGACCTCCAGCACATTTACAGTGGATTTTTGAGAAGAGAAATTACTAATATTTTTATATGACAAGATTAATGATAATATATGCCCACATTGCCAGCACTTCATGTCTACATAAAACATTGTGCCATAATGAAGATAATTGAAAGTATGACTTCCATCAATATTTAATTAGCATTTGGTGCTAACTCATTATTTCAGTGCAATTAATTTGACATCTTGCTGTATGGCCTGCACAGATTTCCTCCTAGAGGGTTGTTTTATTGGTGGGACATAAGCAACATAAGACATGTGCACCTTCCCCGGGGATTTGAGGGGACTGTGAAATATGGAGACTATGACTGACATTTCAATCTACTGCAGGATACAAAAGCACATTAAAGCTCACAATATGCACAATATTTGGCTAAGGCATTTCTGCAATAAGGGCAATATTCTGCTAAACCAACATTTTCAGAAAACAAACTGTACCATCATCACACCAGGCTCTTCCACGTGTCTTTGTTCAAATCCCTTTTCCACGCTGCAGAAGGACACCCATCATGTCAGCACACAGCTCTGGGGGCAAGGGCCAAAGAAAGATCCTGTTCCCTTCCAAATTACTGCTGCAGTTCTTCCCAGGAGCAGTGAGAGTAGCTCTGCCACCCACCCACTCAGGAACAGGTTACTGAGCCCAGCACCCACAGCACAGCCAGCAGCTCTTTCTCACTGTTGTTTCCCTTCACCTACTCCCAACAGCTGATACCCAGGAGGGGGGGACAAAATTAATTCCCCAAGGTAAGAATGGGAAGGAATGCTTCACCTACCATGTGAAAGGGGCATCAAGTCCCTCCAGCCCAAATTCACTGGAAATAAAAGTACTCATCACCCTCTGCTTATCGATTATTAAATGAATCTTCTGTACTGAATATTTGACAAAGACTTAAAAAAAAGAAATCACAACATAAGCAAACTGCAATTTCCCCATTTTTCCTCTGGCTGCTCAACTGCTCGTTCCTGCTGCCCTACCAGGAGGGCACTGGTGTGGGAAACACAAGTGCCCTCCTTCACTTAACTCCCAGCTTCACTATTTAAGCCAAACTTGCTGAATAAAGAGCTTTTGACAAGCACAAATACCAGCTGTGGGCAGGTGAGCAGTGGTGCCTCAGCTCAGCCCTTTGCCTCCCTCCAAGGCAGCATTTCCCTCCCAGCTGTGTAAACCCTGTGTAGCTGCAGGAATAGAAGCCAATTCTCACCACGTTTAGCCCTACAAGAAGTAAAGATTACAAAACTATGACAGCACTACTGATGGTTCTGTGGTAAGAATCTCTACATACAGCTAAATAAGCTTATTTTTATTACTGATGCTGTCCCAGTACAGCATCATTGCTGAGCCAGCCCCAGGTTGCATTCTTGCTTCTAAAGAATGAAGACTATTCAGGCTGGGAAAAACTTCTTTCCATCTTTGAAATTCATGCACAAACACAAACCAGGTTTATTGTTAAAGACAATCTCAGTGCAACAGCACCTTCCCCTACATATTTTTATCCAGAGGAATCAGGAACAAATGTTTCGTTTGCTCTCTGCAAGCAAGCAACAAGGAAAGATTTGGATTCTTTTGACAGCACTGACAAAGTAAATACAACAACTCCTCATAGCATGACTATGATCAAGAGTGTATATGTGAGTATTTGTTACACAAAATGGGCCCAACTTCAAAATGCTTTTAGTTTTATACCACATGGAGCACCCTCAACAGCTGATTATTAAAAAAAACCTGGCCCTTTAAACCTTTCTCCTTTAAAGTCATAAAATACCTGCACCTTTTTCCTCTGCTTCTTTTTCTAACTGCCCAGAATATTCCAATACCTTATTGGAAAACTGCAGCTCCCTGCTAAGTGTGTACCTTGGTTACCAAATCAACACATTCTGAACACCCATACTATTTTTTTTCAGGATAATTCTTCCATAAAGCCAGTTTTTATACTCTGCTTAAGTACTTCAATTACAATTTGTACAGAATATTCAGCGGTGAATCTAACTGGGGCACACTGCCCCAGTAAACACCACATATTTAACTGAGTGGCAAAACAACTGCAATGAAGTATTTATTGATTTAAAAAGTAGCTGAAACTGTCAACACTCCATGTCTTTGATGTGTATCTAAAGAAAAAGGATTTCTAGAGCTACCCAAAGAGATGATAATTCCAGACACAGAGACCCTGCCACTCTTGCAGGCTCCCAGAGCTGGGGCAGGTTTTGGGTTTTTTTAAATGAGTCAAACATTGGATACCTGCAGAGCAGCATTGAAAAGCTTGAGCTCCTATGCAAACAAAAAAAACCCAGTGACTTTCAAAATCTCGTGCTACTGATTTTAAACACAAAATTCGTATGATTATACATTCGGATAAATCCCTCCATGTGCGCGTGTCAGGGGTAGAACAAAACTTAATGACAACGTAAAGGAGGAGGCATATAGAGACTCTAAAAATAAAATAAAATAAAATAAACAAACACAAACCGACCTCAGAAGAGCAGATGCCCTCCAGGATTTACCCAGTTTTGCCAAATTGCAGATGTAAATATTTCCCAAAGCTGATGCAGCCTCAGGGATGAGCTGAGCTCCTGCCAATGCACCCCTACATTCCCTACCTATCCACTAAAGAGAGAACATCTTTACAGGAAGGATTGAAGACCTGGGTTAAGCCCAAATTATTTATGTGGCAAGACCATATTAAACTCCCTAATGCATCCACAATATTCTCCCTGTTCAACTGGAAACACAAAGCTGAAAATCTGAAAAACCCCAGCGCCCCAAAGAAGTAACAGACAAACCAGCCTCACCCACATACACAAATCTGTATTTTTTTAGAAACACTGGAGATTGACTATGCAAATTATAAGAATGCATTAATTATCATTAATCATTCTTTCACGAAGACTAGAACTAATTGGAGAAATAATTTGAGAAAATTGAAGTACATGACAGAAAGCATTAAGATTCATTAAGTTTCAATTCTCTGGTCTGTCAGCTTGTCAGAAGTAGATGCCTGCTATTCTAGCACTACTGGTAAAATACTGCATATTTTCCTAACCTAGTACACAATTTAACCCCTGTTATAGTTTGTCCTGAGAGTAACTACATCTGACACCACACATTTTTTGCTAAAAGGACCTGTCACAAGGAAATTTGCATCTCCATTTCTTTAAATCAGCAAAATTGAACTTGCTGGAATTTCACTATAAAGCACTTGCAGGTCCACCAGATATCTAGTATTTATTTACAGTAGTTGAGAGGTGCCAGCACACATTCAAAAAACCCACAAGAGATGAACAGCAAGGCATTTGAAGGAAAAGCTGCATTCAAAAAATATCCACCCTGCTCCATACCTACACCTCAAATTCATCTTGACCAGAACAGCCAATAAATATGCAAATACTTTATGTCCCTTTATTTGTGGTCCTGGAATAATCTTCCCCCATTTGAGTTGAGTTGGTACAAACTCTTGACCCAGCACGATAACCCCCAGTCCTGCTGTGAGGGAGGAATGAGGGCTTGGTGGTGTAAGAACTCCCTCATGTGTGTGTCTGACAAGAGCAGCCCATCTGCAAGAGGTGACAGGGACAAGTTCCACCATTCAATTGACATTTTTTTCTCCATTTAAAAACATATGGTGTGGGCTTTACAAAGACCACCACAGCTCTTAATCTGGGGATGGCACAACTACCAGAGGCAAGATTAAGTCTTTGCTGGCCACAGAAGGCAAACATTTTAGCTGTACGCTTCAGTAGCAAGTAGGTGGTTTGTTTTAAAATTTCAAGACTCAACAAACACAGCTGGGTTAGAAAATTGTATACATAATACATAAAATTAATTTCAAAGCTTACAGAAAAGTCACCAACTTAAAAATATGGAAAATATGAATAGTTTATGTGGCAATTAAGGTTATAGGTCAGCCTGGAGTTCAAGCTTCTATGCTTAAAGATTTCACCCTATTAGAATGTTTTTGCACACGCTTCAAAATTTACCTTTTTTAACTGAAATGGCTCAGTCAACTGCAGGGAGAAACGTGGGAAGTCAAAAACTGTAACTGCTTAAAATGCAGCACCAGTTGCCTCCATTCTGATCAGCAGCACCAGGTCTGACATGGTATAATTTATTTTCTGCATGACTATCACTGCCAACGCATGAAACATGCCTAAGTTGGGCAAAGCAGAGATTTCCACTCATTATACACCTACCCCTGATTGAAACACAGCACCTGCACGAAAATACTGTTATGCTCCAAACTCTGCTAAGAATGCAAGACAAAAATGTTGGTGTCAGGTAACATTTTCAAAGAAGCCCCTGCTCCCTGCCTGATGGGATGATGATCACCAGGTACTGCTGCAGCTCTGAGGCTGCTTCAGAACACTTTAACCAAGAGCTCAAAACACTCCTGCTACTTTCTCTATAAGCCAAGGCCAAGCAAATTCTGCAAAGTTGTTTTTCCCTCCTGAGTCTCAAAACCACAAGCTCATTTCTGCTCTTTATACATGACTCATGAGAAACCTAGTTTTACACTTAGAGCACCAGCTTCACATACTGTTTAAAATATAACTTATTGACACCCCCTGGAATGCCATTCCAAAGCACTCAAGAATTCTCACTGAGCTGGGCCTGGGTCGGGTTTTTTTCCCTTGGTGCAGTGCTGGAAATGGAAAAAGCAACTCCTTTGCATCACACATCTGAAATGCTTCACTCAACTCCTTGTATTTTTTCCAACTTTCTCTGAGAGTACAAAGAAGGAATCTTCAAAACTGACAATAAAAACCACGTTCTTCTAGTGGAAAATTGCCAAGAAGTTTGCAGAAAAATAAACTGTTCAAGACTAATTTTAAGTGGCAATTAAGAGCACTTCCTCTGTTAGCACACTATCACAATGTTAAGAGCAAAGTTATTTGTGTGTAATGGAAGCAGCTGGATCTTTAATCCAATTTACTTAATAAACCTGGCAAGTAAAATTTGTAGTGGAATGGGTAGTATTCCACCTTGAATAGTAATTGTAACTGAAGTCACCTAAAACACAGAAAACCATTAATACTATGAAGTTTGGAATATGGCACAAAGACTCACTTTAATCAACTTTAATTTCTCACCTGACTGCTCAGGCTGCACTCTGAAATACTTCAACATAAAAGCACCTCTTCAGCACGTGGCAGGACAGGCAATTCTGTACAGCAAGAGATGGTTTTTATGCTATCAGCCTCTATCACCACTTGAGATTCAATATTTGAGCTTTTCCCTTTCAAAGAAAGAGAAGGACATACACAGGACTGGACCAACACTGTAAAATACTTTCAACAATATTCAACTAAAAGGAGAAAAAGCTTTTTATATGTGCTCAGTTTCCACACAAAAAACTGGAATTCACTATAGAAAGAAAACAGGTGTTTTTTTTAAATCAATGCTCATTGAATCAATTTTGCTGAATAACAAAGAAAACTTTTGTATGATGCAAGATAAACAACTCTGAAGAAAATCATCTTCAGAAAGGATAAAAATATAGCCTTCTAAAAAGAAAAATAATGAAGTTTAATATTCTTTTTTTACCTGGAATTTGAAGCTCAGATCAAACATTTGGATTGCATAAATAATTCTGATACCACTCACAGTGGTAGCCAGTCCTGTTCCCCTCAGAGGTTACTGAGCTGCCTGTGGGTGTGAGTTATGCCACTGTTGATATAAACCCCAGGAGGAATCTTAGACTGGATCATTTAAGTCAATTAAGTGATGCATGTTTTAAGCACACCTGGAGAATTTTGCATGGACCTACCCAGCCACACACTTTTAATGAAATAACTTACCTTGACATCAGCATTTTCAGGAGCTCAGCGTGTCCACAGTCACATCCACAGAGCAGCCTATCAATAGTCCCACATACCACTGCAAGGTATTTATAACCATATCAAACCCCTGAGCTCCCCATACAGATTACTCTTACATACCACTCCTCCTGTAACAAATGCCAGCAGCATTCCTGCTGGATGTGCTCATCAGCAGCCTGTGCTCTTTGGCAGGACAAAGGATGACGGGTTTTGACGGTAGGTGGAAGAAGAAAGCAGATTTCAAACCCACCAAGCCCATCTTCATCACCACAGCAGCAACTCTTCTTCCCACCAGTCCTGTCAGAGTCTGTGTAAAGGGAGACACTTCTCAGGTAGGCAAGTTAAGATGTTCAGAGCTTTAAGGTGTCAAAACAGAAAAATAACCAAGTTAATGGAGATCAGAGCAAGGCTGCAAGATGATCCTCCCCAAAAGAGGCTTCCAAAAGCACAGCGGCATATTTTACGCTAGACTGACAGTGCAGGTAAAATCCCTTTCTCAAAGCAAAGGCAGCCATTGGGAACAAATGCAGATACACACAACAAATAAAGACAGACACATTCTGTATAAGTAACAACTTTATTGTAACTTGATGTGCTGAAACGCAAAAATATTTTCAGCAACAAGGTACAAAAAGTATTTCACCATTAACATCAGCTGATAAAAAAAGGCTGGATGGTTTGATACAACTGTTTACATATCTGAATTCTCTTTATCATTTCCACCCCAAAACAGGTCCAAGTCATTTCACTGGTTTAACTTCTAAAATAGGACTCATTGATCTTAAGCCTTCAAAAACCAGGTTACAAATACAGTGAAGTTCCTTGCAAAACACTTGAAATAGTGAATTCCCTTTACAAACATAGTCCATTTACTGTAAGCAGAAGCCAAGATATGAGACTAAGTGTCCTGGCTTAGCTAAGGAGCTGAGCTCTGCACTAAATATGCTATCGACACCAGACAAAGAGGACAGGTAACATTCCATTTGTCAATTACCAAAAAAAAAAAAAAAAAATCAATTAAGCTTAGGAATTTTAACCAACTGTAAAATTCGACAAAATTTGACAACATTTCAGGTAGCAGTACCTCACATTTGCAATTCACTGCCTTCTATGAAACACAGTTTCAAATACTGCACATGGCTTTTATTCTCCCAAGGGAGAAGCCTTGCCATGAGGATTTAAAAGGAATACAATCTCCATGTAGGTCTTCTACTGATCTCCTGTGCAAAGGTGAATTTTGTACTAAATACTCAGTGTTTAGAAAAACATCAGAACTAGAGTAACTTTGTATCCATGATTATCACGTTTTGACATACACTTATCTTGTAACAGCAATTACCACAATTTCACAAAAATATACCATTACTCAACTTGTATCTGTAATACTTATTCCACTTGTTTGTGTAGTTTGTACCTCGGTGAAATTGAATTTAGGAAGCAAGAATCAACATGCAACAGAGGTCAAATGCAACTTGTAACTTTTCCATCTCAATTGTGTACCAAAGAGCATTCTTCTTCACCTTTAAAAATATGTTTTACAAAGACCTTGCACCCTGTTAAATCTTCCCTTCATTGCCACAGTTTCCTAAAAAGGCACAATGTGTTCATACTTCTGCATGCAGTAAATGGACTAGGAAATAAGGATTATTTATTGAAGCAACTTCCACCCAAAGCATCTCCTTAGGAGAGGTTTGAATGGAGAAAAAAAAAATATATATATATATATAATACATAATAGCATTTTAACAGCAAATTGAGTCCTTATTTTTAGAAAGTCACCCTTGACAAAAAACACCACACAGTCACACACACACACACAGTCACACACACAGGACACATGCAGGGTTCTCCCCAGAAAAGCATGGAAGTGGTGGTTCACATCTATCTGAGAGAGTAGTGTTGGCAAGCCAAAACATGGCACCTTCATACGGCATATTCCTAACCTGGAGGGAAAACTAGGAAAAACCCCCAAGACTTCAGCCTGGAAAAACCTGACCATTGATTATCAGATTGTTCCTGATCTGCTGCACTTCCAAGTGAGGCTGTAAGGGCAAGTTCTTGAGGAGTGGGGAACGAAACCGAGCTACTGAATCCGAAGGGGAAGGTTGTAATGACCAATGTCCCGTTCCAGTGAGAACACTGCATGTGGGTAATTAAAAGAGGTGAATAATTAGTGCACTCACTTAAGAATACAGCAACTGCTTTACCTTTTTCTCAAGATCGGACAGAACTTGAAAACATAAATAAATAAAGTCCAATCTAAACAGATGGATCAGCAGAGGGCTCTTTCCTGTTAGGGTAACACATGGTTCACACTGCCTGGCTTGAGGAGGGGACACTCTCTGATGCAGATGATATCACAGCACAGTGTCTGACATTTTTTTGGTACAAAGTGTGCTATTAGGCTTTAAACAAAAATAATTTCTAGAAATCCTTAAGCTTTCCATCTGATTACTGTAAGTTGTTACTTTAGAACAGGCTGACCTGGGCAATCATTACAGCATTAAATATTCAAGTCACTTTGCACGTGAGAGCTGTGAGTTTTACAGTGATGAGGATGAGGAGCTGTAGTCCCAACACATTATACAGTGCAGCAAAAACATCATAATTTTGGAATAAACACCTTCACCTCCTGTTGTGGAGAATGCTTATGAGACTTTATCTTAGATAAGTATTTAAAAATTGATAAATCTCTCTAAATATATAATGTGATGCCTTGTGTATGATTAAAATTTCCGATTTTACACTTTAGCCATCATAAAGATTTAGTTAGAGGGTAAGAAAAAAATTCATATTTAGAGGTTTTAGTCTTCAAAATGGGACTGGGCATTTTTTTTTCCAATTTACCTTTATAAGTGGTTTACTAGATGCCAAAGTATAAAATTATATATTCTTTCCTCTAAAAATTTAATTCAGGGCAAGTCAGATGAATCTCAATGAAATGAGGATGGAGAAACAATCTGAAATTCTTCCTCTCTCCTCCCTGCATGACTTTTTTTAATAGGCAAACTCAAACCCTTATGCAAAGAGGTTTATAAGCTAGGTGAGATCTCCCATTCCCCACTGCAAAACCCAAGTCTTCCCCCCCCAAAAAAAAAGAAATACAGCATATTATCACTATTACAGTAAACTCAATGCAAGAACTCAGGGAACATTTAGAGTGTGCACTACTGCAGACTTTTCCTCCCAATTGTAAACAAAGCTATCAAACACTGAGGATGTTGATATTAAAGCTAAGGTTCATATAATAAAGAACTGGCCCATGACAAGCAGTTTACAAATGTTTCATCTTTTTCACATTATGCAGAATTTCAATACCATCCACAATGCTAGTACAATAACTGAAATGCAAGACTGAGCAAGTCTCTGCTTGCAGATACCATCTGACATTTCAGGGAAATACTCCTCGATGTGTGCACAGCCTCCCCAGGTGTTCGTGGATGCTGTGCACATACGTCAAGATGGGAAAAATCCCTTCAAAGTTTTCACCATTCACATGCCTTTTTCAAATAAGCAAAAATATTCTGTTACTTAAATATGAAAGCTTGCAATAGCCACCTTCAATTGAGTCTTAAAAAGACATGCCTTTCTTTTCTAACAAAACTAAATCCCATGTGGCTGTGGGCATCTTAAAATGTATCTAAAAAGTTAAGCCACAATTACCTGTACCTCATTAATTCATCAAAAGCAAAATATATATGTACCACACAACATACAAAAGTTACACATTAAAAGTGCATATTCAGAATCCATTTGGCCCATTTCCTCAATTTACATTTGGTCATTCTACGCATCCTTGACTTTTCTATGCAACCACACACTGGGATATATTTATTCCATATACAACACCACTATTCCTTTTCACATTGAACTCTTTTACCTCTCGTTCAGTTCTGCATTAAATGTAAACTAATGATGGACCGGAAAGAAACACAAGCAAGAGGTTTATTCTGTGTTTCTTTTCACCGCTGGGACAGCTTTGACACACACACAATAAGCATTACAAACTGTAATGAAAATACATTTTTGGGCCAAACCATTGCATATTTGCCCCCACAATGAAAAATAAATTATGTTCAAAGCAGTATATTGCCATAAATAGCCTGTAGGCATTTGCTGAAGGTAAACAGGCTCTCCCTATATTTAGCACTTGGCCTAGGGTACATGATGTGCCTCTGGTTCAAGTGCTTTTAATGAGAGGCCAGTCAAAACCTTCCAGTTAGCACAGGACCAAACTATAATCTTTTTTTTTTCTTCTTCTGAAAATAATGGAAGATCCCTTTCAAAAATTAATCTTCAGTTATCAACTTTACTGCATTATGGAGCTAGTGCAATCCTGCAGAGCCTAGTCAAAAAGACAAGGCACATTAAAAAATAATAATAAAAAAATCAAGATACATTAGACTATATGGACTAGAGAGTCATTGAAGATAATTTAAGGCCTTTCAGTGAATTAGAGTAATCAGTCTAATTTAAAGCTGAGGATTAAACCATAAATTATCCATCTGAAAAGCAAACAATAGGCTTTTTCAGCTCCTGTTCTGTGGACACGGATAACAAAAACTCTTGTTATGGTTTGTGAAAACACCTCTGGACAAGGAGGAGTGGAGTCAGTCCAATTTCTCTAGAGTTCATGGAAGATTTCAGGACTGTTTTAGCCGTTTGCGTGGAATGCCAAACTGTGGACACTGTGCAGACGCCAGAGCGCGAAAGGCCTCGGCTACTAAGTGAGGGTGGGAGTGGATCATGGACTTCCAGCCTGCTGTTTCCATTATGTCTGTTGCTTGGCTGAAAACAGAAGCATTAACAACAGTCACACAATTTTACAAACCAAATGCACAGTGGAGAAGAGCAGGCAAGGCAGAAGTGCTGCAGAAGGGCAGTCAAACATTGCGGAACACGCTGTGGGTGCTAGTGAGGATGCCAACAGAGAGAAGCAGCCGTTTGCAATTTGGGTATAGAAATATAATCAGACATGGGACAAAAGGTTCTGCTCTACTCAGTACCAGCCAGAGCTCAGCTAGAGAACTGTGTCAGAATAACCACCTTGAAATTGCTCAGGAAAAACAAAGAGGAAAACTGGAAGAAAATGAGGTCTAGTGCAGAGACAAAAAACAAGGGAAGACACGATAATCTCATTACATAAAAGGGCATGCTCAATTTGGGGAGAGAGAAGGATGACAAGTTGAATCAGCTGTAACTGCAGCAAAAAGGATGTAGTTCATCTCCTAGAAAGAGCCATGAAGGCAGATTAGCTGGCTGGCTCCAGACCCCTTCACCGGGAGCCTGCACGCTCAGTACCAGTGGAGCACACTGAGAATATTCACTCTTTTTTCAGTGCAGATGATGGGCCACATTCAACAAAATGGCTTTCAATGGCCACTTGATTTTTAACTAACACAAAAGCAACAACAGATTTCAGCAAGTATCACACTGACACCCAGGAGATTAAAAAATATGTATTTACTCAGTGTTATTTACTTTTTGGTGAAATAATATAGAAAAAAGGCAAAAAATTCACTTTGCACATGAAAAATAATACATTGGTTGGAATGCATGCCACACTGACACAGGATAAATTTGTAATTTGGAACTAATATCTTATGCATCAATCCCAAGTTCTTATTGCTCTGCATTTTCAAAAGCCTTTCATGAGCACCCCCATGCTGTTTCGGGAACATTATCAAGCATAAAGTTATCAGCTGACCTCTACACCACATGATCTCTAAAACACCTTTGGCAGATTTCTAATGCAAGCCTTTAATCTGCTACTGCAAGTCAGTGAAGGTAAGGGCCTTGAGAAACAATACCAAAGTTCAGACTCCCTGGTGCCCAGAGTCAGTAAATTAAGCCAGGCCATCTCATATTATTTCCCTGAATTACTGCAGATGTTTCAGCTGAAGCAAAGATGACCAGCATGTTAACTAGCAAACATTCATGACAGAAGTCAGCTCAGGAACTTCCAAATCACTTGAGAAGAAATACATCAAGTAGTTACATAGTTATCATCCTGACTTATCTCTATTACTGGTATTTTACTATTTACCTTTCACCCCCACTTCTTTTCCACATCATGATCAATCATTATGCCTGTGAAGCCTTTTTTATTTCAAGGAGAAACAATAATTTCAACGAAGTGGTACAATACAGCCTTTAAGTTCTCTGGAGACTCTCTGATGGTAAGAAATAAGTGCTTCACTGCCCTTAGACTGTTTGAACCTACTACCGGCTATCCTGAAGCTGGCTGTCTTCCACTCTGTGATTCACTGGAGCTGCTGCAATCAGTGCCAGAGCCTGAGCCACACAGTCTCAACCTATTTCCAGTGTAGGCAGGAGCCCTCAGAATCAGAGGGACCTGACTGACGAGTTGTGTGGCCTCCAAAGCACTTGTGCTGGCATGTGGGAAGGTGCACAAACACGTCCCCGAAGGCAAAGAGAGCAACTGCCCTCCTTTCTGTGGAAATACTGCAGGCTCAGACTGACCCAAGCAAGTCTCAAAACCACACTGGGGTTATCACTCCTCCAGGCACAAACCTGGGTACTCAAGAGAATGGTTTTCTCTATAAAGGCTGCTTCCATCTTCTCACAGCACTATGCCCCTAGGAGAGGGAATGAAAACCAGCTATTGTTAGGATCTCACACTGGAGGGCAGTTAACATTCCCTATCATTTAAAAGGGGAGTCACAATCATAACTGGGGTAGCATCTGCTGAATCCTACTTTACTTACAGTCAGTGACAGGCCTCAGCAGTGTGGAAATGAAGCAACAGTTCTTAAGATCTGCAGTCTACTTAGCAGTGTTTGTACAGAACATCGTGGGGCAGGGAAACTTACTTGCTATTCCAGTTTTTCCCATCTTTACACCCAAGTTGTCTAAGAACACTGCACCTGCAAGAGAGAATTGTGCTAATATTGAAAAAGTACACCAAGCATGAACATAAATATATTTAGAGACTCATAAGCATTACTTGCCTGTTAATAAAGTCTATTGCTTGTGCTTTTAGCTGTTCAGCGCTGTGCAAATCTGCGAGGATAAGAATGTCAGCAACATTTTCTACCGAGAGGTTACTACAGAGTGCTTCCTCACACATCACCTTCAGCCGTTCCAGTGCATACTGGAGAGAGAGAAAAACTGCACTAATCATTCCTCAAACTCGTTCCTTCTGTCCTCATCCCTACAGTTCCTAAGACAGTTCCAGCCAGGCTTGGTGCCTCCCAAGCTTAACATCAAATCACTTCCCCACAGGTACTGCAAAGCACACTGTGCTGCACTGAAGAGTCCCCAGGTGTAACACAAGCATTAGGCTTGACACAAACTAATTAAAGACCTTGCTGACAAAATTTTTATTAAAAGAACAAAAATAACTCATTTGCAAGTTTTTGTTTCACGTCTGCTTGGTAAGGGAGGAGGAGAAAGGAACCAAATCAGCACTGAGCAGGTTCACATCTCTAAGTGAGGGGAAAGAAATGATACAATGGAGTTTCATCAAACTACATTGTTTAAAACAAATTTTAGTCCCAACTCATCTCTGAATTTCTTGATTTCCCTCATACCTTTGATATAGCCTACAAGAAATCTGATGTAAAATAACTGCATTCCCACATTATGTTTTGCACAAATAAACTGTGCTTCTTTTTTGAAGGATGTCACAGTCTGAAGAGGTTTCATTTTTATTTTCTGATATTGCAGACAATCATATAACTCTACCTTATAATAGTCTCTACATTTATCAGTTACGCCCTAAATCAAGGCCAGCATTCAAAAAATAACCTTAATTGCTGAGCTGCTGTAAATCCCTTCATCTCAAAAAGCACAGCAGAAAAAGTATTTCAAAGAGCAACAATTTTAAGAGTAGACAAGATCCCAACACAGAAGAGATGAAAGATTAGAACTATTACATTTGTAGGGAAGACAAAAAGATGAAAGTTCTAAAGTAGCAGTACTTTAGGGAAGCACAGTTAATTCAAGAACTTGAATAAAACTTCTTAAAGAATACAAAAAACTAATATACTTTTTATTCAAAAACCAATTTTCCAAATCATATTAATGGTCTCCAATTTATAAAAAAATATGATACTAAATAAAGATCTGAAACACTTCTCTTTAAAAAAAAGATTTATCAGCCTGCTACTGCTAAAAAAAGTCTGTTCTTTACCATCTTCCTTCATTTCTGATGAGAACTGCTTCTCATGTTTTAAAAAAGCAAAATATATATCAAACAATCTGAAAATAAGATTTTTTTTTTTTTTTTTTTTTTTTAAGATCAACATTCCCCAAGCAAACACCAGGTATGGGAACTTTGGAGTCAATTACTTACTTTGTCTGCAGCTGCCAACAAATTGTCAGCCATTTTTTCAAGGTTTGGTGCTTTTCCTGTGTAAATGAATCTCATCATTTCTTTAAAAACTTCAGGGTCTACATCATTTATTTCTACACGATTCTGGTAAAGAAGAAGAATCAATAAAAGTCTTTGGAATTTAGCTACAATTTCCAAGTGAATATCAAGTATCATCTGCATGCACACTGCAAGTCTTCATTCACCATCCATACAAAATCCTTACTAATTTAAGGTAACATTCAACAATGTTAAGCCGAAAGCAATCAAAAAAGCTCTTAAAAGTTAGGTAGAAACCAGCTGGAAAAGCTTCAGCAATTCAAAGTAATTGCAATTTTTTTCCTAGAAATGCATAACTCTGGAGTCTATCACACAGCCTGTACATAAAGATCAAGACACACTTTCAGGAATATTTAAAAACGCTTCTGAGTTTCCAACCAAACAACAATGTATTTGGAATATCTGAGGTCAGAGCAGCAGACAGAACAAATTGAGCCATTCTTGGCTAGACTTAAACTGAGTCAACACAGCCCAGGTTTTGTTCTGAGAATCCAAAGAGCAAACAAAGCAGCACATTGAACAGCCACCACACAGCTGAAGATTGCCCTAACAGTGGCACTGCAGGCTTGACCTATCCTGTAACAGTATCCCCTATAAGCAACTAATGAAGTAGGAAATGATGTCAAAGATGTAGAAGCAAGAGCCAGAGTATAAAAATCCCAGGCACAGGGCATGTACATGGTCTGGTTTCCTATCAGTATGCAGGTGTAGGGCTGCACTGGAGATCCAGTGCTAACATGAAGGCAAGGGCCTGGCATGGCACATTATTCAAGCTGTGACATGCTTGGATTTCTTTCAGTCCAGGACCCTCAATAAAATGCTCCAATTCCAGCTGTGAAAGTTTCCAAACTGGAGAGGTTCAGTGAAGAGAAGTGACCCTCAGCTGTACCACAGCACCACATTCACCTGATGTACTTGTGCACACAAGTGGCATCTTGCAGCTTTCAAGACCAAATAATGATCACCTATCATAACCCTTCAGTGAGGTGATCAGTTCCCCCCCTTTTCATGGATTCTGCCTATAACCAACCCATCTTTGATAATGCTTCTTCAAGAAAGACACAAACAGCTCCTCGCTGTGGGAGACATCAAGTGCATAAAAGCAGAGGCAGCGCTCTGCTGATTAGGTAACTACCCATCCAAAACACTTACACAGGTCAAGTGCCTGCAGAAGCTGCGAATGAAAAGAAGTGTTCCACTGCTTCAGGGTTTAATTCCAGTCATAATTCACCCCTTGTTTCTTGGTTACCATAAAAAACACTTTAATACTCTACAGCAAAACCTTAGTCAAGTCAATCAGCTGAGGCAAAAAGGGGGCAGAGATTATCCGGTCAATTGCACCAGTAGCTAATGTTTAAAAACATTATCTAGGGCAGACACAAGCACCTGAAAAAATCCAAATCCTCCAGCACCTCTCCACTCTTTCTACACAAATTCCCTCAGAACTCATCAGGAGAGGTTCAGGAGTTGTCCCTCCTGCCCTCATCCTCCTCAATCTGAACTACCTCAAGTTTTCTGCAACGTTTTCCACTTCCACAAGGTACAAATATTTACAGGTAACATTTTCAGTAATGCTTACCTTTTTGCTTTCCTCCATTTCATGTTCAAACATTGCATTAAAAACTGGAGATCGTGCTGCAGCAAGAAAAGTGACTATTAAATATAATCAAATGTTAAACTTACAGCAATTGAAATTACAAAATAATAGCAATACAAAAGTAGAAAGTACCTGCAAGGACAGACTTATGAGCTTTGAATTCTTGTCCTCCTACATAAAAACTGCAATCTGTAAATCTTGTTGTTTCCCAGAGATTCCCTAAATCTTCTGCTAGTCGACATTCAGGTACCTTCAAAGTGTTTGTATTAGACTGTCCTGATATATTTACTGAGTCTTGGACCACGCTTACCTAACAGAAAATCACAGCAAGACAACTCCTTCATAACTGAATGCCAACAATAATTAAATCACAGTACCTATTGCTAGAATTCCAACAATTCCAAAGCAAAGCAAAAAACAGAGAAGCTTCTGGCATTAGGCCAGAACCATAAGCTAATGCTTTACAGTTTACTTTTAAGTAACATTTAAACAAACAGGGCTTCACTTAGAGACTCTAATACTGTGTACTTATCCAACCAAAACAAAAAGAAAGAGCACAATACCACATACCACCTGACAGAAATGCCAAAGTAAGTAAGGACAGATAGGGTTCTTAGAAAACCACTGGGAACAAAAAAAAGTTAATGCTATTTCAGAGTTAACAGTTCAACACTTCACACACATCCGAGCAAAATATACACAAAATAAATTTTTATACAGACCATCAGGATCACGTGGTCACGGAATAGTTTCATAAGAACAACCCACAGATTTTTTAATATTAGTCAGTACAATATCCCTATTGTACTGACAGTTACGTTTACGTATAACCTGCAGTGTGATAATGCAAACCAAGTGCAAGTAACAGCTCCTTCATTTTTTCATTTTACTTAGTCCAGGTGAGGCCTGAATCACAAGTAATTGTTTTCCAAACAAGATTAAAAGCTGTTACTTTCAAAATACAAGATGTAGTAGGTAACTTCAATAATGAAATGCATCCTCACAGGATGTAGCTTCTGTACAGAACCAGTTCAGAAAACTGAAATACGTGCTTTTGAAGTGAATATTCTGCCATTATTCCCCATGTTTAAGTCTTTCATATAGGAAGTAAACAGGACAGCAGCACTCCCTGCTGCTTTTTCAGTTGTATTCACATACTAAGTCCTTTTAATCAGTGTGCTGGGGAAACAGAAGAGCTAAGCAGGTTTTGCTTCTCTTGTCTGAGAGCACAACCTGAGAATAAAACCTTTGTAAAGAGCCATACTACAACATCTTGATCACTTCATCTCTCAAATACAGAAAATTAGGATTACATATTAAGAGAAAATGCTGATACTGCTAGGATCAGGGCTTTGGTTGATTTCCAAAGGCATCTGGAATAAATCTGGGATAAAGCAAAAACAGCCCAGCTAAGCTTCACAGAAAGTTTGAGCACTGCAAACCAAACTCCAGACCAGAAGAGGAGGAGGATGATCCAATTATGACAGCAGCTTGGGGATATGAACCACTGCCTAATTCCCTGTATCGTCTCATACCCCCTTGTGAATACAAGAAATTCCTTTACATTCTTCCACCTTAAAAAAAAAAAAAAAACAGAAGAAACCCAAAGCACAGCAAAATTTCCCTTTCACAGTAAGACTGTACATTTATAACAGCAAAAAATCTATAGAGCTATTTCCCAGTTTCCATACACAGTGATTTCAGGAGATATTCATACACACAAAAGAAGTTTTAGCTTAGCCAAGCTCATCTTCTGTTGCCAGAGGAGAGTTATGCTTTTCCAGAGCCTTGACTCAAAGTTCATGATCCCAGCTGTCCACACAGCATCATTTTGTTAGCTACAGACAGTGTCTAGGGAAAGTCACCTACACACTCTAAGTGCACTTAAACTGATTTCTGACCTTCCAAACTTCTGGTTTAGAATAGTTTCTAGTATTTATTGAGAGATGTGCAACACAAGCATTTATTACAAATCATCTTCTTAAGATATATAACCCAAGCAAGGTTTTAATTCAAGTCTCTCCCATCCAAGTGGCCTGGCATGTATTGTCTTTTAAAGATTAATCTTACTATTTATAATTAATTTAAATAAAGCTGAAATCCAACTAAGTTAATCCCATATAACTACCGAAAACTTGTCAACTCAAACAAGTTCTGTGTGATGGCAGTTAACAAGGATAATGTCCGTGATTTTCTTGATTTTGAATCTGTGGTAATCCAATAGTAAGGGTGATATAAGTGATTCCTGGGACTACTAAGCCAGGTAAGAGATCTGTGATAGCAGAGAATATGCTATTCCATTAGCAAATGGAACATCTGCAAGGCTTCAGTACTTTTGGATTATATGGGAAGGGAGAATTCAGTCAAACAGAGAAGAGTGTGTCTAAAACACTGAGGTTGTATTTAATCACTAGGTCACTTGTTGGTGGCAGCACCAGACTTCACAAAGTATTAAACTTATCAACCCTTCAGGTTCCAATCCAAGGACATATCCAGATGATCTTGAAAACCTCTGGCAACACAGAATGAGTATCTTTGCTGCCAAAGACAACCAAATAATCTTCCTGCAACCCAACAGGAAGAAGGGCCAACCAACACAGTCAGTGATCAGTTACCTTCACTGAATACCTGCTACATCTGACAAGTTTTATCAAGCCAAGTGCAATATAGGCTTAAGAAGTGGTAAGCCAATTTTCCAAACAGGAAACAAGTAGGAAGGCAAACATGGAAATTGGAATTTAACAGTTAAGTTGTGAAAGGACAAAAACTTCAGGCTTGTCTATAGAAACAGGTCCTTCAAACAACACCTGTCATTTCTAAGGACAGCTGAAGAGCTGGTATCACACATCCAAAGAAAGAAATTCTTAAAATATTTGGATTTCCAAGTTTTTCCTTCACCTTGAAACAAGCCAGAAGTTATTTTAACACACTTGCTGTGAACAACTAAATGTTTTACTTCATTCCACATTTATAATCACAGTAGGTCCAACATTTCACAAAAACCACTCACATTAAAACATCAAGACATTTTGTCAGTGATTAGCATCAGAATTTAAGTAACAGGGTTCTCTGTGGAAAATTCAGTATTTCTTCTACTTACATTTCTTAAACAAACTTAATCTCTAAAATTAGAGTGATCTATTCCAAAACCAAATGCTACTTTTAAGAGCTGCTCATTTACATCAAAGTGTTCATTAAGAGGACAACTTAAGAAGAGAAAATACTCAAAAGTATCTTTACAGAACCATAAAACACTTGTTATATCTGCTTTTATCACCCAAATAATTGTATTCAAAACTAATTTATCATGCAGCTAATTTAACTTGTCTAAGTGAAAATAAGATGCACTATATTTGCAATATCTAGTCTCAAGGGCCACATTTCAATTATTCTTCCTACCCAGCATAATGACATATAATTAAATTGTAATCTTGCCAAGACAATTTTACACATTTCCTGTAAATACACAGATCAAAGTAAACTTATTAGCAGTTAGAGCATCTATCATCCTCCTAAGTCACTAATCACTTTATGGCAGCCCAGATAACCAGCCAATGTATATTCAACATACAGTCCACTTACACTGCTACTTTCTCTACTTTCCATTTTTAACACTAAGCTTTTTACTTAAATTTAATATGAAAATTTAGGTTATGAACATAAATGATATTATAGAAGAACGGACCCACAATACACCGTGAAGTTAAATTCATACCACAGCGCTCAATATTAATTTTCAGTATCGAACACACCTTCTAGAAGATACTTGCATTTGCTCAGAAAACAAAATATAACAATTAGCCCAAAAATAAAGTGTTTAATTTACTGGAAAGACCTGTTCATTGGTTAAAGCCATCAATTAGGATATTACAGGAATATAGATTCTGACAATTAGTAGGGTTTTCTTTTATAATGTGAACCAGTATGTGAACATTTCCTTCTGCTTATCCAGTGAAAACCAATCCTCTAATTCCAAACACAACTTCTTTAAATAAAAGTGACCTCAGTAAAACAGCATTTCTGTAGACAGCACACACCAGCCACCTATGGCATAAATAATTCTACAGTCGATTCTGACGTAACTGTGACAAGTTCATGGAGAAGTCCAGCAGTTTACAAGTGATCAATTCAACATTCTACACCTCAGTGTACAAGCACCAAAACAGAAAAAAATGCAATGCAGACAAAGCAATGTATATTTTACCAAGCTTCTAGATTTCAGAAGACAATTTTAGAGCATGTTACTGCTTAAATAAACATAAATCCCTACTTATTCGAGCAGAAAACATTTTATTTAAAATTTTATTACTTAAAAATGAATACCCACCTCACAAAATAATGTAAGCTTGTCATCTGGTAGAAGACCATTAGCTTCATCTAGTAAAAAATCTCTTCGGATAAATTTCTTAAACCCCCAGTCCTTGCCTTGCACAAATCGATACGCTCTTTGGCTTTCTGATAAAAAATTGTATACAAATACAGCAAGTTAAAGGAAAATATTAACAAATAACACCTCATTCCACATCAAGGCTAAGTGTTAATAAAAAAATGAATCAATTTCACACATTTGGATCACATGTCACGTTTCTAGAAAACACAGAACGGATTAAAACCTTTTTAATATTGTAATAGTGTTATTTTATAAAACACTTGATAGAACTTAGTAGAGCACAATTTGCAATTCAAACCATATCATCTCCTTAGATCTCTCTGGCACCATCCAGCACAAGGGGTTTTTTCAGTGAGTGTTTAAGAAAGCCAATGTGTCAAAACAGGAATTGTTTGGAGGGAAGCACCATTACAATGAATTTGTCACCACAAACCCATCCTGACAACGCTCTGCAGTTGTCATAACAATGTGGTTTGACTTCTTTCTGAAATGGAAAATCTTGTTTCACAGGTTGAAATTAGTTTAAAACACAGTAAAAGCATTAAAATAGCAAAACAGAAATAAAAGATTTCAAGCAGTAAACTCTTTTTTTGTCATTAAAAGATATTACTTGTATTTACCTTTTAGCCCTAGTTACGAGAATTTTTTTTTAATCCATCAGATTTGCTGTGACCACACAACTTTTTTTTTTCCCAGTTCTAATGTTCACAGCCAAAAAAGAATTCCCACAGTCATCTCAGTGCAAACACATGTAAATTCAGTAAGATCGCACATTTTACATGGCTGGTTCACTGAAAAGTGGCCACTTGATCCTCAAATTAGCCAAAGGAAAGAGCACCATATACTTTAACTCAAATAGGAGAAAGAGGTTATTTGGAAATGGCTTTGAGAATCTAAGTAGAATAAAGCACATTCTGAATTATATTTAGAAAGATTGTTCAAAATTAAGACAGCAAAAAATGCTTCTGAAATAAGACCATAGGGGGAAGTGGGGAGGGATCTCATGACGAGTTCTTTAAGAAAGAACTTTCCTTTGATTCCAAGAAAGCTGGGCAAAAAACACGTCACCATCTCATTTGCTGTATGCAGAGATGCTTCAGCCTTCCAAAAAGCAATTTAAAAGTTTAAGTCAGAAGTTTGTAATAAAAGCAACATGTTTTTCATGACAGAATCTGTTAAAATATCATTCCTTCTACAACCTCCAAAATGAAGCCATCAGCAAAGCCAGACTTCCCTGTACTATTGACCTTGGCAGCATCACTGGAACACACTTGACCACGTATCACAGAAAACACACACGTGTCACACACTGCCCTCACCACCAAGAGCTGGAAAAATTACATTCACAACAGCTCTTCACTAGGATTGCATCAAGCAAAATATCCTATCGAGATTTTCACTGTATTTTCAGAATACACTGAAGAACCACCTGGGAGCTGACACTGCAGGAGGTGTGAGGTCTCTACCACTGCCACTTCATCACACTCCCAGTTCAACAACCCCCCTGCTCACACAGAGCACAGAAGCAGAGGAAAATGCACTTACTGAAGTGCAGTGTGGGCTTTGAGGGTGACACAACAAACACACAACACTGTTCACATCTGAAAATCTGTATACCAAAGAAGAAAATCATATTTTAAAAAAATATTGTCTAGGCTTTTTTTGGCATCTGGATTAGTGTTTTCACATTTTCACCAACTTTTAACCTCATTAAACTGAGTGAAAAAGATTCAGAAAATCACGTTCCAAAAGGATTCAAAAATTTCTTTTTTAGATTCAGCCCAGTTCTTTACTCTGCAGACTTAGATTTCACTCTTAGCAGCAACAACCAGTGTTAACCCCCAAAATTAAGAGCAAAAATAGAGCAGCATAAAAGTGCAAATGTATTTTTCTTCTAATAAAGTAAAAATGTTAGCTTGCTCTCTGTTTCATACACAGCTTCACCCCTTGAAGCAGCAGCCTATGCATGAATTACCAATTTACAAGGGACATTGGAAGTGGGGCATCATTTTCCTATCTCAGTAAATACACAGCATCTACAGCAGCAGATGGCAAATGGCTGGAGAGTCCAAGAAATAAGACTTCTGTTGGTAATTTCCCAAAGTGAAAAGATATTTATAACTCCTGTGGTGCCAAACACAGCACAGATACTATTGCAGAAGCTGAAGACACACCCACTCATAGGATTTTTAGCACTGCAGGGGATGATGAACCAACAGAGAGCTGATGGGCCAGGATTTGGGTGTTTGCTGCAGCCCTACTGTCAGGAACAATCAGGTCACTGGAGATGGGGGTCCTGGGTACAACAAATCAACAAGAACCCACAATGAACCCCATAAGGCAAAAAAGGACAAGCAGGACACAGCTAAAGACTAAAACAGGCTGCCCAGATAAGCTGTGGAGTCTCCATCCTTGGAGCTCTCAAAGCACCACAGGTCCAAGCAAACTGCTCAGGCTGACCCTGCTTTCAGCAGGGGTTTGGGGCCAGCCACCCTCCAGAGCTCCTGTGCAAACTCAACAATTCTGCACTTCTGTCATTATCTCCAAATAGTTTTTGATGCAGTTTCACATTTTATTACAAACACCAATCCACTCCTGGACTGTGTCAAGTCCAAATGTATACATTCTCCAAATGATTCTCCAAATGTACACAAGTGTAGCTTTGCTCCAGAAGCAGGAAGCTTGCAGGGACTGAAGGAAACACCTCCATCAGTGTAAGAGGATTAATAGAGTGAAACATGCATGTGAAACATATATATTTACCTTCCTTCCAAAGAGTCCAATAATTTAATTTTAACATTTGAACTCAGTTCTATGGATTTAATTTAGAGGTTACAAGTGGGCCTAGTTACATAAGGAGAAATAGCATGAACTTTGGCTATAAACACTGCAGAACTATAGACTTTTCGTAAGAAATGCAGAACTTGCAACAAAACAGGGCCTGAAACATCTCTTAAGTCCTGGAGTAGAAGGGAAGAAAAGAAGAGATATTCTTCACAGACAGGAGTTGAAGCAGCACAAATTCAGTGCAGATCAGCATCAAATTATTCATTTTCACAAGAATCCCAGCTTTCCCAAAAAGCATTTCCAATGAAGGTTGTGCTCACAAGTTTGAAACTAAGAGCTTTCCATACATTTTTCATATCAACACAACAATTAAATCAAATCACCAGTTATTTCAAAGTCTTCTAATTCCTTGGGTACACGGCTCATGTTTTTAAACTGATTACAGTGCAAATCAGCTGAAATAGACCAAAATATTGTAAAGGATGTCTAAAAAAAACAGCCACGTATGCTTATCCTAATGAACTATAGAAATCAAACACTTCCACTGGAGCTACGAACAAGCAAATACACCTCTACTAACAGGAAGCAAGAATAATCTGCTGGAAAAACTAAGTGACAAGGACCTGGAATAACAGCAGTTGGCAACGTGCTGTAATTTATACTGCTCAGGATAGAATTAACACAGCTCAGTGATCAGAAACATGTGAAACATGAACAGGATTTTATAATTAAGTTTCTAAAAGGAAATTAAAAAAGGTATTTTTAAATTTTATCTCAGTATTAAATTCTGCTCTCAACTAAAAAAAAATTACATTGCTGATGTTCTTCAGGATGCTCTTACAAAACCACATTAATATCCCCTTACCCATTGCTTTCGTTTCTTCTCTTTTAGCATTCAGCAGGGAAAATTTGAATTTTGCTCTGACTTCACTTTTTGGACAACTGACTAAAAGCAAATACAATGACAAATAGTCTTTGCTTTCATCATCTAATCCCTTTGGATTCACTCTCAGGCACCTGAAAAAAAAAAGAAGAAATAGTAATTTTTAAATGGTACCCAGAATAAATTCAGAAATACTTTTACAAGAGACAGTAATAAATGCTACTGAAATAAAGATTTCCCTTGTGATTGCCGACACTTTGAAATTAGAACCAATCCATACCTACAGTAAAACTCCAAGAAGTGTCCAAGTTTTAATATTTATTTGTAATTTAACTTCACATTTTTTGTGAGTAAAAAAAAAACCCAGAAAAAAACCAAAGCACTTGCTCAAATAAAGACCTTACCACTTCATTTTGTCATTTGGCCCTGATGAAAATGTAGAACTCTTTAAAACTTCACCCATTTCTTCACGGCAAAAACTGAAGTTATTAATGGTCCACATGTACGAAAATTTTACTACTTTAACCTGAACAAAAGATCAGAAAATGTTAAGAAAATTTAACTTGCATACCAAGCATTAACTATGAGAACTACTTAGGCTGTCAGCTATAATTTTTCAATATGTCAATAACTTTAATTTGGTTTTTCTTAACAATTATTATGACAATAAAAGAAAATAAAGCCATTGGAATTTATGTAGATTACCTGTGTGTAACACCAGCTTTCAGCCACAGGTCCACTGGACATCTCCCCAGGAGGAGGTGGGGTGGGAACCCTTGACATTGCCACTTATTGCAGGTTTATAGTATCAAGAGAGCAATCCAAACTTCAGCAATTCTCCTAAAAAAAGTAATTCATACATTTTGTTCATCCTTTTTGAGGTGTGGGAAACACAAAAACTCCTATTACTGTGTTTACTAAATGATGCATCTGAAAATTAAACCTGAAAAGAGGACAATGGCTCTGCTGGGTGTCACACATTAATAACCACTGGAGCTCAAAACCTGCAGGCTGAGCCCTCACACAATAATTTATAAAAATAAGCACCTCTGCATCACACACCACCACTAATGACATTATTGACACCCCCTTTGCAAATTACCACTTTGCCCACTCCAGAAGTGTTATAACTTTCTTCAGGCTCTTCTCCTTTGATTTGCAGAATACCCAGAGCACTCAGTTATTAGTACAGTGCCTTAGTTTTCCACCCAGACATAATTCAGAAGAACACTCAGCCACCTGGGAGTAGAATAGGTTCACACAGCCCTGAGATTTCTGAATGGAGGGTAAGAAATTAAACCTGCACTTCAAGTAGTATTTTCTTTCACAGGTGCCTTCTATCTTTAACACCAACAGACACAGCTGAAGAACTATAATCAACCATGTGCTCGTTCCCTCTCAAAGGACAAAGCTGGAAAACAGCTTCAGTCAACTACCCAGCCCTGCAGAACTTTCCAACAACAAATAAAGTGATTTGGTTATGGACTACCACCACCTAACAGAGCACTACAACTCCTTCTGCCCATCAGGAACTGAGTCACTTGCCCAGATCCCTCACAGCTGGCTACAGAGCAGTCACTGGGCCTGGCTCATGAAAGAAGGTGGGCCCATGAGAGGGCAGCTCTGGCTTCCTGGCTGGCTCTCCTTCAAGGGAGGGTTTGCTCTCAGCTGTAGACAGCTTCCTGTCACAAGCACAGCCTCTCACTTAAGCTGCTCCATTAAACTGCTAAGAAGTGAAATGAACCCTAATCAAACCAGAAGAAAGTCAATTATTTCTGCCACAAAACATTTTCTCTTAGTACAGAAAGTTTCTTTAAACACACCCTGCTATCACTTAAAAGCAACCATCTTTCTGCAACATTTGACTGCTTCACTGTATAGCTCTTTTTTGCTGTGACAGAACAGCATTCATTGTCTTCCTCAAAAGATGTGATTGCACATCACTAATCATGATGGAACTCTCCAGGGACAGAGCAACACTTAGAAACAAGGTTTTATGCAAACATTGGTAAAAAGACACTGCGAGAGCACATACAATTCAGTCATGATGTGAACAAGTTTATTATTCCTACAGGAAGAATTCTGTTGTGTGAATTGCTATGATCCTCACTGGATGTTTTCCCACCTGCCTTTTCTGGTACTGCTTCTCACTCACAGTATGAAGTAGCCTTTCCACATCAAAGCCTGCTGACAGGGGATTGCTCTGAATCACGTAAGTATAAGACCTTGAAAAGAAAGCTAATTCTCAGTTTTCACCAGATGAGGAAGCAGATGCTTTATAATCATATCCCTTAACGAATCTCTACCAACAGATCTGCTATGACAGGGTGAAAACAAAATATTGAATAGGTCTCCTGCAAGATATGGATCCCTGAGACATTGAAAACTAATCATAAATACAATTCAGCTGTCTTTAATAAATGAGTTTTCCCCAAATAAGGCTTGTATTTGTGGCAGCATTCAGTACTTCATTAGTACTTTCCATAAATGAAAAACAAACAGCATCCCTAAATTTAAGATAACTGAGCTTGTTTGCCTCATATTTTTTTAAGCAGGAAACACATATATTGTGCATGTTGTGTTTACAGAGCTTTTGATAACATGTTTACAATTGGTTTTGATTCTCTGTACAGAACCACCCAGAGTACAATTCCTGGGAAGGATACCTATCCACTTCTGCTTTTGTAAAGCAAATATTAGCACTTATATTACCCTTATTTCTGGAAGCACATCCTACTCAGTGGTAACAACTGAAGCTGTTCCCCAAATGCAACAGATTTGACATAAAACCATATCCTGAAAGGGTTAGAACAGCTTACCTCAGCCTTACTGAACCCGCTTGCTGCTCCTCAATTCTCCAAAGCTAAAAGCAGGAAGAAATACAGCCCATTCCTTATTCTGTCATTTGCATGAGATGCACAGGACTGTCTCGTCTCTCATCTGTACCTCAATTCTTCAGTCCATTAGACCAGTCAGCTTCCAGTAACCATGAAGGAACAGCAGATCTGAGCCAAATTTGCTCTGAAGTGGTTTCTAAATTGGAAAAGCCTGAAAATAACTGCTGTACACAATCTCTTTTAAGAAAGTGTTTGGTGACCTTGGGCCAGCTACCACTAGTTATCTGCCCACTCCTGTCTCACAGCTAAATCATCTTGATTCACTGAGAATTTAATTCCAAGCAAAGGTAGTTATTTGCAATTATTTTCAGGTCCATCTGTTGCCTTGTCTCTGTACCTGATCTACCCAGGGCATCTGTACTTCAGAGGCTGCTTCCACCTGCTGCAGGGCCTTTATTTAAGGAAGACCTGATTTTACCTAAGTACACTTCCCAGGTCCTTTTGAATAGCCTCAGCTTTTTGTAAAGCTTCCCCTTTACAGTACTAGAACCAGACAACTGATTTTCATGACCTTCTGGTACATCTCTTAGGATCAGATTTCCACCTCACTTTTTTTGCAAGGATTTACTATGCCAATCACATTTTTAGACTGAGAAAACTGGCAGAAAGCAGTAACTTTAAATCCTTGATGCTGGGAGTCTGTGTTGAGGAGCTGTCTGTATTTTTTAGTACGCCTGGGCACACAACTTAAAAAAAACAAGGGACCAACCAAGACAAACTGAATAATGGAGAAGGAATAAACAGAGCATCTGATGCTCTGTTAACGTGTACCAAAACACAGGGAGAAGGATGGAAATGGTTTAGCAGTACTGCAGATCTGCCCCTCACTTTACTTAATCAGTTAATTGGGATTTGGGTGAGGTCATAGGGACATTTATCAGAACTTCAAGGTGAGAAAGAACGCAAGGTTTAAAGATGCTGTCCTGAAGTGCAGAGATGTTTTGAGAAGGACTTTTGCAGTCCTCAGACTGACAGTCAGACCATGCTGAGTGGCCACCAATGGTCACCAGGGCAAAGGAGACCCTGAAGGTGAAAACAGAGATGCAAATACACACTCACCCTTTGTTCTACTGTGCTCTGCATGGGGAGGAGACTAAATACTACTTTGAAGACATTGTTTATGAATCATTGATTAGCCACTGTCATCAGCCCTGACAAAATGGTTCTTCCAAGTACCAACCCCTCATCACAGCCTATTAGACCAAATGGTTGGGAACAGAGAGAGCTGCAGTTCACAAAACCAGTTGGAGAATGACTGGGAGGAATTAAATCAGTGAAGGGCAGGAAGACAGGTCTGCTATCTGCAGGATGAAACAACTTAGAGGGACAATTTTCATGCTAGAACCTGCATTTATTACTCTGCAGGCTATCATGAACAAAGCAGCAGAAATGATGGAACATTATCAGACAACAGCTCCAAGAGTTTTCAGGCAGTGCTGTGCCTGTCTGGACAGGGCTCAACAAACCAGTCCGTGTGGCCATTCTGCCAGGCTGAAATGTCTGACCATCAGGGAAAACATGCACTGGGAACAGGAAAATGAGCTTTAATGGATGGGGTAAATGAAGTTTCTGGCTTTCAAAAGGAAAATAAGATGTATTCTTAAAAGGTGTCAAGTTCCTTTGTTTGGGTTTTTTCTAATGAAGTGATATATTCATACTGAATGTTGTACAGAAGTCAGCAATGATTTAATTCAGGGTTTGTGTTCACTGTCCTACTTTAAAAAAAAAAAAAAAAAAGGAGAAAAGGTCAAAGGTTCTTTGCTTGTGCTTCCAGACCCCAAACACGATGAGCTTATCACTTCTTCTACTGGTCTGTTAAGGAAGGTACTGGCTTCACCTGATAATCGTTCTGCAAATAAACCAGATTCTGTTAACTCGGGATCTTTGAGGAGCTGATCCTCCTACAGTGAGCAGTAGGCAGAAATAAGATAAAAAAGGGGGATTTCTCAAAGCACATTTTATTTAGGAATTAGCTGAAGAGCTCTCCTAGTCAAACAAATACTTGTGCTAAATTTAAAGCCATCTCAAATTGATTATTGTTAATTAATTACCTGCACACAGAGTGTAAAGAAAGCACAGGCTACCTTCCAAAAAATGTACTTACAAAGATTTTCATCACAAGCTGGATCAGCTCTCTACTTTCCTAACTTTTAAAATGAGACCTTAAGATTCAAAGTGACTTCCTACATCAATAACATGACTTTCAAAAACATTATGTTGTTTCCTTCTCTAAAATTGAGTATTTATCAACATTCTAAACGAAGTTACTTTTCAACCTCTCAGAGCTAGACAAGAGCACATTCCCAGTCTCTTACATCTTGTGCTGGAATTATCTCAACTTTTTCACTGAAAAAAGCGACTAGCTCATTAAGAAAGCACCACATACATAGGAAGACACAAAGAAGAATTTTCTACACCCCCAATAATAAGCCCACAAAACACTTCATAAACCTGTTTCAAGAACAGCCCTGTTAAGAGGATGTTGGGCCAGCTCTCTCACTAGGAGCAGCTCAGTGCAACAAGCAGATCCCAGGAGTTGTGTCAGGGCAGTCACAGTGGAGCAGGTGCACACGAGGTGTTGCACATTAACCACTGACCATAGCAATGGTTTATCTCGGTATTTCAGTGAGGGATTGCAGCCAGCAAATTGCTGGTAGCAATGGCTAAACAAACTGTCTTCTGCAGAGTACCCAACACACCCCAAAAGTCAAATCCAGCCTGCCAGAACCCAACCCACAGATAGTTCTCCAAGCAAATCAGTGACCCTGTCCTGCTCCCTCAAGAGCGAGAAGAAAAGCACATTGTGAACTGGGTGATCAGTTCCTGCTGAGCCTCTTCCTTCCAGCATCCCTTCTTCCCAGGGCTCAAGCCTCCAGGATCAAAGTGGTTCCCTCCTGGGTCACACCAACAAATTAAACATGCATGTACTGCATATTCCATTTGGATGGTGACAGTCTTTTCCTGAGCAGGGCAGAACATTGCACAAAACACAAAGCTGTTATGAATTAACTTTTTGTCCCTTCTCTGGAAATACTGATATTTTATCACTGGCTGAAATAAAGATCACCTTCTGAAGCTGAACTGACAAATAATACCCCATTCCTCCAAGTTTTTATTCCTAGTAAATACATAATTCAGAAACCAAATACAGTTTTGAAATTTTCAGGGCTTGGTTTTTGGGGAAAAAAAAAAATCTGAAGTCAGTCTTTCATTCAGTAAAATCAGCTCCCAAAAACCCACTCAAAATAAACGGTTACAGAGATACTAGTCTAGTTACAGAGATACTTATTTCCTCTCATTAAATGATCACCAGAAAATAAAGTATCACATAGTATTATATAATTAACATGTAAGTGTTACATGTAAAACTATCTATAAGTATTTGTTCAGGGAATCAGTTTTGTTTTTCAAATTACAGAGAAGGCAAATTCTTGGGAAAAACACCATCATCACTTCTTGGCTGAGAAAGAGTACATTTATGAATATAAAAATGAAGGAAACAAACAAAGCCAATCAAAATAGTTATGTCTGAAGTGGACATTCCAAGGCCCAAGACAAAGTTACCCCTGCAGTCTACCATGTGAAGCAATATTCCAGCTGGATGACACAGTTCAAGGTAGCATCAGCTTATGAAGGCCAAACTATTTAAGAGTGAAAAAAGCCATGTCCCTTTCTCATTGATCACAGAAGGATTTGTGTAACAGCCACCCACTACCTGGCTCACACTTATTCAGTGGCATGAAACGCCTGTGGCTTGAAATTTATTTTTTTTCTGTTTAAAAGTTTGTCTTATAAGCCAATTATGCTTACATAAATTCCTAAGATTTTTACTAGTAGTAGAAAAAAAAAAGAACTTTGCAAAAAATAGGATTGTTTTTTTAATTAGGAGGATTTGTATCCCTTCACAATTGATCTTTTTGAAAGAACTGCTGTTGTATTTCCTAAACAGCTAACTATTAAACTAAGTTTCCTGCTGGATGATCCACAACACAGTAACAGATGTCTGAAAGGTCTATTAAGCTCAGGCAGTTTTGCAATTTGTTCAGTTATTATCTTCTCTGAAAACAGACTCAAGATATACCTAAGAAAATTTAAATACTGTGTTTAGCATTTATTGATTTTAATCGCCATCTATCACTGCATCATTTGAGTGAACAGAATTACTCATCCTTACACAATTACAATCACATATATCCATCCTTAAGTTAGAAAACCTATAGGTTAAGGATGTACTACACTTCACATTATCTGTAGTACTTCTAACATGAAAAATTTGTCCTTTTTGGGGCAAAAGATGGGAACAGCAGTTGGACTACACACAGGAGAACCCTAAGACACTTACTGAAGAGGCAGCCCATAACAGTCACAAAGGTTTGAGGCTTTTTTAGAACATGATATTAAAAAATGCTTATTTAAGTACATGTTTGCTCTGGAACCACGCAATAGCAACCAAGTTTACACAAACCCAAGCTCTGGGGCTTAAATCAGAAGCTCTGGCTGCTTCTGTGCGCTTCATGCTTAACATCTCACCCCTGCCATCCCACAGCTCTGCTGGAAGCCTGTGCTCTGCCAGGAGACACAACCAGCAGCCACACCACGAGCCAGTTCATGACTCTCTCCACACTGTTCCAGTGAGAAAAAAATACTACCCTGGACTGGACTGTGACAGCTGAGAAACTCCACATACACCCTGTCACCCCTGCCCGGGGACAGTAAACTCCAGCAAAGAGAGGGCAGGCAGCTGGGGTCACAGACATCTCAAAATAGCTGCAACTAAGACTCCGGAATCTAAAAGCACATCCCCGTGGTGGTTCCAGCAGAAAAGCCCCAGCAAGGCAAAACCCAGCACATGGGAAATGCCCAACTTTTCAGGAGGGTGGTGGTGTAGCTGTGACTGAAAACACTGAAGTCAGCAGCTCAAAATTAGCAAGATAGCACCTATTAGTTGTACAAACTGAAAAGTTGAGTACACACCATTTTCAGGCTTTTCTCTAAATTTTCTTTCCTACCCTAAGCCTTTGAAAAATAAAGTTGAATTTTACCTCAGCTGAGAGAAAGCCCAAGTGCTCAGCAGAGCTGGAGCTATAGCTGTCTAGTTTACATCAGCCAAGCCTACTGATAAAAATCCCCCAGCATTAGCCTTGCATTATTGTTCTGTAATACAGGAAACCCACTGTGCTCTGTATTAGATATCCCAGACCATTCCCTACAGCAGTCATCCATACATTTCCCTGGAGAAGAAATGCAAGATTATTTCTTACAGCATTTTTCATTTTCATTGCCCAGTCTAGTTTTACTGGACCCAAAATAGGGGTATTTCCACCACGATTCCTCTTGGGAAACTATTCTATTCAAATAATCTATTGCTGTTGGGGTTTGTTTCCTGGTATACAGCCACACTGATCTTTTCCCCTCCTTAGTTTCACTCCATTACTCTTACTCCAACAAATCATTGGCATGTGAAAGTATATTAAGTGAAGACATTTTTACCCTAAATGCTTTAGTTACACACAATTAAGAGTTCACCAAATTGAAAATGCTAATCTTAACCTTCTTCTTTGCACTTGGAACAGAAGTCTGTATTAGCCAACAGAATGTTGATTTCAACCAAATAAGAAAGTATCTTTCCCTAGGAGATTCACAGCTAGTCTGGGGTGGTTTGGGTTGTTTTGGTTTTCTTTACTTCTAAAACTTGTAAGGTTTGCCAGAAGCACTGCCCTACACTCTTTGGAGACAGGTGTTTTCATTTGCTGCAAAGGAGCTGTACAGAGCAGCATGATGTTCTCCTCATTAACCTCTGCAGACTGGCATCACCTGCAAAGCTCACATCGAATTGCTACAACTGCTTTCAGCAGGCAAAAGCTCACACTCACAGATGTTGTCAGGAGGGGGGCTGATCATCCATTTGTTGCCCTGTTACCTCTCACGGCAAACCAGTGGTCACATTTGTGCACACAGCTGCATCTTGGAGATTCTCAGAGTCACAGCTCATTTCAGGTCTGCTCTATGCCCGAGTGTCAGACCTTGAGAAAAAAACAACTGATACTTTTAAGCTAGGAAATCGAGAAAAAAAAGCCCAAAACTCAATTCTGCCAGAGGACCAAACTGCATTTGATGCTAATTTGCCCAAACAGTCTTGAAATTGAACTAATCCACAACAGCTGATTAGACACATCCTAAGAAAGACAGGCAGGTCAACAGGTAGAGCTGCACACACACTTGCTTTGGTGAATACGAAGCAGGAATCTCTAAAAGCCATCAATGCAAGCAAAACCTGACCTCTCAGAATTGGACTGCAGCTAAACTGGTTTAGACCCACAGAGATAAAGAAAATCCTAAAAGTTCATAGAGTATCTTGAGTTGGAAGGACGAGTCCAGCTCACAAATTAGTCCAAGAGAAACTGGCTTCTGAATTTCAAAGACAAGTACACCATTGTACAACTTCTACCATTCTATTGTTCAAAAAACACCCAGGCACTGTTTTGCTTATACTTTAGGATTTAAGAACCATTCAGATATAATCTGTTTAAGATCCCTTTTTCCACAACAAAAGCAATTCAAAGCTTGGCAGCTCCCTGTAAGTTTCCCCACTTACAGCACAGTCTTAGTTGCTCAAGACAGAAGAAAATTTCCCAAGTAAATAGCAAGGCAAAGAGACTGGCACAGGCCTGTTGGGGTGGCTTGGCTGTGGAGTAAATAGATTTGGTTTCATCTTGAGTGCTGTCAAACAAGGCAGACCAGAAGCAGATCTGAGTCTGCTGCTCTTTGCCTCCATCCACAGAAGACACAACCCTGCTGTGAATCATCCCAACGAGGCCATCTCATCACACACAGAGCAGTGCCTGCAGTGCCGCCACAGAAAAGTGCTCTCCCAGAGCACTAAAATAAACAGAAGGAAAAAAATGCAATTTACTGTCAGGAAATCAAGAAGTCAGCCAACACCAAGTGCCGAGCCTCTCTCTACAAGTGACTCTGGAAACCTCTGAAAGCTCAGACACTGTAATTTATTAGTAACCCAGACTAACACTTGATGATGTTACTGCCATATATCTTTCCCCTCACCACTCAGTGAGCAGAGTCTCACACTCGTTGGAGGGGATGGCACATTTCCAAACACAACTGCTATTTAAATCATTAAAAATTACGCCTGGCCTGTAAAACAATATTCAAAACCCCTGACTACAGAATAAAGGTGGATTTTACTTGATGATCTTATTAATATAACTAATCATAGCAACTAATTCTGGATATAAAGTTTGCCACACACAAATTTTGAGCATTATTGCCTATGGAAGACTGTCTTTCACTTCCATCATGCTTTCCTTCTCCCTCCCTCTGTTGTTTTTTTTTTTAAAGGGAAAACCAACACTTCAGGAGAATGTTACTAAAAAGGGGTTTTTTTGTCATAAGCAAGACAGGAACTCCCCTAATCACAAGGCTCTCATGAGATGCAACAGTATTAATTCAAATCCTTTGGATCTATTTACTGTATTTTTTCCCCTGGATCAACCACCTGCCCAGTGGATTTTGCAAAACTCACAAAAAATGTATTTAGTCAAACTTCTTCAGCATAAGAAGTTTCAGTTTCTTAGAAGCTATATCACCCATCGCAACACAATTATTCTGCTGCCATTTTTTATTTAAATTTGTTTGCTATATGCACGTAAGGAAACAGAAAAAACTACCTTGACATACTCTGCAGAGATCACACTGAAAATAGATTTCATACATTTTATTCCTCTGAAACCATCATATGCCAAGTGCAGTGCCAGACCCAAGAGTGAGATCACACCCACTTGGACAGTCAGGACAGCAATGCATTACATTAACCTGCAACCACACACATCAGCCAGAGATTTCAGACAACTTCGTCTCCAGAATAACATTTTCAGAACTGAAATAATATGACTTTAAATAAGCTCATACAGACTCTATGTGGAACTTTCCAAATGCATGAAAAAACACCTAAAAATAGGAATAAATCCAGATGTACACAAATAATTTTGCTGCAATTAACTTTGCACACAGCACAGACACGTTAGTTAAAATTACTATTTCGTCCTGTTACAGCAACAGTTATTTGATTTGATATGCAAATACCAATGTGCCCACTGGTACATCTGATACTTACAAAAAGGAGCTAAAGTTCAGTATTTTCTTTATATATTGCTCCATCCCTGAAGCTGAAGCAAACTATATTAACCACCTGTTATCTATATGCGTTTCAAAACTGTTCTGGTTTTATCTTCAAGAGTTTAGATTACAAACAAGTAACTCTGAAATTAAACTCAGTTAACATGGAATCTATCTGCCTTAAAATTTAAGAAAAACTGCCACTAAAGAGTGCTGGTTTTGTTGCTGAGGTAATGTCTACAGATGAAGTAATTCAGAGCCCTGTTGTGTTCTGTGCTGAAGACAGTAAACATGTGTCTCCTCTAAAGAATTTAAAGAAATTATTAGCTAATCTGAATAATTAGATTAATATATTAAGTGCTTGAAGCAACAAATTACTTGTGTTTAGATTTTATTTCAACTTAACCCAGTGATTTTTAACTTAAACTCTGTGTATTGAAATCATCTGTCCTTCAGAGGCTACAGGCCATGTTAATGGAGAAACCAGATTCATCAATTAAAAACTGAATATGAATAAAGAAAGCCAGGAAAATGAAAACTTTTGTGAAGTTTTCCAAAGAAAAAGTCAACATGGAACAGAGAGCTAGAAAGTAGGACACCAGAGGAGAAAGTTACACCAGCTATTCCTCAGGCCAGAGGAGTTCTGCACCTACACCTCATTTCAGTTGTTCAGGAAGCAACCACTGATGGCAATCACCCCAAACCCTTTTAGAGACACCCAAGTCTAATTAATTTGCTGAACATTCAGTACACAAGAAAACAAGGCATTTGAAAGACATCAAGTACAAGTCATAGCCCCCCCCATTTCCTTCATCTCCACTCACAGCCCTACTCATGAATCGATTTTGCAAAAGACTTGACCAACTGGTAAGTGAGCTCTTGGGAGAGGACAAACATTAAAGGAACAACCAGGAAGGAGGCCAAGAGAAAGCTTGGCTCCCAAGTTTCACCCAGTGATCCTTTCCACTGCACAACAATAAGAGGTTCCCACCCCATGAACTTTGGAAGTTTCCCAACTGCTGGAGACATTTACTCCACCAGCAGCAGCACTGCCTACGCCAAGAGCTACTCTGTTGCATTCTTCCTGGCACACAATTGCTTTTTCTTCCTGTAAAGCAGCCAGGTAAATTACACATCAAATGATACTTCACCTTTGAACTACTTAAGAATTCAAGTCACAATACAGTGCAAAGAGCAAATGTCATGAGAACCGCGGTGGATGAGCTGACACAAACTGTTACAATTAAAAGTAGCATGTGTAGTATTTTTCACCAAAAAATGAAGTGATAAATGGTTTCTGGGAGATGCAAGGCAGTATCAAGGATAAGTAATCTAATTCAGGGAATTTGGACATGTGAGCTCTCTGGGTTATTCCATGCCAATGACTTTCTGAATCAGCTGAAAGAGTATCTCACTTTCCACTACATTTCCCAAACGCTATATGCAAACACTCATCACAACAACGTTAACAGATATATGCATGGTTGCAAAGTGATTCCTTGTACAAAACATAAAAAACCTTGTAGCTGATAAAGAATAATTTTAAACCAGGCTACCAAAAACCACACTGGAAAGCTATTAAACTCGGATAAAATAAAACCAGCAAAGTTGAGGTTTATAGCTGAGGGATTTTAGGTTAAGCTCTTTCCAACACTGAACATACACTTCTGCCAAAATTCCACCACACAAGTTGAATAGCTAAAATATTACCAAACCCCCACATTTATGCACTCTCCGTAACACAGTTACACACACTTCTTAAGAAAAACACTGAACTAAAGCAAGCAACCATCTTCTCTCAGTTAAGAACATCTAAATTACCACCACTAAAATACCTCACAGAGTTGCAACAAATCTCCTCTAAGTACCGAGCACAAACCGAATGAGAGATTTCCTACTTCCATTTGAAGGGACAATTCCAATAGGAAGCCTTTTGATGTGAGTGGGACAAGAAGCAACAGAATGTCACAGGAACATGAACTGGAAAGTTTCTCAAGAAATCAAAGGAAGGAAGGTCTCCTGTGAATATGCATGTATTTTGTAGAGGGGAAAGGGAATCGTGGAATGACAGGACAGTTTGGGTTTGAAGGAAACTTGAAGATCATTTCATTCCAACACCCCCCTGCCATGGGCAGGGACACCTTCCACTGTCCCAGGTTCCTCCAAGCCCCATCCAACATGGCCTTGGACACTTCCAGGAATAGGGCAGCCACAGCTGCTCTGGGCAACCTGTGCCAGTGCCAAGAGCCAAGGTACAAGAGCCTCTTGGAGAGCACAGATAGGCATTAATCAAGCACTGAGGGAAGTGTCTTCTATTTCATCCTAAAAATGCAGGGCCCAGGACATACACAACAAAATGCATGGTCTTCATGCTTTGATTGGGGATACAGTATTTTGAAGATCCCAGGATTTTATGACTACAAGTATCAGGTTGCTGCTTCTGGGAAGTGTAACAATCTCACTTTAGACTTCCATAGTCTCAACCAGGTTTTGCTAAATACACAGGAAGCAGACTGCTTTTGACAAGGAGATAGAAATGCTCATAAGGAGCATATGAACCTGTCACAAAAACTGTGAGAAAAAAACACCAAAAATATCCACTTGTCATCAACAGGAAAATATAACAGAAAAAAGCAGGCTGAGGTAGTTTTGTAAGGCAAGACACACAGAAGCCTACGCTGTGGGCCTGGAAACATTCAACAGCACAAATTCCTAATTACCACCACTTCTACAAGGGCGTGAGATGCAAGGAGAAAAAACGTGACCAGATGCGAAGAGACTGTATATGAAAGGCTGGAAAAACAACAAATGCAGACAGAAAACCTGGGAGGAACAAATGAAGAGAAAAGTCAGTGAGACCTAAGTGCAAGTCAACTGTTACCTATTGCTGTCCTCAGCTATTTCTTCTCCACTCTAACTTACGCTGATAATGACAACTGGTGTCATTCTCTCCTGTATATTTATGTTTAGGTGCTTTCAAAGGCACAAAAATCAACAGCAAAACACAACCGATAGAAAAAAAGAGGAAAAAAAAGTAGTTTTAGAATATGTGATTTCAGTTGAACATGCAAAACTGTAAACAGCATGCACTGACAGTTGAAACCAGTGACTAGGGCCAGGAAAAAAACTTGGTGGCTTTTCAAATTCATTTTATATTTGTCTATAGCATATACAAGTTTTTAATAGCAACAAGTAGCTTGCGCCGCCTATGCAAGTACAGAATGTAATTCTTTATTTTCACTGACAGTTTAAAAGCAGACTGCAAAGTACCAAAGTTAAAAGTTTGGCAGAAAGCTGTTTCAAGGGAATATAACACCAAGGATATTTCTGGATATTTAAAATCTCAGATTTCCAGAAGAGAGTTAAACGCGGTTTCTGCTGATGTACCAAAGGCTGACAAGTTTGCAGCTTTATATACAAAAGGCATATTGTTTAAAAATTATTTTCCCTTTCCTGAGTAAATATCCCCTTACAGAGTGAGGGGGAAATACCATGCAACAGACACACACTGGAAATCCTTCACAAACATTTATGGTTGTCCTGGCCACACATCCCAGAAGGCCCAGAGAGAGAAGCCAGGTAAAATACTTTCAGAAGTGACAGTAACTGCTAAGTGCCCCTCTAAAAAGGGATATTTGTTTCCAGAAATAATAAAACTTCTAGTAAAAACAGAAAAAGGGACTTTCTTTTTTTTAAACCTTTTTTTCTAGTGGTTAAAACAAAATGCCTTGGCAGTCATACAAATGGTTTAGCTCAGAACCACTGTGGTAAAAATTCCTGTAACCATATGGGATATCTATCAAAATAATGCTTTCTGCAGAGCTGATAAGAATAAGGAAGGACCCAGCTTGACTCTGTCACAGATTGTTCTTCCTGGCAGGAGGTTCGAAACAATCCTTTTTGTTCAAATACTATTTTTATAACTCTTAACATTTCTTTAGAAAAGAACTGAAGAGTATTAAAATTGATTGCTGATTTCAGTGCCCTGCAGTTAAAAAAAATACCGAGAGCTCATCGATATCACCCATGCTGCTTCCTTTGTTTTGCTGCTTTCCATTCTTCACGGTCTTTCTCACCTACTCGTGCCCTCGAACAGCCTCAGTGTGATGCAAATTCCCCCGGACTCCCGGGAATTTCAGCAGACGACATCATCAGGTGAAACCCAGCCTGAGTCAACTTCACTTCCTGACCACGTCTAAGATGGTGCGCGCAGCCCGGTGAATCGAGGGGAGCTCTGCTCACACACCATTCACTCCCTGCCACAGCGTCCCTCAAACTTTGCCGCAGCCCAAAGACGGCAAACAACCTTCCAACCAGCCCCCCCATACACACACACCTTTTTTTCTTTCTTACGAGACGCGAACTTCCCAAAACAAACTGCACCGGGGGGGTAATGAGGGCACGGGCGGAAAACACCGCGCTGTTCCGCGGGGCTCTCCGCGGCCGAGCGGCGGGCAGCGCTCACCCCGGGCCTGCAGGAGCCCGAGGCAGCGATCGCCGGATCCCTGGATCGCCGGATCCTCGGACCCCGCAGAGCCGACACCGCCCGCCCCGGCGGCCGCGGCCCAGCCCGGCCCTCCCGCAGCACCTCCCGGCGCTGCCCCGGGCCCAAGGGCACGACAAAAGCTTTTCCCCCCGCAGCCCCGGCCCGGCACGTACCGGATCGCGGTGCTGGCGGGGCGGCGCGGCGGGGCTCATTCCGCCGGGGCGGGGACGCTGTGACGGTCACCGGCGCCCGGCGGGAGGCGAAGGCGGCGAGCCCGGGCGGCGGCGGAGCCGCATCGTTGCCCGCGCCGAGTCCCGCTGCTCCCGGCCGTGCCCGCCCCGCGCTCGGCACCTCCCGGCTCCCGCACGGCTCCGCTCCCGCTCCCGCCGCACTTCCGGGAGGGAGCGGTCACGCGGCCGCGGGACGCGCCGCTTCCATCCGGGAACGCGCGCGGGGCGGGGCGGGAGCGGGCGGGGAGGGGGCCGGGCCGCCCGCGGGCTGTGGGTGAGCGCTCCCGGGATGCTGGGGACCGCAGCGGGCCATCGGGGCACTCAGGGCCATCCCGGCGCTCAGGGCCATCCCAGAGCACGTGGCGCAGGATTGCGTCCGGATGGGTCTGGAATATCTCCGCTGAGGGAGACACCGCGCCCTCTCCGGGCAGTCTGTTCCAGAAAGGTGTTCTTCCTCGTGCTCAGGTGGAGTTTCCTGCGCCTTCTCGTGGCCTCGTGTCCTCTTGCCCGTCCAGAAGGATGGAGCACCTCTCCTGAGGGGCTGAGACAAAGGGATTGTTCAGCCGGGAAGAGAGAAGCTTTGGGGTGACCTTGCAGTACTTGAAGGGAACTTACTGGGAAGTCAGGAGGACTATTTACAAGAGCAGGTAGTGACAGGACGAGGGAGAATGGGTTCAGATGGAAAGAGTAGGTTTAGACCAGATATTAGGGAAAAAAAATTATTTTGAAGGAGGTGAGGCCCTGGCAGAGGTTGCCCAGAGAAGCTCTGGCTGCCCCATCCCTGCAGGGTGTCCAAGGCCAGGTTGGGCAGGACTTGGAGCAGCTTGGTCTAGGGGAAGGTGTCCCTGCCCATGGCAGGGGGGTGGAACAAGATGATCATCGAGGTCACCTCCCAACCCAAACCATTCCATGCTTCTGTTGCTTGGCACTACCAAGAAGACCCTGGCATCATCTTCTTGGTACCCCCCTTTAGGTATTTATACACATCAATGAGGTGCCCTCTCAGCTATCGCTTCTCAAGCTTAACAGGCCCAGCTCCCTCAGCCTTTCCTTTTAAGAGAAATGTTCCAGTCCCCCAATCATCCTCATTGCCCTCCTCTGGACCTCTGCTCTAAGGGGTCAGCAGGCTCCTCTGAAGACTCCTTATTTACTTATTTATTTCTTGTTTTGTTTTTCAGATGAAGTTGACCTGAAATTGACACTCACAAGTTCCATCTGCTCCCCAGTATTGGAGCTGGAGCAGAGCCAGTCCTCAGTGACTGCTTCCCCATGTACAGGGCTGGTGTTGGGCTCTCAGCTTCTCGCCCTGCCCACAGATCTGTTCCTGGCTGGCACAGGCATGGGCTTCAAGCCCTTCAGTCCACAGCCCCTGACCAGGACTTTTCTGTTGCCTCCACACATTCATGTTCACATGTTCAACCACCCAGCAGTTCTGAGAGCTGCTGGTCAGATCTGTTTCCTTTAGAACCAGGTGAATTTCTCTACATCATTGAAGTAGTCGCTTCTAAAAATAAATGGTGTGATCATTTGTAAATTACATACCCAGAACCGCAAAATTCCCTGTGGAGGGTTGAAAATAAAACTTAAGCAGTATGTTTTGCTTTGTTTTTCAAACAAACAGGGCTTTAAAGAAAACATCCTCTACGGAGACAATTAAGACCCAGTGACACCTTAATTGCTTCTCTTGAGAGTGAGCACTAAGAATACACACACAGAGCATTGTGCTGTGTAAGGATACCCAGGCCAGTGAGGTTTCAAAATCGATATAACTGCATTAGTGAGGCTCAGAGCCCTGGATAATTCATCCTGCAGAGAAAAACTGCACTGACAGGGCCATACTGCCTTTGGTAGTACTAGTTCTCTCAAAACCATTTCAGGAACCTGTTCAGCACTGCACTGTATTTTCAGATGTCTCAGCGTTTTTTGTTTATTTGGAGTCTTTCACACCAGGCCTTGTAGGAAATAGCTTTACATCCATAGTCAGGACTTACTCCATTCAGTGAGCAGGATTCTTGCAGGGGGACCTGGCTGCTTTTATGCGGCCCACTGCTTAGAAGAAAACACAGTAAGCACTGGTCATTTGTGAGAAACACAAATAAAACACAGAGTATCAGGATGTTTGGGGTTGTGAACTGAACAGTTCAGTGATTGGAGACACTGTTGCAACTGGGAAGTGAAAGATGTCCATTCTTTCACAGGGCAGAATTCAGTCACTTACTGGAAATCAGGGATGCATTCCTAGTTGTAACTGAAGAGTCTGCAATGGGAATCTTAGGATTTAAATAGAATAACTTAGCACATAAGAAAAACAGTGAGTCAAGCGAATCTTTGTATCTAGTAACCATCATCTCCCTTAAATCCCACTCCAGAGAAAGTCTGCAAAGATGAATCATTAACAGAAGTTGTGGAAAACACGCATATTTGCCAGCAGTCAAAAGGTGAGATTACATCTCACGCATCCCTTGGGCTGAAAAGTTCTTTTGCTCACCCTCAGATATACAATATTGTGGGGGTGTGGGCACATGCCACAGCAGAGTGTGTAAATTGTGACCAAGCAGAGCCACTACCACCTTCCAGATCTGGAGTATCCACTTGGATTTAGCAGAAGTTTAACTTATTTTCCTGTGCTTTTTACCCACTGCTTAGTCCTGTTCCCTGCTATTCCCCCGCAGATTCCCATTTTTGCACCCTCTCAGTGCTAAATTGAAGTGTCACATGTAGCGTTGGCCTCTTGTGTAACATTAAGGTGGAATTCTGTCACATCAGGAGGCATCAGTGTGATTTGCATTTTGGCACCACTTAGTGGGTCAATTGAGATAAGTGACCCTTCATGCCAGACATTTTACCAAAACCAGAGTTTGTAATCTAATTAGGACAGACAATGGTAGAGAAAAACAAGGCAGGGTGATGTGATTAAGCACACCTCCAGAAAAAAGGTTTTGGCAGAGACTGGAGTGAAGACAAAACTTTCCTGGGTCCAGAGTGAATGCCCTGGTCATGCTTCCTCAGGCCAGGCAGGAGGACCCACAGGAATATATTCTTACAATATACACCATTTTCTGGCAGGACCTTGGTGGTATTTATACTTTCCAAAGCTTTTCATAGAACAATGCCATGTTAGTTTATTGTCCTAAATAAAACCTAACACTAAATGTATTTCGTTTCCAAATTACAGCCTGGGAAACTATTTCTAAAGAAATCTGAACAAGGCACCATGGCTGTTGTAGTTGCTTTTAGTTGTACACACAGCCAGCAGTGCTGACTCCTCTATTTAGACTGCCCATCACTTCTCATTATGAAAAAAACTCTCATTGCACATATTTGTGTGTGGGGAAGGGTTTTTTTAATGTGAAAGACCTCTAAAATAATTTTACTTAAGAATTCTCCTCGGAAGATTAAGAAAGCATGTTCACATACAGCTATAAAAGGATTAGTATTTGGAGATTTTAAGTGCTCTAGTCTGGGCAGGCAACAGGGTGTGATCAAGTTTCAGGCTGTTGGGACTTTCACCTTAGATAAACCCTTCAAAATACAAATTCTGTCTGCTGTAATATTAAACATCATATTTCCTGTGCTTCTATGTGAAATAGAGAATTTATTCTAGGCTATTGATGAGATTTCTTCACCCTTGCTTTGTGATACGAGGTGAGCTGAATTCAGCTGCTGCACATGGTGATGTTAACTCTCGGGGCCTGTAAATAGATTGTTTTTAGTATTACTCCCACAGATTTAAGGGAAGTACTTGCATATGTAAACATGAATTGAAATTATTTGCAAAATGCAGTTGTGAGTGGAAGTCATTTTCTACCCAATAAGTAGTCACATTTCAATGGTGAAATTATATATCCTAATTACAGATTCATTATAAATCTCTTTGAGATATTTCTGGTGAAAGGAGCCATTTATACACATGCATGTAAGCACATTGCTGCAATAGGTTTTTAAGATCCATAACAGGATTGTGTCACTAAAATAACATTTTTGAAAAAATTAAAGACGGGAATATTGATTTAATCTATTTTCTCAATCAGTATAATTATTTTATTAGCGTATTCTAGAAGAATTAATGGCAAATAACCCAGGAGAGGGCTATATCACATGTTTTCTGTTTTCTTTTCCAGCCAGTTGTCCAAATGTGAGCACTTTCTGGAGGAACCATGATAAATCCGTAGCATCTTATTTCAGCCAACCCTATTTATTTACTTTTAACAGAGCCAGCAGACAACACTGCAAATGCACTGCCAAGATGTATGGGTGACTTTGCATTAAGTAAATGCAAAGGCAGATCTAGCTGATATAAATCACAATTTTATGGGCAGTTTTAAAAGACTGAAAAATTTCAGCAGGAAAGTGTTTAGTCTTTTTATAATATAGTGGCTTCAGAATTTGAATTGCTTTTTGGAATTTAAAATTCCAGGGCATTAAGATGTCACTTAATTTAGAGTGACTTTTCCACCTTAAACTGTTTTGATATTTTCCTGGACTTCCTTTCTGAAAAAGAAAAGTAAAGAATAAAACTGCTAAGCCACAACAAACAACTGATTTCCTACAAGGTAGTGATACAGCTCTGAAATTATTCAGTAATGTTTCAACAGAATAGGTCTTCACTTGAAAAGGTCAGTGTTTTGAAGCCAGTACTCTTCACTGTGAAATATATGCTAGTTGTAGCAGGAAGGTTTTAGCAAAGATGCAGTTTCTCCTGAGAGAGGAGGGTGGCATTGGAGGAGTGAAGTGCTCCTGCCAGTGGAACAGAGCCTGGCAGTGAGGGATGAGTCACAGGCAAGTCTCTGTTTTTCCTGATTCAGTGTGAATTTTGATCTTCTATCTTTGACCGCAGATAAAAACCACCAAGCTACTGTAACCACCAAGTCTTCTCTGTTTATACTTTGTATAAACAAACACTGGTTTTAGCAGAGACTTGAATTTGGGACTTCCAAACTTCGCCTGAGCTCAGCAGCTGCTGGGTGTGAGCTTCCCTTTCTTCTTCCATTAAAAACAAATAAATAGACACTGAAAATATTTTCTTGCAAAATATGAAAACATTTCAGTTTTCTAACTTCCATAAGACAGTAAAATGTCTCCCAAATAGTTTTAGTCAGTTTTTCAAAATATTTTATTTCATGAGGTGCTTATATGTTATTAGTGTTAAAGAAAGAATTATTAAATAGAATTTGCTTTGTGTTGTCATGTTCTTTTCCCTCAGTTTCTCTTTCTGTTTGCTCTATTCACTGTTATGCCTTAAAATAAAGAATAAGGACTTCAAAGCAGGTATCCTATCTTCCTGTGGATATTTCTTTAATTCATAATGGCAGAAAACTTACTGGAAACTGGTTGCAGCACTGCATGACAATATTTTTTCTGCAGAATGATGAGCTGCAAGTCACTGACCATCTTTGTTTTATTCCTCCTCAGTACTTTCTAATGTGCTATCACCAGTTTCTTGTCAAAAAAACCCCCATATTCCTTTAAGTCATGCACCCCAACAAATATTCTTATTTTGTACTTAGTTTTTCTTCATTCATATCTGCCAGAACTCCACAACCATGATGGCTGTGTAACCATGTGCTGTGTCCCAGGTTTTTTCTCCTTTACTCTCCCTTCACTGCCATTGCAGGGTCACTGAGGGTCACAAGTGAGATGGCAAACCAGGGGTACTATTTGATGTGCTCAGTAAGTCACAAATCTGACAGCCACAACTGGACATGGTAACACTTTTTAATATAGTTTCTTCAGGGAAAGATGATTTTTTTTTATTGCTTTGTAAAATTAATAGACTCTTTTTAGGTCTTGCTAAAGGATGAGAAAACCTCTTTAAAATTCTTTGCAAATAAGCATTCCTCTCCTTTCAAAAAAAAAAAAAAAAGTAAAATCAAACCCCATGGTTTTAAATGTTATGCCAGATTTGTCCTCCTCTACTTCCTTCTGCTCTCCAAACAGCGCTGAAACACAAAGGGTCTTCCCTTCTACAGACTTCAGAGAGTGGGGAAACTTCTTTTTGTACCAGAAAGCAACAATAAAGAGCAAATTTTGCTTTGTGGCTTATACTCATACATTTGGTAATGAAGCCAAATGCAGTCTTTTCCTTATTTCAATACTAAGTAGCTTTTAAAACGGCTTTAAAAGTAACTTTCATAGAGAGAAGAACAAGAAGTTCTGAATTTTATGAAAGCCCCAAACATCATCATTTATAAATGGAGATATGCCCAGCATCTGAACACAATTCAGTTGGCTCAGAGAGCCTATGAACAGACTCTCAGAAGAATCAACAGATTCTTCACTGAATGAAGATCAAGCTGCTAAGGCACATTTAGAGGAAAAACCACACCTCAGTTCAGTTCTGTCAGGAAGACAAGTTGTTTTGAACTTTATCACCCTTTTTGGTTGTGAGATTCTGTGGTGTTGCCTCTCGAAACAGCCTCCTGCTTCCCAGCTGATAAACAAAGTCCTTAATTATGCTGCTCACAAGAGCACATTTCAATATTAATATTCCCCAAATTCTCTTGAGTTTCATGACAGGACTTGGCTTAATTGGCTCTATGCATGGTAAAAACCCCTATATTCCTTCTAATGTAGCATTTTATAGGACTGAGCTCTTCTGCTATACTTTGCAAACCAAACATTTTTAGCATGGAGCACTAAGTACATAACTTTTAATAATAACTAAAATAAAGCAGCATTGTCAGTTCAGTAAATGCCTATTTCTAGACCTGTGAAATATGCATAACAGGCAACTGGATATTTACTGATTGTTGCACAATAATTTACCCATGAATTTATGAGTTACACATTAAATTGCCTATTTTGTTCAGTTCTTATTCCACCAAAGCATCCTGTATTTTCTTATTCTTTTTGTCCTTATTGCACGATTTTTTGGGTAGGAAATCATACATATGGGAGAAATATTAAATTTAAAGCTCATGCCTTCATATTTTGCACATGGCTTGGCCTCTGTTATTTCAGGAAGTTAATTAATCTCTAATGAAACATGACTTTACTGTGTATCATTTTCATTTGACCATAAATTGTTTTTCATGTTTATTTTCTGAGAAATGAAAGCATTCTAATGGCTATTTTTTCTAATTTTTCAATTTCACCATCCCCACAAAAGTCATAATTTACACAGCTTGATTCATCACCATTATCTATAATTAATCTGGTCATATGGTTTTAATAAAGTTAAATAGTTAAAGTGTAAGACTGTGACTATCTTCCAAAAAAATGTTAATTTTAAAGAGTGCTGGACCATGTGCACTAGATAATAAGCAATATTAGATGTATATGTGTATAACAATATCTTTAATTGTCAAAATAACATAACCTGTGCAATAAGTTTGACTTTCTGTAGGAAAATCTCCTAAGCAGAATGATTCCTGAATTTTAGTGCAAATATATGGGCTCACTGAATTTCATCTCTAAGAAATATTGGAGATGTGCATAAGAGATTCCCCGTTCCTTGTGAATAGATGTAAGGACAAATGGCAGATTCTGAACACCAGAAAAAAAACCAAACAACTTTCAGGATTATTGGAAGGATCCCAATGCAAATGCTAAACCCCAAGCTGGGGACACAGAACAGCCCTGTGGTAATTCCTAACAGAATTCTGCTAGATATTTGAAATTTTGATGAAGCAAACTTTTTCATTTTAAGACAACACAGGTTTTTCTTATTTATTTTTTATTTCTTTTGGCATCTATTTAGATTTAACACCTTTTTACATATCTGTGTGTGCTGTAAGTGCTGTAGTTCTCCTTAGCACAGATTTTGCACTGTTGGTGTTTTCATCCAGTTCATTTCTCCTTGCTGGCAAGCATTTAGTGTCTCTAGACATATTATGATTCATAAGATGAATAGCTTCCCCTTGTTCTGGGATTCAAGAGACCAGCATGGAAGTATCCTATTCCTAGAGCAAAATCTCAGATGAATAATGTAGTATGACAAGTGTATTACTCACTGATGGAGATCTGCTGGAGTCTCTTCAGCAGCTTAAAACTGCTGGTCAGGAAGAGGGAGGTTAGGGCAGACAGTGGTCTTCTGAATCAGATCATGTAGTGGTAAAACAGTGTTATAATCCTTTTGCAATACTGTAATTGGATGCAAACTTCATTTGAGATTTCAGCTTTCAACTGCTTTACCGAATTTACATAACACAAATGCTAATTAGTGATGAATATTTGAATATTATACAGCAAACTCCCATGCACATTATGCTTAGGTCAAAATCCCACTTATATCAAAAGGTGAAAGTGGCTTCTTTTTTAAAAAAAAAAGTTTATTGGCACTGTTGATTTGGAAAGATGTGATATTTTTGTATTTACATGTGGGTTCATTTTGCATCTCTTCATTAAAGAAGAATTTGCCATAGTTTCCTCAAGCATATATTAAAAGCCAAACTTTCTTGTAACTCAAAATTCAGGTGCCTAATTGCTCTCAACTCTTTCTTCTTTCATACTTTGAATACTTCAAATTAAATACTTGATGTTTAGAATCAGATATTTTAATGTGATTGTTTTATGCCTGAGCATCTCTCTATTGAATTCAACAGAATTATTCATATAGAAGGTGACTCAGTAATGGTCATGTCAAAAAAAGCAGGAGTTCCCTGTGGAACAATTGCAAGATATTGTGTTCAAATTCGGAAGACATAAGTAATAGCTCCCTAGTGAGTCCTGGTGAAAAAGACCAGGTAGGTACCAATCCAGAGAGATATCTTGCATTTCAGTTGTTCAGTAATGAAATACTGGAATGCCCTTTGAATTTTAGTATTTCAAGGTATTATGAGGTAGATAATTAAAAAGGAAGAAGTTAAATATGATCATCCTGGATAACTAGCTTGAACTCTCTTTAAGTGCCAGCCAAACTTGAAGTGTGTTATCTCAAACTCATTGACAGTCATTGACAGTCATGGCAGCAACTCTAAAAAATATCTTCTAAGAACACAAGGATCAGATTTGTCATCTAAACCACCTGTTTGGCCCTGCAAGTTCTGAGAGAAGATGACAGCAGCATCTCCTCAAAATGAAGAGACTCACGGGGAGCTGTGATCTCATGAGCGTGGAATAGCTTGAGGCTTTTCTCTGAGTCGTCTCTGCCTAACGGCAATTTTAAGGTCACTCCTGAAAATGGACAGTTTATTCTGGAGACAAGAAACAATACTTGGCAAGAAAGAAGCAGAGATCAATTGGCACAATACATGACTGTAGTCCAGTTAATCAAAGTGCCTTTGAAATACTTTTGATTTGCTGCTTTGGTATTGTGTTGTTCTAGAAATCAGTTCTAATTTTTCATCCAGCACTTTAGGAAGGAGTCTGAATTCCATAACATCTGGATAGAAAATGATTTCCGTTTAGTGCTTTGATCAGTCTTCATTGACAAAGCTTCATCAACCATTACTGAGATTGATTTTTTAGTTTTTATTTCAAAATATTTATGCAAGGAAGACCTTTCACAAATGTTAATTCCTTGGAATTACAGCTACCTCAGAACCCAAAACAGAGAGGGAAATTTCCAGCTGTTGGTCTCAGTTAACATCACCTCACACTTGTTTCTAGTTCTTTGGCTGCTCATTTGCAAGGAGGTGGATAGCTCTTATCTCTTAACTTTGGGCACCTTGTCTTGAATGCTTTTACCAAAGCTTGGGAATTTGGCTCTTTTCTACCTAAATGAACAATCACAAGAGGAGCTTAAAGAACTGATTCATGAGTGCTCCTCATCAGTGCCAAACATATTTACTTATGAGAAATGTGGATGGTAGTATTGTGTTTCTGTTCTTATTTAAAAGGATAAGTCTATCAATACTCTTCTTTGAAATAAATGGAAAGCTGTTTTCCATTCAGCTGGCCTCTTTATCAGAGAATTAGTTATTGAATGGTCAACGTTGCTCGTTCGTCTCCCCGTGCACTGGGTAACAGAGTGCAGATACACACACAACACGGCTTTCAGAGCAATGCAAAAGAGAGGGTTTGTGCAAACTCATTTATACAGATAAGGGAAGCCTCTGAGGACTTGGGCCCAGGGCTTCATAGCACAAAACTGCCAGGATGGGTCCTGGGGCTGGTTAGAGACAATGCTGAAAAAGGAAGAACTTGTGCTCCTCACATTACACAGTTTATTCATAGCAAATTTGCAGTTATATAGTATGGCATGCTGGTTAAAAAAGCCTTAATTAGCTCTTCTGAGTCCCAAACAACCTTAGAGGTGCAGGCCCTGCATTATTGCTGACCATGCTTACCTGAAAGAAAGAAATTATGAGTGGTGTTAGTGCTACCCATGAAGCACTAATACCACTCATAATTTATATAATAAAAAAAAAAGGCTGAAGTTGAGCAGCAATTATGGCTGAAAACCTGCAACATTTGAAGCTTTTTCGACTCCTGTGCTGTAAGGAGTCTTTCATGTAAATTGGATGGCACTTAGATGAGGAGTACAAGTTGAAAGACAGAAGAGTGTAGACCAGACAGTACAAATCTAAATGCACGGCTCAGACGTTTGCCACAGTTCTGGGATTTCTGTAAGTAGCAGATAAAGAACAATTCTGTTGTAAAGCTCGAGCTGTTACTGTTCAGCATTCCCAAGATGAAATTTGATGTCACTGAGCAGATTTATGGCATCCACAACATGGCAGGAAATACAATTAACAAGGCAGAACTGCAACACCTACAGAAATTGGGGATGGAAAAACAAATGAAGATAAAATTGTTTTTCTTTTTCATTTTTCTTATTCTTTTATTTCTGTGCTTTCCCACTGTGAAGCAAGGACATAAAATGATTGACGCTGTTACTAGGCATAATGCCTGAAATACAGAAGTATTTAGTGTCTGATGAGAACTGTGACCTAAGGCAGAAAGAGGTTTCAGAGTGAAAAGGATCAAAACCTTAATAGCCATTAATGCAGAACAATCACAAAAGTTCAAGGTAAGGGAACAGGGAAACAGAGTAGGCAGGCACTGTCTGAGAGAGCAGACACTGACTCTTAAGGCAGAGAAAACACACAAAAAGCAGGAGCTAAAACACTCAGCCCAAAATATTACTGAGTGTTGTGTGGGCAGAGGAAATATCCCAGTGTTTGTTCCCTAAAGAAAATGGAAGCTGAAGGACGTGCAAGTACCCTCAGAGGCTACCAAGAAACACAAGTTGCGTGACTAGATTCTCGAAATGGACACTTCTTTTCCAGAAAATAACATCCTGGGTGTTATTTTTCCACTTTCCTTTACGACCAGTAACAACCTGGGTTCTGGCTGAGCAGCAGAGCTGCAATCTTGTTCCAACAACACTGATAAGCCACTGACACGTGACCACCAGAAGAGAACTTCAGCATTGCAGGATCAATGGACTGGCCATCAAAACATTCATCACAAGATGATGTATTGTTGCCTGAACTTTTTGACAACTGTCACAGAAATACCCTAGCTTCCAGGAAAACTGCTTCCCAGAACAGCTGAGTAAATCTCAGATGAGCCATTAACTTGATCTACCACAGAAATGTGCCACTTTTTTCTAAAATCAAGTTGAGTTAAATTTTTTCTGCTTTTTTCATTTGCTTTAAAGTGACTTCTAAAATGTTTCCTAATGAAAAACCAAAATGAAATAATTATGTAACATAGACACAGAATATTTCTTACAAAACATGTTGACTTCTCTCATTCCCTGATATTTTTGACTAATAGCTAGACAAAATGTAACTCAAAACAACAAATAACTTGGGTTGTCTTCAGTGTTTTGGAAAATAAAGAAGTATTTGGCCAAGGGAATCATGGAACATGTGCCACAATAATGAAAAATTGTGCCTTAATATTGAGCAGCAGGCAGAATTCACTGCTCTGGAATAAGGAACTGGTTCCACTTTCCACATGAGAGACAGGCCAAAGCCTGAGATGCCAAAGCTGTCCAGGAGAACCAGAGGGCTTCCCAAACGTCCTCTGTTTGGGAATTTTGTGAATACAAAGCTCTCTGTGAATTCCTGTGTTACGTTCACCCTGACATTTTTACAAACCCCAGTCTTTGTTCTAACAGAATCTCACAAGTGACACAATTACAGAAGTGGACTAACAAACATTAAAACTGACAGAACATAAAATGTTCTCAGTTCAGTGGCTTGGATATAAGCTAAAAGCAAAGAAGACAGCACATGTTTCTTCATTTGAAAAGCTTCCCCCAGAATCTTCTTTCAGGGACAGATTGAAGAGACAAATTGTACTGGAGTTCTCCAATCTGTCACAGTAGAGGAAAGCTTCTGAGCTGTAGAGACATGCCTTCAAATTAAAAATATGTCATTTCATCCAAGAATTTATAAACCTTTCTAGTTCAGTTGGGTTTTTTCTCTCCCTTTGAATATCAGAAATGCACCTTTAACTCTTATACAGGTACAAACTACCCAGACAACTGTAGCAATCCAAACCAAGCGTTGCAGCGTTGACGTTTTAGTATATTTTTAATGCTAGTTCTTTCTTCAAAATTTAAAGGTCAATGTAGTGCAAAGTGAGGGTGTGTTTTAATGGGAGCTCCAGGCTGAAGATGATCATCCATACCATAGGGAGCTGGAATCCAGGCTCAGTGATCTCACTGAAAAAAAACCAGTACAAGTGAGAAGTTATTGTCTCTCATGCAAGGAGAGAAATTTTGTGTAAGACCCTACAAAACAGGTTAATTTTAAGGGTAATGCAAAACTCAACCAATCTCTGACTTAAAGTATGTGGATTTATTTATCCTGGGAGATTTTTCTTTTTACGAGGAACCTGCATCAGTGCACAAGAATTGGTAGAATCTCATCATGGTCTGACATGATGCACATAAAATTGAAGAACACTGTGTTTTCTGATCAAGTGATTCCTGTAAACACAACTTCCTTGGTGGCTGCCTATTCAGTGCTCATCTATGGTCATCTGTAGAGTTATACTTTCATATGAACTCTGTTCTAGCATGATGTCATAGGTCATAACCTTTACAGTTTGGTAAAGATCTTAAACATTATCATTTACAACTCATTTTCTTCTTGGAATTCTTCTTGTTGGGAAATAAGTCAACTGCAGGTTTTATTTTCTTTTCCTCAGGGAAGGTTCATATATATTTTTCAGCTAAGCATTTTGATTAAGTGAATCACTGAGGCTTTCTGTGAAGTCAGTCACGATATTCATGTTTTACAAATGGGGAAGATGCAGAACAGAGAAGGAAAGTGACTTTCATTGTGACACTGTAAGTGGCAAGGCTGGGAATAGAAACTGGAGATCTTTACTGCCAGATCCACTCTAGTAGATGGAGACCATTCCCTATGACTCCTTATTTTTCCATGATTTGCTTTTTAAAAGTCATTATCCTTGTGGGTTTGCAAATAGTATGATAAACGATGTATTAAATCACCTTTACCAATTTCATGCAATTTTATTGCAAAATAGTAGAAGGCGATACTCTGGCAGTGTTTTGTAGAAAATTAAAACAGAAAAAACACCCAAAAACCAGATTTTAATTCTGACTCTTTAGAATTTTCAAAAATTCTAAGAGAGTTCAAGGAGTGGGAATGTAAATTTCAGGAAATTAGCAAAAGCATTCAAAGAAATTGTTGTAAAAGTGAGAGTGTAGAAAGCCTGTAATGCCTCAAGGAAAAGGAAATGCGTAGTGGGATGTAACTCAACACCTTTCATTTGGGGCAATGATTTGAGGGTGTAGTAAATTAGGATTTTGAACTCCTGTTGCCCCATCAGAAAAGTCTTGTGTTCCCTCTGCAAACCATCATCTCACATAGGTTGCATTTGCCAGTTAAGACGCTCTGTCTTCGTGTCATGGTAGAAAACCTTTCTAAGCATCCTCATTGGTCTGGATAATTCAACAGGAGTGCAGTTTGCATCTGTGGCTGGTGTGGAACAGATTTATATTGCAAAGTGGTTTGATCCTGCAGAGATTTGGTTTTGCTATTTGCAGTCACAGCCTGAGCCAGAATGAACAGTAATGACCAATCTGGAAAGAATCCCAAAGTCATCACTCCTTTTACCTTTACATGGTAAAAGTCTCAACCAGACATGTTTCTGTTTCCATTCTCTCTCTGGCTACTTTTTTTGACCTGTCCCTGAACAGGGTCATTCTCTGATTGAGTTTAAAGATTTAGATAGAAGAACGACTTCCTGAGCTCTTACCCCATCTGCTCTTGGAGAGACCCAGTGGTTTCTTTTAAAAATGCACTCTTGCAAACTTTACACCTGAGCTTGCTGACCCCTTACCAGCAGATTATGTTGAGGAACCCCCATAGCACCTTCTGTTATTCTTAGGGGGTGGGAGGTAAGCTGGGTTGTGCAGAAAAGCTGCATGAAACAAACTCAGACCCTAAATAACAAGTTTCAGCCTAGATTAAGATTTTTGTGACTGAATTATGAGCCTCCTGTAATAGAAACTGTAAGGGAAATTCAAACAGGCTATTAATTGTAGCAGTGCCAATATATTAAGATGAGTAAGATTTTCTAAAGGTATATACTAAGCAATTTCAGTTCTTTTTACTTGCTTCATTAGGAGGAAATTCTTTGCACATGCATTTCCAATAAATGTGTGCGCTGATTTAAGAGCTCCTGTATTGGAGTCAGTCACCTCTGCCAAGGCTCAGAAAACACCACGTTCCTAAAGCCATCAGGGTTGTACTGCAGTTACATGCTCCTCTCTGCCTTTGGCTTTCTCTAATCTTCATCTGACCTGTGGTAAATTCACGCTGACTGTTCTCACCCTCAAGGAAATGAAGTAAGATTAAGGTTTCTAAGAGTATAAAGTTCTGAAAATAAATATTATGGTCCTGAAGCCTCTTGGCTGTTTTAGGAAATGGTACAAGTCCACTGGTCATGGTATTTTGTTCAGTTGACAGAACTGTTTTTTGGAAAGGCTGAAACTTCTCCTTTGAGAAGGCCACTTTCGGTTATTCTTGGTCAATGAAGGATTCCCTGAAATTCTGCCTGGAATTTCAAACCCAGAGAGAGAATCAACCCAGAATTATCCGTGGCATAGTGGCTCTGTCACACAGCAAGAGAAGAAAGCTGGCTTAAGTCCCCTCTCTGCCTAATTCAGGTCAAGGATTTGAGTCTCAGTTGAGATCTTTTGTCGTAGCACTCACTTCACCTGGTCCAATCCAATTTTTTTTTAATATTTACACGCACTGGAACAGTTCTTTGGAAAGACACTGTGAAAAAGGAAACAAGGTTTGCCTTCTAATTAAAAAAAGAAATTCTGTGAGTCAGAACTCTTTTATCCAGATCTCATTCTTCAGGAGTGGATTGTGTGAAGTTCACAATATATGTGCATTAATATGTTAGCCACAAATCAATGTGAAAACTAGTGAAACTTTAACTTAGAAGTGATAACACTAAGCACAGAGTTCTACACTGAAGTAAGAACTGCATCTACAAAAGCAATTCTTGTCATTGAAAGAAGAGAACAATTTTGTTTCCATAAAGAATCATCTGCATTGGGCTCCTTCTAGCTGTGCATGAGATAAAAAGTTTATTTTATTTCCTTACTGATCCTCTTCTGTTCTTCATGTGCCAAACCTCTGTGCATGCTACTGTGAACACAAATTTGTGTTACATCACTGTAGAAGTGCTTGCCTTTGTGTGTCTGGATGCTTAGGTGTATTTGGGGAACAGGCACCTCTGCCAGAAACAACTGAGTAAAAAAATATGTATCAGCATAAATGGTGTCTGTTTTTCCTGAGTATTCATAGTCTCATGGGAAGTATTTCCACAGACTTCCTTTAAAAGAATGAAGTGTTTGGAAAGCCTAAAGGGACAAAAAATCATTTCCTCTGACTAAGCATCCCTAAAATGTTAAACATAATTTTCAGAATACACAAAAATATACGTTACTTCATTTGACTTGCTCCAAAAAAATTGGTTTTCTGCCAACCTCTTCTTCCCTTAGCTTCTCTTGTAAAGATATTTCCATTCTGAGACCAGTTGCAAAAAAAATAAGGAATCTCATCAATGGAACAAAATCAACTTTATAACAGATGAAACTGGACTATCACAAAAGAAAGAAAATTATTTCTTTTTCATGTTCTTCAGCATTTGATTTATGTTGTTATTGAAGTAAATCCAGAAAAAATTCTTATTTCTGTCTGTCCAGGAACACATGCAAGACAGTAACTCCTCACTGTTTTCAGCGGCAAGGTACCTTCAATAGCACTTTGAGCTCCAGGTGGCCCAGGAGACCTAAAGACTGAGAAATAAAAACTGTTATTAAATAACAGTTTTTATGTTATTTAATGACTGTTAATAAAACTGATACCACGCTGCCAGAACCAGTGAGACTGTTCCAATATACACAAGCTGAAGCTCTGGCCTGTGAGAGGCAGTGGTGTCCATCAGTACCAGAGCGCTGTCAGGAGGGTTTTACACTGGCACCAGTATAAAGCACCTCTGGTTTTTTTTCTCTGCTCTGAAATCATGGAACTCCTTTTCTTAACTGCTTTTCATTACAGTTCTCTCTGGAAAAATACCAGTAATTTAAAGGTTAATAGAATGCTGATGTCACTGTAATTAGAGCAGAGGAAAAACATTTTTATAATTACTGCTAATGCTTTCCTGCTGTTCAGCCAGTAAGATATGGCCCCAAATCTGAGATGGAAGGTGGGTGTAGAGATCTCTGTGTGAGCGAGAACTTGTGACAGGGTGATCAGACTAGTGCAGAAGTGATGCCTGAGTCACTGGGAGCATGTTGGAAATTGGTCATTAAGAAACCCACCTGGCAAAAACAGAAGTCAAAATGTCAAGGATGAGGATGTCATAAAAATGCAGTTTATGGCACTGGTTAGCTAAAAAAATTCAGGACATGGACAATCAAAAGTCAGGTTTTGATTTCACTACACAGCATTACAAGTAATCCCATTAGAGTAGGAGTTTTACATTTTCAAAAATAGCTGTGATGCTGCAGAGCTGACCACGCACAGGAGCCTGTGGGAGTGACCTCTGGGACAGGGCTGGCAGTCGGTCACACCCGGATCATTATCCCTAAAGTTCTGTGCCTGGTCACTTCCCATGGAGTGAGTTGGTGCCTTGAAGTGCACAGTGAGGTCTCTGCTCTGCCTCCCAAGATGGGAAGTAGCATTTCAGAGCTCAGTGGAATAGCTGGGAGCACAGAGAAGCTCAGCTTGGGAGGTTTTCTGTTCCGCTGATGGGAGGCCTCTCAAACTTAAATTTATAGTTATACAAATTTCTGTATTGTCAAAAGACCATAAAAAGAGAATAATTGCTGCATTGTAGTTGTTTCAAGAAATGTCAATTCCTTTCCCCATTTTCCAACAGAAGTTCAATATTAGTGGGCTTTTACTAGAAAAAGCATTTGTTTGCCTGCACCTAAGACCTTAAGAAAAAAACTCTCTACAAATAAGGCATCACGTGAGTTTTGCTACCTTTAATGGAATTGCCTTTGCTCAATTGCTACTGAATTTTTACACTCTGATGGATGCTCTGATGAAGACACACTAACTTCTTTCTGTGACCCTCCTGGCACAGCACTGGGCTCAGGCACATTAGCTCTGTCCCTCAGAGCTGCTCCATCCAGCAGTAGCTCAGGCATCCTGTGTGCTGTAGTATTTTACAGTGCAGAAATGCCCCAAAAAACTCATCAATGAAGAAAAAATTTTACTGTTGTTCTTTCTACTATCACATATTTCCCAGATTCCCTTTGGCAGCCCTGTCCTCAGTCGCCTCATGGTTTCCACGTGTCACAGGGGATGTGGATTGTAAGAAAAAAAAAGAGTTTACAAAAAAGTAGCTACATGTTTCAGTGCAGAGCTGGCATCCCCTGGAGGAGCTTGGGATGAGAGAAGCAGCATGTGCAGGTGAAGGTCAGAAACACCAAGAGGAGTTGGAGAATGTGATAATAGACAGGAGCGGATAACAGGAAGAGTTTCACTGCACGGGGAACAAGCAGGGCAGATTAGGAGGAAGATAAATAGGCCTTTGAAACTTCAAGTCTTCCCCTTTCCAATTTAACATATGAAAGTGAATTATATCTGTATGCTTATAGGGATCTAAAACTGAGAAATAGCCAAGGTTCTTTTCTGACTTCTTTTCAGCGTTCCAGCAGCTCAGTTTTCACTTTGAAACACAAGTAGCAAGCAAAATGCTGCGAATGGGAGCTGTACAGCTCTGAAAGGCATGGCCTCCAGAGGTGATCACTACAGCAGCAAGTGTTCCTTTCTTGTATCATCTCTGCAGTGATCAGGACTCTTGTACAGACTCTGAGTGTTGTACCAAACTGCCCCTAAGTGATTTGAATGATTTGAAATTGCAAATAAGTTATAGTTTAGCTGCACCAACTCAAATGTAATACTGAAACTGCATCCTCAGGTATCTATTTCGCTACTACTTTTAAGTGAACTAAACTATTTGACTTTTAACTTGTGCTGTGGATGTAGTCTGCATTAACTTGTCATCATGGTTGAGAATCTGAGAGACCTGAGATCTTCATGGTCTCAGGCTTAGGACAGGCTTTTTTCCTACAGGCCAAATTGATTAATAAGAATTAACACCCAAAGGCTTAGCATAAATTTATTATCTCTAATTCTTTTCAAGCTGTTTTGACTGAGCTGTTTTGACATAGAGTATGGACCAAATAAGTCAGACATTTCAAACAAAACCAGAAATTGGAGGAATGGTACCTCTTTTATAGACCCAAGAGTTCTTGACAACTCAGGTAATAAATACATAGGAGAATGAAGGATACCATTTATATCTTGGCTCTTCAGAAAACAGGAATCCTCCCCCTCAGTTAACTGTAATTGCTGTGATTCTATGCAAACATTAAATTAATTGCTTTAATATAGTGGGAAGATCACTGTTCAAGAGGTGGCTCATCCCCTCACTTTTAGGTTCAGTTTCCAGCTTTCCTAGCTGTCACTTCTGTTTAGACTATATCAGGCTAAAATGAAGCTAATCACAGACATGCAGCGTGGCAAATCTGCTTGACCAGAAATTTCTCTTCACTCTTCTGGCAGGATTAGATCCTAACATTGTGTTAATTCAGCCAGGCTTTTCCTCTGATCAACAGAGTGACTAATGGTCCTGACTGTGGTGTTTGTCTCAAGGGCAAAGCAGACCGTGGCAGCCAGGAACTGGAGCTGTCATGCTGGGCAGTCAGCAGTGTTTGCCTTGCTATAAAACTTAGCAAAGCTGTGGCCATGCAGAGATGCTGCTGGAGGGGAGCATTTGCAGGGGACCTGTCATTTGCTCAGGCTCATGGAAAGCAGTTGTCTTCTTCAAGCTCCAGGGGAGCAACCCTTGGACATGGAGAAAGCTTATTTAGACTGTAAGGGACAGTTTGCCAGTGAGGTGGAAGCCATGCTATGGGTGTCAAAGAGTTCTCAGGCCTATCTGAATCCTTTTTTACATGTGTTCCTTCTCCTCTTCTTACTTCTGTCGTCCTCTGCTCCTTGTTCCCCTTGCTCCCATGACCTGAGATTGGTGAAGACATGGTGATAATACACAGCAAACAGTTCTTTGTCAGAAAAGCATGTGCACAGATCTTGTCCTCTTCACCAGATATTTAATTTTAATTTGTTACAGTACAGAAAACAGTGGTGTATGGAAACCATATTGACTGACATAAGCTTCTCAAAGGAAAATCTAATATGGATTTCTTGCACATATTGATGGAAAAGAGCATCTCATTTTCTCAGATAATGGCATAGAACTCTCAAGGACATTTAAAACAATGAGATTGTTTTGTGAAAAAAAAACCAAACCTGTGTGAGTTAGTTCACCAAATACCTTTAAAACCAATATGTGCTCACTATTGCTTGTCCTGGTTTTGGCTGGGAGAGAGTTCATTTTTTTCATTGCTCATAATCTGAATCTGCAAATAACATTTTTACTTCATTTTTAAATGCCCACACTGTACTGCATGGCTATTTCAGCAGCTTCATGTGCAGTTTTTTTATTGAGGGCAGTTTGCCCACAGCAGCTTTGGCACTTTCAAGGTGAGTAAGCATAGTAATAAGGTAATGGTTTTGCTACTGCAATTAAAGGTGAAAATTATTTCTTTTAAATTTGCAAATAATTTCAGTGGATACTGGACATAAAATCACAACTATATAATCAGTCCAAGAATCTACACTAACTTTCAAAGGTCAAAGCACTAGCATAAAGAAGGAAAATGAGATGTAATGTACCAGTTTCTGTGATTCCTACTTTCCTAAGTTTGCTATCAACAGCTATTGCAATAATGTAGTAATGAGGACAATTGTCAGCATAGGCAAAAAGATTCTGTACCTTTCATTGTAATATGAAACTCATCTTCCTAAGTATCTTTACATGCACACTTGCTAAATGCAATAGTCAATCCAGTAGAAATGGTTTTCTCCTTTACCTTTTCCCTTACATCTAAGCACCTAAGCAAAAATGTGTTTTTGATTGTTTCTGTCTTAGCACAATAGTTACACAGTATTTTTCATGACAGAAGCTCACAAAGCTCTTAGCAATCTATTAAAAAAACCCCAAAACCACAACAAACCATGAATATAACACAAAGAAGAGAACAAATTAGCAAAAGCCATGGGATAAGAACCTGTTAATAATATTTCTGCTATTAAGTGACTCCTTCTGTGCCTTTAAACTTGCACTGTGTCCTTTGCCAAATGGCTGCTTGTTATGCGCGTGCTGGCTTTTACCTCTCTAGATAAAAAAATACTGCTGTGGTAGTATTAATAGTGCAGGCAAATGGTTTAATCACAGGAAGGGACAAGAAGTTTTCTTGTAATCAGATGAGTATCTTCCCCTGGTTGAAAATTTAGCTTGTGGCCATTTATAACCTTTCTATTTTCAGCTGAAACCTGAACCCTTGTTCTTTACATGGAGAATGCTGCTTTCTGATAATGTTCCCCTATAACTGAGAGGAGGGGTTGAGTGTTGAGCGTGTATTTACGGGTCAATATTAGGCCTCTAAATTTCTCAGGGAAACATTCACTTCTGTCAAATTCTTTGCTGCAAAGTATGCAGCTCTACAGATCCCCTGACTTGACTTAGCTGGCTAACAGTGATCCACAGACCACACTTCAGGCACCACTATCCAAAACCAAAGAACAGTATGAAAGGCAAACAGTAGTAGGGATCTCTATCACAGCTGTGTTACGTTGTTCAGCTCTGTAGTGTCATGCTGTTTCTTGATCCCAGTTTGAGAGAATTTTCTTATCTATAAAATAGTAGTAGAGATGTCAAGTACAACCACTGTACTTGGAAGAACTGTTTTACTCCATGCCATGAGTGTTACACTGGGAAAAAAAAAGGTGAAGGGCCATTTCATATTTCTCTAGGCACCAGTGAATATTTGTTTCCACACTTTCCACTGCATAAAAATGTTTTTTTTCATGGCATACATGGGCTTGTATCTGATTATTACAAAATATTTTTTGAATTTATGTTCCTTGTGTGCTTATTTATTATATAACAAATGTTCAGTCTATGCCACAAAATTGCAGCCTCTTTGTCTCCTCAGTTTAGTGCAGCTAAGAAGAGGCAATTAGCCTGAGAAAATAAATGTGTGTTTCACATGAAACTGCAGCAGCTTGGAGTGGCCTCTGCTCACAGTCCCTTAACTAAGAATTTTTAATTTAGGGAGGTTGTATTAGGTGCACAGCATGAGCCTATATCATACTGAAGTGTCCTTGTATGTACAGGTTGTGTAGATATTCTTCAGTTTTAAGATGGGGACAAAAGTATCAGCCTGTGATCAGATCCTGTTAAATGGATCATGTTGTTATTTAAGGCACAGGGAATGTAGCTAGTTACAGATTTTGATATTTGCAGTGCATTGTCTGTATTTTGCCTGTGGCACAGAATGCAGTAAGAGAGCTTATTGCAGGACCTAAGTATGGTACACGTGAAACTTGTCTGGGCCTTAATTTTAGTAGCAGTTCTGTCATTACTTTTCCTGTGCAAAGTTGTACTCCTTTGGCCAAATGAGTTTTAACCCGAATTGAAGCTGTTTCTCAGGAACAGATTTGCTTTAACCATCACTTTTATTCTTACTTGTGTGTGTTGGGCTGTGGTTTTTTTCAATGGCACCTGACTACCTCTCTCACATGGCATTTAACCTTTTTTTTTTTTTTTTGATAATAGATGTGTGAGAAGGCCTTCTGTGAGCTTCCAGAGCTTGCTTTCAAAACTCAATGAGTTCCCAGTCATACGAGCCCTCTGCAAGATTAATTCAAGCCAATAGAGGATTTAAAAGTGAAAGGGGAGAAAAATCAGGTCAGCAAGAAATATGAATAGACTGATTAAATCAGTGGGAAATGCTGTGGTAAAAGACAGAGGATTCCAATTCCATTTATTATAAACTGGGAGGCTGAGATGCTTAATAGCAAGGAAGGACAGTATTGCTTGAGAATTGGATTGAATTGGCAGAGTACATCCAAACATTCTCCTTCCAACAGAATGATTGAATATGTAATATAACTTGGTACCAGTGCTTGGTCTCTGCTTTTTAGTAGGAAGACTGGGAACATAACTCCTGAGGAAAAGATCAGTGGTGTTTCCTTCCACCAAAGGAATGAATTATCTAAGAATGCATTGGATACTGTGTGTTTTTGTGATTTCTGTTTTAAAATAGTGGTGACAAAACCAGGGTGGACCTAGTTCATCACATTCTATTCTGAAAGGCCAAGATGAATTCCTGATCCAGTGATCAGTTCCAGAGTCCTAATTGCTGCTTGCATACAGCTATCAATACATTCCAGAGTATGGTTTGTTTTCCTTTAAGTCCTAGATTTTACTGTAGTAAAAACATTCCCCACTGCACTGGAAATTGATACAGGCAGGAAGGAGTGTTACTAGGATACTCCAGGAAGAGTTAAATTTGAAACAAAAATCCTGGCTTCCCTTAAAACCTATTTATAAGAGACGTATCCAGTGTTGATAAAATGTGCTGTCATGTGGCTTTTGGATCATGAGAAGCAGATGTTCCCTGGGGTTTTGTCATCTCCAAATGAGATAAGTAATTTAGGCTTGTGATTGACTTGTTACAGACATGCAAAAATCACAAACACAACAGAACCCCAAACTTCATTGGGGAATCCAGTGACTTGTTCTGTATAAATATTCAGTGGTAGGAGATGAGACAGAATTTCTCGCTATGGCAATATGCATGCACCCAGCATGATGGCATTTTAATTCTCTTCTTAGATGGTACAGTGCTGTCACCCCATAGAAACTAGAAATTAAAAAGTCTGTGCCAGCCTGCACATTCCCCATGCTACATGGAAGAAAAGCTATCTGAAGGCTCAGAGGTGGCAGAGAATGTCTGGATTAAAGTTTGATGACAAAGGTACACATACCCTGAAGATCTGACTGTTATCATCGCCATCTGACACTTGAGAGTGCTGCTCAGCAGAGTGTGAATTGATGACATGCTGTTTGTTTCCCCTCATGCTAACTCCCTGTGTGGGCATGGCTTGTGTGTGTGTATATATATATATGTATATGTATATATGTTAAAGTGGACTCAGCTATCATCATTACCTGGAAGTGGACGTAGAGCCATTAGAGATTCAGAAACTTGGAGCCCAGGTTTGTGTACAACTTATTTATGTGGAGAGACCCTCCCTAGGCAAGTTAAAGTCACTGATTATAAGTGCCCATGGAGAGGTTTCACAAAGTTAAATAAACTGTAGTAAACTTTGTCAAGTTTCCCATTTGTCCCTCAGCAGGTGAGTTCTAAATGTCTTCACCATGTTTTCTAACAGCCTTCCCAAATCCTTCCTGAGTCCAATTTCTTGATGTCAGAACAGGACTGGGATCTGCAACCACATCAAAGTTAACTTGTGGGATTTTGCTTTGCTTTTCGTAGTTATGGATGCTAAGCTTCAGTAATGTGCTTAGTGCTGTAAGAGGCAGCAAAACTGACACTTGGTGGCCCAAGGAGTGTGCAGTCTAACAACAGACAGACAGTGCAGAGTGTGCTGGGAGACCTGGGGAACACACTTCTGAGAGAAGTGGTGCTTTTTGAAATGATGGTTGGGTGCCTGACAACATTTACATTAGCACTGGTGAGTATTCACAGCTTCAAGAATGATGAGAGTTTGGGGAAGGGATTTGGCTCCAGCAGATTTTATTCTGCCACATGCAGAGGGATCGGATCAGTCGACCATTGATGGTGTAGTCATGTACGCTCCTTCCTTGCTTGCTTTTTTTTCCATGTGATGTTTAAGCCTGCTTTTTGATCTGTGCCCCTTACATTCTGCACTCTGACTAACAGGCTGCTCACAAATGCAGAGGGGTTTGCATCCTGCCAAATGTGTAATTACTGCAGTACTCCAGGCACCTCACTGCATACTAAGGAAGTTTTGCTGGCCTTACACTGATGTCAGATATTGCTGTACCAAAAAATCATCTTCAAGAAAATAAGCTTCTTTAGTGTATGATTTTTAGTAAGTCCTTCAAAGTAAAATTGATATATTTGGGCCCTTACTTCCTTTTCCTTAGTTATGTGGATATGTGTAGGATTAAAACTTCTTTCTCTATTAGTGATCTCTCTTCTAGTTAAATAAGTGTATTTATTGAAGGGACAATTCTATTAGTAGCAAAAAGTGTCTAAAGACAAAAAGTGAGAAATTTTCAAGCATACTAACAATGCGAATTGCTAAGCTGTTTTGGGGCCGACTTTAGAACAGAATACACATGAGGAAATAATTTGTCATATGCTTAACTTGTATTTGGAATAGATTAATGAGCATGGTATCTAAAATCTGGGTCATGCAGTAAAAGTGAAAAAAACTGACACGCAGCCCAAGTGAAGTCAATGAAATTCTCAAGTTAGGAACTGGAATAGGCCTTAAGAGAAAACAAGAGATATTTAGGGTAAAGCTGATGAATATGACACACTTCCCTTTGCTCTAATTCTTTTGCCCTGCTTGAGCTTTTGTTCCAGGTACAGATCCCGGGCTTGCCTGCGTTTTAGCCTTCTGATTCTAGAAGCAGCTGAAGGCTCATTGTTTCCCATTGCAGATGTGTGAGAAATCAGTTCTCAGCACACAGTAACTGTTTGTTAATTGTGATTACTTTAAAGCAAATGGGTCTCCCTCTTAGAGTAATGATGCAGTCCTCTACTAAGCCTGACAGGACTCATCCAGTGCAGGCTCTAACAAAGGAATGTATTGTTGTGTAAGGGGCAAATTAGTAGATCTATAGCTTTACTCAGAAGGCAGCAATTACTGTAGTCATGATTTGTCACTTAGTTTGTGAATATTAATTATCAGCTTCTCAATCTATTTCCTCTGAAATAGGCACTAACCACTGGAGATGACCAATTTCTATGGACTGGTTTGGGTTACCACTTTTTCTTGTGTTACTGCCATTGCCTCGGGCCTCATCTGCACTGGGTGGCTTCAACAGAAACACTCTTGCTCTTTCGAAAGAGCTGCTGTAACTCATCTGTTCTTGGTTGAGAGTCCTCACAGAGACTGGTTTTACCTGCAGATGCTGTGCAGTGTTATAAATGAGTGTTTTGTTGTCTCCTCTGCAATGATTGAGTGGGAGTTCATTTACAGTGCTCCGCGGGATGCCTCCCTGGGATTGTGAAATCCTTAACATCAATGCACTTGGTCCTCTGCACCCCATCAAACTTTTTTTCACAAACTTGGTGATTGCTTTAGACTTGTGTATTGGTTTCTCTTTAAAAGAAAAAAGCAGTGTCTGTACAGTTGTCTTTTTGTTTTGTATGCTAAGCTACACTCTTTTGTGATTTTTGACTTGCTTTTTAGCAGAAATGGCGATTCCTGGGAGGCTGTGTTTCTACTTAGCTCTAGAAGCAGCGAATTGAATTTAAGTAGAGGTGAGTGTGATCTGGTGATGTGACGGGCAGGCTTTTCCCAGCACCACCGACAGCACAACTTCCCCAGCTCTGAAATGGGATGGGCAGCAGGTCAGGGCATCCTTTTGCCCCAACATCCAAACGCCTCAGCTTGTTGCATTTCACCTCCTTGTGCTTGTAAGTGTCTCAGCAGAGTTTGCAGGTGGGGACTTGTTGAAACTCTCCCTGCGCTCAGACAGCACCGGCTGCTCCACAGATTTCCCATGGATTCCACAGCCCTGAACATCCAGCACCAGCAGCCCCTTTGTCAGCAAAGGCCAGAGAGAAAATACCACTACAAGGTGGGAACAGAGCAGGTGGCTCAGCTGTACAGGAATGAATCACCAAGTTCAGCCCCTGGCAGGGGCTGTGAGGGCTGATAAGGCGGCATGCTCAGCTGGAGCAAACGTGCCTCATTTCACTGCATCTCAGCTGCTCTCCAGAGTGAGGCACATCCAGCTTCCCGTGACTGGATTGCTGATTCACTACGAGAGTTCTGTGGGTTATGTGGAAAGAGGAAGTCCGAGGCTGTCAGGAGAAAAGGAGGAATCTTCATTTTTGGAAAGTGTCAGGGAGGACGGATTTTGAGATGTGGTAATAGAAAATACAAGGAAAAAACGTTGTTGTGACAGAATGTGGATCTGCGCTGTTCTCCATTTGTGAGCCTTCATTTGAGAACAAATTGAGAGATGGGATTTCCAAAGTGGCTTATATACAGGTTGTGGTTTTACTAAATATATACTATTGTTGACCAAGCTTTCTTATTTCATCAGAAAAAATAAATTTCAATCTCTAACAAGCCAAATTCAACATGAGATCAGACCACTGCAGCTGCTACAACTTTGCCACGTATATCCACAGAGTCAAGAGCTAGTGCTTTAAAAAAATGCATATTTTGCAGTTTTCTTTCATCTTGAAAATCAACAGGATAATAAAGATAGCAAGCATTTTTCTTTGGTAATTGTTAAGTGTCACAGAGGCAGTTAGGCATTCTGTAATTAGCTAGAGAAACACATATATCCTTATGCACTGACTCTTTAAAGTGTTTTATTACAGTTTGACAATCATTTTGGGATACTGAGTAAAGGTGCTTACACCCTCAGCCCTCATGGCCACGCCAAAGCAGGAACCAGCAGGAGGTTCAAGATCTTACAGTGTTGCAAGTAAAGGCAAGTAGTTTACAGCTGAGTTATTTGTTGCTGTGAACATTTTATTTTCCTTCATTCCGAGACCATAAAATGGTACAGCAGATAAAGTATTTGATGTGTACAAAAGATTAAGTCGGAGACTGCAGGGTGGGTCAGTCTGAAACATATGGACAAAAAAGGGCATGGTTGGTTGTGGCAGTAATCATTTTTTCTTCTCTGATTCAGGTGATCCTTACAAACTTGCCTGGACATTTTGTGGGAGAGAAAAGAGCTGTGTTGATGTGAAACCTCTACAGTCATGTCTCAGAGCTTCCCAGATCACCTAGATTTGTAGTGGGTAATGGGTTGTTATCTTCTCCTCTTCCTTGTCTTTGACTTGCAGCCTCTGCCTGTCTCTAGTGAAAACACCAACCTCACAGTCTCAGTTTGCTCTTTACTCACCCCAGAGTGGCTGCAGTGAAGCAAAGCGGTCAGTGCAAGTTGTTACCTGGGCGTGCTTTGTTTTAACTGGTTGGCATTAGAAGAGATTCAAACAACCCAGTAAATCTTCCAGCAGACCACCCCTCATAGTTCAAGGAATCCCATTGAAATGATTCCTAAGCTACCACCATTATTCTGGTTTCCAGCAACAAGTAGGCAGAACTGCTAGTGTGGCTGCTGTTCCATCACTTGTCCTGCTGGGCAGCTGGTCCCTGAAATTTTTGGAGACCGTGCAGATGGAACCAGAGAAGTTGGAACAGCTCTGTGCCCAGAGGAGCAGCCAAACTTTAGATGTCCAAAACCTCTCTGTCCCCACCATTAAATTTCTACAGTGGTTTCCAGAATCCCAAATTGAACACTCAGGCTCTCTGCTTCATAGCTGTCTCCACTGAAAATCCAGCTGATGCTGGAAAGTGCATGTGTGCGTGTGCCATGTGCTATCTACCTGAAAGAAATGTGTCTGTAAGAGAGATGTAAGATTTGCCTTTTGAAAAGCCATTATCTGGAGAAATGAAGGGTGCTGATTTTACAGCACTAAGAGATCCTGCTGAATGGAGGGAAAGCAGCATGGCATGAACCTGTGAAAAGCTGGAAAGTTTACAGAGGACTGATCCCACAGCTCCTAGCGACAGCAGCTGTGCTGTGACATACAGAGTGATGTACCAGTTGTCTGATCCATAGGTTTCACTTCTAGGACTATTATTTCTTGGCAGCCAACCTAACGTAATTACGTATGTTTTCCTGCAACAAGTAAACACTTTATGTGGCTGAGGAAACAGCTGCACTACACTGAAGAGCTCATTTGCATAAATATGAAAGTATAGTCGCAGAATTGCAAAATTACATCTTGTGTAGGGTTAATGTCAAGGATTATAAATACCAATAGGGATTATAAATACCTATAATGCCCCTTTATTTAAAAGGAATTAATATTTAGCCATTTTGAACATTGAAAGACAGTTTGTCATCTGACTATTTAAAAATGTGACTATCTAGTCTAAAAATAACTTTGAATGTGACTCTGAACTGGAGATCTTTGCATCTTTCCTTATTTTCTGATTTGAGCTACTCTTCAGAGAGTGGAGAGGCAGAGAGACACCTTCAAAAAGGATTGCCAAGCCAGATAAAATTTGCCTCATTTTCTTTGAATTTAAACTAGGCTTCTTATTTGTAAATTCATAGAGGAGTTTCTGAAGGAACCTGGTAAAACTTCTTGTGTGTGAACTACATAATACAGGAACTAAACTCCAGGCTGCAAGTAACGTGACCTGGGGTACTCACTGAGTCATAACACAAAGTGTTTCCAGAAAAGACCTAGTGACAACACAAGTGCTTGTGCAAATATGTGTCTAAAGGAAGAGATTTGGTGGAGAAAAACTTAAAAGGTTTGTTTCAGTCCCTCACCTGCTTCACTAAGTGACCGTACAAACACTTGTGAGGTACAAGATGTACAAACCAGAAAAGAAAGGCTAAAAATGTGGAGGATATGGACAGCACCAGCCCATACTTCCCTAAATGATATGTGGATTTACAGCATCACACTGGGACAGCTGAGTTCCTGCTCTGTGCAGGGGCAGCTTGGCAGGGAGACCTTGTGAAGAGGGCGCAGCTTAGGTGGTGTTTAGCCCAGTGCTTTAAAAGAGATTTGTCACTCATTCTGTGTCACCACAAGGCAGGGAGGCTGTAAACTGCACACACTTCTGTAGAGGGGACAGAAACACCTGAGAACAGAGCTCCATGGGCTGCTGGGGCCACCTAAGCCCTCTCTGCCTCTGCCCCCAGAGCCTTTGTGCTCACAGCACAGTCAGCACATTGCAGTGCTGACACAGTGCAATGGGTCCAACCAAAGCTCTTGGTGCTGGCCCCAGAGTGATGTGTTGTTTTGATTTCTTGCGTGGTTTTATGCAGATTTGATTGACGTGGTTGGTTTCAGCTGATAGATTCAGTTGTGAAATTTGTTCAGCTTTTAATGAAGTAAGAGCAGAAAAATGCTCCAAGTGTCATGACAGCATGGTGAGATGAGCTCTAACTCATCTTCTCATGATATTTCAAAATATGTTGCCACATTTTTCCTCCAGCTGTTTATTCTGCCCATCTGCTGGATGCTGCCTTTCTTGTTGGCAATAGAAAATCCAGTTGCAGCGCCCAGAGGGTGATGAGGTTTTTTTCTGAGTTGGTTTTTGCTCACAGTTTTAAGTCTTGGTACTAAAGCAGCTCAAGAGCATGAACATGGACTGTTGAATGATACTGCATTTCCCCAGAACCTGCTGCATTTCTCAGAGCCTGCTCCTCTCCAAGAGGAAGTCCTGTTTGGTTTCATCCTTTTCCTTCCACCAGCATTTGTGAACAGATCAAACATTAACCAGAAAGAAAATTAACCTTATTTTGGCCAAATCAGCGTGGGCTCAGTGGCTTGAGGGCACTGTGAGAAGCAAAGGAAGAAGGAGAAAGAGAGAAGGTACCAGCCCTCCCGTGGGCAAGCTGTCAAATTTGCCTGTTTAGATTACTGATTCCACAACATGACCCCACTGTCACCTCCAGCAAGAAGATGGTAACCCAAATCCAGAGGGTGGAGGTGCCTAACGCTCTCAGGGCCATCTTTAGCTTTTCTGGCAGCAGATTGTTGTAGCTATTGAGTGACTGCTTTGCATCACCATTTTGGGCCTGGAGAAGATAAACTGTAAATGCTGTAGCCAAAACATCCTTGTTACCTTGGGAAGAAGGCATTGGACCGTTACCAAAAATTTGGTAAAAATAAAAACTCCTTAACACCAATGTAGCAGGCATTCTTTGTTTGTTCCGGATGCATGAGGGGATATCTCCTGTGAAATACCATAGAAACATTCATAGAATGCCTGTCCTCTCCAATATCTTTCTCTGAGCACAGAAATCACACAGCTGGAACACACATAACAGAGGTTCAGGAATGCATGGGATGGGGGGAGTAATAGGAACTTTTTAAACTGGCTTTGCTATTAAGGGTGAACATCCACATCAACTTGCATTCATCAGCTCCTGGCCATGCCCTCCCACCCATATATTCCTTGCCTCTTTCATCACCAGTGATGCACAGGAAGCTGATTCATCTAAAATTTCCTGTGACAAAAAAAGAGAAGAACTTAAGGTGTGATGGAGACACTCCCTTATTAGCATGCAAGTACGTGATGAGGAAATATTTCCTCTAAACACTGCTGATACCTCTGAGACAACAGCAGTCAGATGAGACAATCCATGGGGCTTTTGACTATTCCCTTGGACCCAAACTGATTTTCTCACCATGTGGTTTAGAATGGGAGGTTATTGGGATGGTTTGGAAACCTGCAAAGCATCCAGGATTGGTTTTGTGCTGAAGCAGACAGACTGGAACCAGTGTGTATTTATAATAAGCTTAAAAGAGCTGTTGTGGGAAAATAAGACACCAGTAAGAAGATGCGGAATTAAAGAAGAGAACAGGTGATAAATATGAGAAACGTGAGTTGGAGTCACATGTATGGAAGGTATACAAAGTAGCAGTACTTAGCACGACGCCAGTAAGTTAGTGTAGACTAATCAAATGTACGTATCATGAGGAAAGGTGAGTGAAGTCATAGTAATTTTCTTGTTCCTCAAAAAGGGGAGCAGAAATCTGTATCAATCTGCCTCCTGGGTACTCTTACAGCTCTTACAAGCTGCAGGAAAGCGTATCCAGCTCCAGAAGAGGATGTTTGTGCTTTTCAGGTGATCTTGCCAAGACAAATAAACAAACAGGGCCAGGAAATGGTCTTTTTTGACTTTAAACAGGTGTATTACTCAGTGTGGGAAGACTGTCTGAGAATTGATGGAACCCTGTGGACTTGCTATAAAGCCTGGATGATGAAAGAATGATAACATATGTGAGAACTGAAGCTGAAAAAGCATGTCAGTTAAAAGTGAGGCTGGAAATGCAACAGGACTCTGTCTTGTTCTCCCAGTTGTTTGAAATTCTCAGGCATAAGCCTCTTAACACTTGCTGGAAGAAGACATGCTAAAGATTACCAGCCTGGAGGTATTAGGCTATGCAAGGCATTAGGAATGGTAATTACCATGACCTCATACATAAATAATCATTTAATAACACAGCTGATTTCTGGAGATGTAACAAGGTGCTGTCAGTGTAGAAAACACAAAAAGGAAATTTCTTGAAGGAAATGCCTTCAGTCTAAGAACTATAAAGGAAAGAAACTTTGAAGAACAAAAAGCAAGCAGTATCGTGTTCCATAAAAAGGCAGTGAAGCTGAGCAAGAGATGCTGCACAAGAACCTGTTGGCAGGTTTTCAGACTTTGTGAAATGCTAATGGTAAGCTCCTAAACAGGCAGGCCAGGGCTGGCTGGTACTGCAAAGTATCAGCTCCTACTAGACCAGCATCTTTTTGATACCTTTTCAGATCAGCTGTTTTCCAGTTAGCTGAAATACAAACATAAGGTCTAATTTTAGATATATTTATGTTTGAAAAGTGGGACTTTATCCATGCAATTACTTAAAATGTCTGGTTTGTTATCTTGTTTATTACTCTGTTGTCCGAAATCTCATCAATTTTATGGTTAGCATCAACTCTGGCAGTGTTTCCAGAGCCAAATAAACTTCACAACAACTTTCTGGTGTAAGATGTGTAATAACTTGTAATTCATTGTGCAGTTTGACAATATTTATTCATAGCTTTAACATTTGCAACTTGATAGCCTATTTTAACAATACTGCCGAAAATGTTCTCAAACAAACATTTCTGTAACTAAGCAATCCTAATGAATTTACATCATGTATGGTAAGTGCATTTAATTTTTAATTTAAATTTAACTCCAGTTGGAATACCTCTGAAATCGTTAATGGAAAGTCAACGAAAAGTCATGAATGTTATTAATTGTGAGTAGAAGACTATTTTTAGTCTCTGTTCCCTATGATCACAGAAGACTTGTTCTTAAAAAAACTTGGTTTTGAGAATGAGTCCTAGACTTGTGCTGCAGATATCTGCAAGGAGAGATATTTTTAAAGTGGCAAATCATATCCAGCTAAGACAACAATTGAATATAAAACTTTAATACTTAATTGCCATATGTAGATTTTGCTGTTTAATTTATAAATTTTCTCAGTTACATAGGAAGAGTTAAATGATGAACTATTGATTACTACAGATATTTACATTCCTGCACTAATTTTTTTCCCCTTTTCTCGCCCAACATTTAAGAAGTGTCCTTCTGAGGGCAGTACTTAGCTAGGAATGAACTATCCAAAGCTGTGGGTTAGTTTGTGGGGAGAGCTGCTTTTGTTATTTAGATGAAAGACAAGGTTTGTATAAACACATTCTCACACTATCCTGGGAGGATTTGCAATTAAGTGAAGTTAGTTAGATACAAAATTATGACATTTGGGCCAAATAATTTCAGAATTTGTTTCCATAAACTCTTAACTGAGAAGCCACTGGGAGGGTTGGTGACTCTGCTGTTCAAATTATTTTGTTTCAGAACTCAAGACATCCATGTCTGTTTAACACTGTGTGTGAATTCCCCTGAGTTTCCTTGCAGAAGAGTGAGGTTTTTGAGGAGTTTACATCATACTGTAGGAGTATTTTTTATTTTTTTCTAAGGACACGATTTTGTGTTGAAATGTAACTTCTTTATAGTTCCCATTGTTCACTGAATTTTCCAATTAGTGTCCACAGCAGCTGAAGCCTGTGAGAATTCCCTGTGGATTACAACATTGTGTTGAACTGCAGCAGATATGAAGGTGCTGTGTCAGAAAATGTGGAACACTTTTCCCAAGTACACATCTGCAATTGAATTTATTTTAAAACTTGAAAGAGAAGTTGAAATTGAGGTTTTCTTACAGCTTCTTTCTAATCTGTGTTTTTCAATCTCCTCTCTTTTTGCCTGAGGATCGATAATATGTACTCTGCCCAGAAGGTACATTTGTTTGTTACAGAACATCTCATGAGCCATCATTTCCAAGCTGCTGGACTGCAAAGCCAAGCTGAGTGGATTCTTAATTTTCTTTTTAAATGTCACTGACTTCATTTCAGGTTTGTAGAGGTTTTTTCCCTACTACCTTGACAGCTAGCTTTCTCTTTGTAAGTGTCTCTTCATTCTTTTACTATTTCAGTATAACTTACAGTTGTCCACATAAAAATTGAAGGGCTATACTCCTCTCACTCCTTCCAGATAGAGGATTCCTGTGCTGTGATTCAGAGTACTATGAGGTAGGCTGTTAAATAAATGACTGGTGGGGCTGGATGACTTTGGATGTGATCAGTGGCTTATGAGTGACTCCAAAAACCTGATCATTGCTTCAACTCCCACCAGCTTAATGGAGGCTGGGTCAGAGCCTGCATAAAGCAGCAGGATGAGGTCTCTGCACTCCTCCAGTATGTGGCAGGACCACCACTGTAACCATCCAGTAGAAAGTGGGCAGTTGGACATGGTCTTCACTGTCCTCAGAACCCAAGTGACAGCTGGAAAACCTTGAGGTGAGGAAGACTCAGCTTTGCCTGATTGCATGCAAGCCTTTCTCTTCAGGATAACTGAGACACCTTAAAGGAGGACAGAGGGGTCCCTAAGGAGGCCATCAAAAGTCCCTGCAATTTCTGCAGCCCTGTTTAGATGAGTCACACCGAATAGTTCCCAAATCAGGTACCTCATTCAGATGGTTCACCTTTCTCTGCAGATTGCATATCATGATAGTGCAACTTTATTCACCGTTACACCTACTTCTTTATCCTGTGTTTCACTGGGGCAGAAATAGATTAGAGGCAACCTACAAGTCACAGAGAGCAGCAGAGGGAGTTCCAGCCCCTTTTAGAAAAGATCAGAAGGCCTCTTCTTCTTCCTCCTCCGCCTCCTCCTCCTACTCCACCAGGCATCAGGCACAGTACAAGAACTCTTGAAATGGTATTTGATGGTTGTTACTACTAAATAAGTCACCACTAACATTTAATCAGTTTCTAAAGTCATGAATGAGACTAATGACATCAATAATAGATCATTCATTCATTTCAGAAGTGCTAAATCAATTTTTCTGGTATTAAGCCTGCAGAGGGGAAAATGCTAAATCAGCTGTAAAATACATCACTACAAAGTGTCAACTGGAATTCTAACTAGGATCCTTTGTCTTAACTTCTATTAGTAATTGATAACAGGGAAACATTAGTAGCACTCTTGACTCTAATGCTAATTCTCCTCAATTCGAGATGGCTGTATGATCTGACACAGCTGGGAGAGGAAGGGAAGAAGTTAAGTGATAAAGGTGGGAAACTCCAACAGCTGATCTGTTCCTGCCAGGTTTCTGTTTTGTCAGATGTGTTTTAGAAGGTCCTGTCCCCTGCTCTTTGCATGGGGCTGTTCTCACCATGAGGGGCAGAATCCTTCACCAGTGGGGGAAGGGGGAAGGAAAGGCTTCTGACAGTGAGAAGTTCTTGCAATGCTAATACAAAGCTCAACTGATCCTTGTACTGAAAATAGTAAAAGAGTCAATACACAAACCCTGACTTTTATCCTTTCCATCCTGGATAATGGATCCTTTTTTGAGAAATATCTTAACTTTGAATCCGGCTTAATTTAAACAGCAAGCTGTATTAAACCTTTCTAAAATACCACTCAAGGCAGCTGGATTTTGTTGATGGGTGAGGGAAAAGAGAGTTGCTTATCTGAAGACACATTCTAAGTACAAAGTACTGTTTGAGTGAAGCAAGTGGAGCTGAGTAGATCTCGCTTTAGAAGCAAGTCTAGTTATCAATTTCCTGTACCACTTACTTACCCCAAGAGCACTCTTGTATTCTTGCATTCCACCCTGAAATCACAGTAACAGTTTGACACCTGGTACAGAACTCAGATGATAATTCCCAGAGGCCGGAAAACCTCTTCTCTTTATAAACAGAGTGATTGCTGAAATAGTTGATACACTCCCTTTGGCACCTGAACTTGAATTCCTACAGCATTCATTGACAGCAGACTAAGACTGTGGAGTTCACTCCAGTCAGGCCTTGGACTACAGTGTAAAACAACGTTTCATTTTTAAATTGAGTTTGTGTTTAAAAGGCAGAAAATCACAATTGAATTCTTGCATTCAGGCTGCTCCAGTTAAGTGCTTTCTAATATCTATGTATCATATTTGCTGTATTTATAGTATTTATCCATTTCTGAACTTGGAATCCCACCTAGTTCTATTTCTTCTAAGTTCAAATATTATTTGAGATACTGTAATAGCATTTTGCCTCTTTTCTTAGTTTTAAATAGGAACAGTTGCTGAGAAAACATCCAAAATCAGACAAGCAAAAAAAGATTTTGTTACCTATCAACATCATTTCAATTTAAGGTGATATTTGAGCAATATCACTTGTGATTGTGACCTGTTTAAATAGAGATAATAGAAAACTAAGAGATATGGTAATTTTACTCAGTGAATTTTTTTTATATTTGGAAAAAAAGATATTGAAGCAAACAGGATTATCTCTGTGCTTTGATAACTTCTGTGGAAATGATGTAAAACTACTTTCGGATATTTAGCATTTGGGAGACTTTTTAGTCTTGTAGGAATGTTAAAAATACAGCCAGTTTCATGCTCCTGTTTGGCAAGCTTTTGACCTCTATGTGTTAATTAGATGCAAAACTCTTCTGTAATCTTGCATCTGAAACAGTTTTCTTTCAAACATGTGTTGCAGTGTAACAACCCAAGAGTAAGAGAGGAGGGAGCAAGATAAGCAAGAAATTAATTTCTTGGAATGGTCATAGAATAACCTAAATAATTAGCTAGGTAGAAAAATTACTATTGATTTGGGCAAGTCTGGCTTTGGACATATGGAGGCAGCTGCCTGGGGAAGAAAATCCCAGCTTTGAGCTGCAGAAATGAATTTTGCTCTAGGCCTGACTTGGATTGGCTCAAAGGTGGTAGAAGGACAGCTCCTTGTATTGGGTTTGCCTGGCAAGGTTTTGGAACTGAGGGGCTACAGGGATGGCTTCTGTGAGAAGCTGCCAGAAGCTTCTCCCATGTCTGATGGAGCCAATGCCACCAGCTCCAGGATGGACCAGCCTCTGTCCCAGGCTGAGGCCATCAGCAACAGCAGTAGTGCCTTGAGATAGCGCATTCAGGGAGGGGGAAAAACGGTGTGCGACTGCAGCCAGAAGGAGAGGAGCAAGAGCAATCCTTTCCCTAAACAAATGCACATGCTGCCTCTTGACTCATCTGTCTCTTCTTACAGTCAGATCACAAGTTTTGGTGAGGGCCTCAAAGAAATGCCCATTCTTTACAGTTGTTCGGCCTTAAGGAAACCCTTCCTTGATGCTATACAGAAAGCCCACCCAAGATAAGATTTGAGAGTACAAACCCCTTGGTATCCACGAGTGAGAAGCCTGTTCACCATGAATCAGGGTAGGAATTTTAAGCCTGGATCTGTTTTGTTGCAGGTCTGTTTTTATAGCTAAGCTCGCAGAGAGAACTTGACACAGTAGATCATTCTCTCTGTTAACATCTCAAGTCTTGTTCTGTTGTACACAAGACTTCACAACACAAAACTGCTCTTTTTTATTATTGTAGGTGAGGAATGAAATAACTTCACATCGGAGGTGTTCTTTCATCTCTCTCTTTTGACTCTCCAAGATGAGCTGGAGGACTCTGACTATACTTAAATCACATCTGCTGTTGTGAGTGCATTTGGACCATCCATTAGAGATGAAGACTCCACAAAGGAGGCTGACAAACTAGCCAGGCATCTGATTAGGCACAGAATAATTTCAATGGCTAATCAAACGAATGAATCCTTACTTGATTACACTTCAGTTTTGTATCAGCTAATCATGAAACCAGAAAATACACTAATGGATGCTGGTTTCTGACAGCACCTGTTCACAGGTACAATTGCTGTAATTTGGGAAGAGGAAGGGAGGGGGCAGCACTAATTTCCTAATCAAGAGCTGAGAAAAATATCAAGCTCTAATAGTTTTAAGCAATAGTTTGTTTTTCTCTAGAAAAAAACGGGAGCTTTTCCAGGACTTGGAGATAAGTCAGCAGTAAAATGCTGGGATCAATCTCCCACATTCCCCAGGGCACATTCTTTTACATGTATATGTAAATCTTCTCTATAACATGGTGAAAAGAGACTTTCTCGAGACATTCTTAAGAAAATGAGACAATACAACCTTTCCTTCACCACTCAGGTTTCTTTTCATACAGGCTGCTCAGCAGATATTAGCAGGGACAAGGAAGATCCCTGCAGAAAAACAGAAAAATTTCATTGTATCTGTAGGTTTGCACATGTTCATGTTCTTTTTGGTCCTCCTGGTGTCTCAGGAGATTTGGTCTCAGATACAAAGGCCACAAGCTGTCATATAGGGGAGATACCTCTGAATTCTCTCCACCAAGGTCTCTGACTGAAAATATATTAAAAACCATAGGAACTATTACTTGGAGGAAATCCCATTGTGCTGTGTGGTAGTAGAGAAAGCAGCAGTCCCTGGCTCAGCAAGCCCACTGTATAAAAGTGTATATTTTCCTTTCACATAAAAAGGTAACAAAAGTGGAATATTGGAGCAAGAAGGGAGATAAGGAGCATTGGGTTCTGCTTTTAATATAGCCTGGACCTGTCAGTTCTTTGTTGTATGCAGAGAAGACTTTTGGTACCAAGTTATGAACAAGATCTGACATCTACTCTCACAATGAATCCCACAAAGCAAAGCCATTCTTGAAGCTTTTAATGTCACACTTCCTCTGGTGAGGTATCTCATGAGAAACAGAGTGAAAATAAGGCTGAGCCCTGAATCCTGATAAGCGGGTCTTGCCTTACAAAAGTCACCCTTCAGTTGCTGTGCAGCCTCAGTGTCACCAGTGCGAGGAGAACTCCAGGACTTGGGGCTTGTATGCATCAGGCTGAAACTATTGCTAACAGAGCACAGTCCTTGCAGGAATGGCTTTAAAACATCTGCCAATCAATACTGTCCAGCTCTTTGAAGTACTCTTAGTTTAATGCTGCTTACCTACACAGTAAATGTCTCTGAAGTCTAAGCAGAGAAAATAGAGAGACCAAGGGCAGCTGGATTAGCAGCATTAAGCCACGGTCAATCTACTGCCTGCATTTTAATAGCTTTTGCAAAAGTGGAGTGCTAGATTTGCTGCTGTGTGAATCAGTGTAGATCCACTGAAATTGCCAGAATTCTGCTGATTTTTACAGGCTGAGGACTGCTCTCAAGATTTCCAGCAACAGCTGTTTCAGATAGTTGTGTTTGATCTGTCTTTTGAAATACTAAACCAGCAGAAAGATTGCATCTAAATTATCAGTGCTGGTTAATATATGAGATATGTAACAAATATCTCCTAAACAGCTCTCAGCTTCATTTCCTCATTGACTTAAAATACCCTCATCCTGGATCTTCTTTAACTTTTCATACAAGATCCTATGTTGTAAAAAAAAGTCTTGGAAAAGTCAAACATAGATAAACACTTCATTACATAGGTATGGTGTTACCATTTATCATTTCATTGGTCATATGATATCTGTATCTGAAAATAGTAATATTAATAATAGTAATTATAATAATAATCCTGAATAAAGAACGAAAAATGCACCATCTGAAGTGCTTAAAGTTATTTGAGGGTAAAAACTGAGTTGCTAGAATAACATCTGTTGCTGTATTTAGGATTTTTTCCTACGCTTCAGTTTAAAAGTGAGGAATAAAGGGTCCATCCTACAGTGTAATGAGTGCTTTCTCAGACCTGCTAAGTAAACCTCTGGCCCGTTTCAGAGGCATTAAAGATTTCCAGGTACCTCAGAGTAGATACTTGGTGTTTCTCAGGATCTCTGCACTGTATGAGCAGAACAATAGCTGTGTTCACCATCACAAACAGGGGCTTTTTATTTGTGACGTGACTTAGAGGTTAAGAAAATATGGACAATTTTTCCTGTAAAAACAGTAGTGATGTTCTGGAAGCATTTCAGAGGTCTAGGAAGGAAAATGTTTCTTTTCATGCTGTCATAACTCATAGTCCTCCCTTCATATTCCTGGCCTAGTTATTCTTCAAGTGTGGCCTTTTGGCTCTTTCCTCACCTGGGGGAACAAGATGTTCTGTTCTGGGCAGATCACGGCCTCATGCACCCTGAACACCAAGTTTCCTCCCTGCTCTTCTCCCTGCCCTTTCATCTCTGGATGTCTCTTGGCATGGTGCTCTGGCCACTGTGCTAACACCAATCATCCAGTTTCTTCCAGAACTTCCTCGTCCTCCATCAATACCAGGCATGATGTTTGAGGTCATTGCTGTCTCTCTGTTTCGTTTAATCTCCTCCATTTATTTCAGGAGGAACTGGAGAAATAATTTTTCGGTTGGTTTTCCTAGAGATTCCTGAAACAAGGAAAGAAAGCAGAAAGGCAACAGATAAATATTAATTGACACTGTTTGCCTTCTCTCTCCTTCATCTTCTTGTCCATTAACAGAGAAATGGGAAGCAACAGGAGAAGGGAATGACTGCTAGTTGCAGATTCAAGAGGAATATGAAGTCCATGAGCACCCTCTGTTCCATACTTGCTCCATGCAGAGCAAATAGTCCACTGGCATGCTGACTGAATAATTAGCTTTACACAGTACCTAGCAAATGGTGGTCATGGACCAAAACCCCCTGTGCTCACTGCTCTGTTAACAGAAGGAAAATAGAAGAATTAGAAGACAGTCACCACTACCAGAGCTTAAATCCAAGCTATAAGACAGGAGACACCAGATGGAGATGGACAGATGGTGAAGTGCAAAGCACCTCCTAAACAGTTGATAAGCATGAAGGCAAACAGTATCAGCACACCAGCTGTCTTACATTTGTCCATTAGAGATGTCAAGCCAAGGAATGGGATAAGAATGGTTCTGAAGGATAATGGGAGAGCTCTGTGCATGGTTGGGGAAAAAAATATCCGAAGTGGAGATGGCAGCAGGGAATAGTTTGCCTGGAATCCCTGCTAACATCCAGAGGAGGCAGGAGTTGTTGTTTCCAGTGAGGGGTAGGCTGTGAAGGACATGAGAGTGAGAATGAGCATTTCACCAAGAACTGAGACCTGTGAAGGAGCAAAGGAGAGGGGTACCAGGGTCACAGTGAGAAATCTGAAGACTTTTTGTGTAGATAAAAATGAGGCAAAAGTCGCACTTGCCGTACCAAAAAAAAAAAAAAAAAAAAATTGTTGAAAACTGCAAGTCTGCATGATATTTAGCATCTTTTTAGAAAGAAAAGGCAGTTTCACAGTTCTTGTGTAGAAAGGAACAAGGCTTTGGCATACCTCAGGCTCCCTTTCAGTGTTTGAGTGACAGGCAAAATACATCACAAGAGGCAGGAACAGGAGTAGCAGGGTCACATGTAGTGGAGTAAGGAGGCTAACAGCTACATTTTAGTCATCTTTATTGTGACACAATAGCTAAATATTTGCAAGGAGATGCCAGGGAGAAAGGCCAAGATGATATTTTGGGCTGTTAGAGACAAGCACAAGCTGGAGAGGTGCATATCTGTGCTATGTGGATGGCAGCCCACACAAAGACATCATTTGAGTCTTGCTCACAGATCTAAGTACCCAAGGAGAAGGAGAAGGGGACCTAGGTTGGGTGTTGGGCAACCCTTTGAAAATTTTGGAGTCCCAAGAAGCAGGACCCTTTAAAGAGTACCCTGAGTGACCACAAGGCAGTGATGGAGGTTGGGGCAGGGCAAGATTTCATGAAATGAGGTAACTTCCACTGTAATTGGCTAAAAAGTCAGGGAACTCCCTTGATGCTTAAATGACTCCACTGGGAGAACCTGGCCTTTCATAGATGATGTGGGTTGGTTTTTGTCATTTTTTTAATCCTCCATGGCATTTTCCCTTTTTTATGAGTGACTGCATAGCAGTTAGTCCATTTAACTGCAGCTGCTCACCCTTCTCCGAGGTGTTTTGAGAGCGGAATAGATTAGGGATTTAAACACAGGTGATAGCAGCATTGCTTGGAATGAGCAGAAATGTAATATTTATAACACAAGCATATTGGTCTTTGGGTGGATAAGTGGTTCATAAAATTCAGTGCAGCATGATGCGAAGTAATGCAGCCAATTACTAAAAGAATAAGCGCAAAGATTGCAGCCTAAATAGGGAAACAACAAGGAATTCATTGAAAGAAAAGAACCCAGAACGGACTGCAGATAATAGAGTAAACCATTAGCACTCCTTCCTGGTAGCAATAACAGAAATGAAGAAGAGCAAGCAAGTTTTTAAAATATACTCTGGCAGTGTGGTGTATAAAGCTGCAGGAATTATTCCGGCCTGCTGCTGGTCTCATTAGAAAACAGTGCTCAGCTTCAGCCACTTGGTTACAGGGAGATGTTGAGGAGGTGCTGCAGGGCCAATCTGAGATGATTTAGTAACTAAGGCATGATTTATTAAGAAAGTTTCTACTTATTTCTCCTCTGAACCTAAGGGAAGGGAGAATTCTTATGCAAGCAGGCAAGATCCTGAACAAACGGGAGTGGGTCAATGCTGAAGTACAGGGGGCATACACAAACTTTAAATAAGAGATCTTCAATTATTGTTAGGGAAGAAAATACAAGCAGATTTTCAAACAGAAGACAGAGCTTTATGCAAATGGTGAGAAAGAAAATAACTCTATCTCAGGTCACACGAAAAATATTTGAGGAACTGACTACAAATGTGTAGAAGGGATTAATAAAATTCTTCCTCTTATTTTTTAAAAGAATAAATCCTGAGCCAAGTATTAGTTCTTGTATTTGTCACATGCTGATGAAGAAACCCCCATACAGTAGAGAGAGACAAAGAGATCTCTGTCAGCTGAGCTCCTAAGACAGTAATTTCATAGGGACAGTTTTGCTCTCAGCTACCTAAAAAAAAAAATAATAGCTGGCCTGTCTCTCAAAGGAGAAAAGAATGTAAAAATCTACAACAAAATATCAGGTTCCAAATTTGTTACAGCTATACAGTGTTCCAGTATAAGCACCTGGAATTCCTTGTATGGATTCCTCTTCTGAAAATTAATCAGATTGGAGCTCTTCTTTTGAGATGTAATAGGGAAAATTGTCCAGAATACAGAACCTGAAGAGCTGAATAAATTTAAATATACATGGCACCTCTGATCATCAAAATGTCATTTCTTTAGTTTATTCCCTCAGGTAATACTCACTGGTAGGCTTGTACAAATACCTTCGGCTGACCAGATGAATTAGATTTTATTTGTTTCCAGGCCTGCACTTCGCTCAGGTTACCTTCTTTATTGGTTTACATTGGACCTTAACATCCTCTGGCAACACAAAAGAGCAGGAGATTGTATGTATGGACACCTTTTCCATATTGAGGAATGGTGCAGTTCCATCCATTTCTCTACCTCTGCCCCCAGCCCAGCTCGGAGCTTTATCTCTAATTAAGTAAATTCAGTGGAGGACAGAGAAAGGTGTTCTGAAAAGGTGCAGGAGAGTGTTGGAGGTGGTGTGTACCACCTCAGAGTTTCCAGTGGAACCAATCAGGCTTCCCTATTTTCCTTCAGCAATGGGATGGCTGGCTCTCCTTCCTTCTGGGCAAAGGTACTGCCAGGTAAATACAGCAACAAACCAGTGACTGACAGATCCCACCATGAGTGAGGAGAGAAAAGCCAGTGGTATGAATAAATCTTAGGAGAAATTATACAATACCATTTTGAGTAAAATGTGTAACAGCGATTGAATAGTTTTAAAAGGACAGTGTTTGGCAGAAGAATATCAAGATATTCTAGATTTTAATTTAATAAGCTGGTATCAAAGGTCTACACATGGATGGTTTGCATCCATTGAAGTGAATTTAGGGTGAATATAAGAAAATCAAAAGTATTGCTCTGTAGTGAATCCACCAGAGAGGACCCCACACTAACTCTGCGAACCCTTCCTATGTGATATATCCCTTTCGCTTCAGTGGGAGCCTCATGAAGAAAGGTCTGAAGGAATCATCCTGACAGAATTCCTTAAATGCTCTCAAGCTTTTCCTCTCCAGCTGGTAGAAGTTTTGTTTGAGTCGCCAACTGCGTTATTTAGTCTGGGCGTTTAGATGCAGCAAAAGAAATAGATTTTACTGCTTGTATTAGAATTATGGTGAAATGTGTGTTTGCTCATCAACCCTGAGACATTCTAGCATGGGACTGTGTTGTGTGCACTCAGTGTTTTCCAAAGATAGTTGTGGGGACAGTGAACTTGCTTGGGAATACTTGGAATGCCTGTGCACAAGTCTCCACAGCAGTCTCATGGGCTTGAAACCTGTTGCCATTCATTTTTCTGCTAATGGGGCAGACAACTTTTTCTGGGAACAGGAATGGTTACTAAAGATTAAAAATTATATTAAGATGCATTATTTAAAAAAGCAAACTGAGACTCTCTATTTATGGAAGAAAAATGTTGGGTAGGTTTTGGCAGCTCTGTGTCTGGATTTTTGTTTGGTTGTCTGGATTTGGACTGTAATGTCTGCAGAACAGCAGCAGATCAAGTATGAGGGGATATTCCAATCACATGCACAAAGGTCAGGCTTTAAATGAAACTACAGCTCTCTAAATATTTTTGTTGCATGGAAGTACCACCATTAATTTTTTATTTAATTTTTTAAAACCCATAAGCCCCTTTTGCTACTGTCGGCAGCTGCAGAAGCCTACTTGCAAGTGAAATACAACATTTCAGCCTTTGGCTTCTCCTCAGCCCTGAATAGCTGTCTTACAATCTTCTCCTCTCTGTCGGCGCTGCCAGAATGGCACCATTTACACGGATCTTTTGTTTGCTTGGAGTGGCTGCATTTCCCAGCCAAGCGCTTCCAGGGGCAGCCAAGTGAAGCTCCGGCTGTTGAGGGAAGCTCCCTTACCTCCCCGGCAGGAATGATGCCTGGATCAAGCTCCAGGAGGGAGGCACACATCCTGGCTGTGCGTGATCCCAGAGGATTGCCAGGGAATCAGGTGCTGCCTGTGGTGGCTGAGGCTTGCAAGGACAAGGCTGCTGAGTTCCCTTTTCCCTTGGGATCGGGATCTTGACATGGATGCTCAGCACTCAGCACTGGTACAAAGCCTTTGTGACACCGGGCAGGTCGAGCGAATTTTCAGTGTGATTATTCATCAAGTGCTCTTAGTGACAACTACATACATCACTCACTTTTTCTTAAGTACTTCTACCGATTTATATTAAAAAAAATCTTCGACATTTTGGGGGGGTGTTCATTACAAAAGAGCTGTGATATTCTGTGTACTCATAAATATGGCATTTTTATATTCTCCAGATCTTTTAACAGCTTTATGATGGATATGGACAGCTTAATGAAATATGAAATATACACTAAAACTATTTCTTCCCATGCAGTAAGATAATAAGATGTTACATTACTCACGGGTCCAATTTTAAATTTAAATATAACTTCATTTAATTTTACTTTGCAATCAGGTAAATTAATGAGAGAGAATCAAAACAATATGCTGTAATTACATTCGAAAATTACTCCTTCTGTCCTTCAAGAGTGTTCTTTCTGTTTAAGATATTGAAATTTGGTGTCTAAATATAAAATGCAGTAACATCTGGTTCTAATTGCTGGTTTAAATAATATAGACATTTAGACAGATATTTCATGCTTTTGAAAGGAGGCTTGTAGTAGGATATTCTGAGTCAAAGGTTAGAAAAAATTTCATGCCACTAAAAATAGCTAATATTGCATTTGTGTTCTAGATCTAAAGGATCTTTTACATAAAAGATTTTTTTGGCTAAAATATAGTTGGTTTAACTTATTTTGTTTGGAAAGAACAACCAGTTTGTATGCCTTTTACATCCGCTCTTCACTGGTGCATGTGAACATAGTGCAGAAAAATGTTGGAACAGTTTATTTCTAGACCCAAATATTGTTACATCGTCCTCAAGATCCTGATTTTCAGCACAGAATCTTACCCTTCTAAAATTGTGTATTTGAAGTCTTCTATTTGCTTGTACTTTGCTGCTCATCTTCCCAAGAAAAGAAGTGAGGAATATCGCCATCAATGCTAAAGTGATTTTGGAGTCAAGCCACATAATCTTATTGACTGCAAAGGTGCTTTAATTGGGGTTTAACACAGAAATTAATTTAAGCATATGCCGAACTCTTAAAATGTCGAGAACCACCCCAAGTTTGCAAACTCTCAAGACTGAATTAATCTCATCTGTAGAACTACTTTTCCTACTTTTAGTATGGCAGGGCTTGGCTGAAAAAGTGGGTTTCTTTTGTTGTGGAGGGATTGAGTTTTGTGGCCATTCTGACCTTTCCCAGGCCTGTGTTTGCTTCCAATCTGCTCAGCCACCTGGATAAAAGACCTACAAATTCAACTTCATAGAGCGCACACAGCCTACAAATGATTCATTGTCCCAGGCAGCAACATTTATTAATATTCTTGAAAGAATCTCCTCCCTCCCCATCCCACTGACCCCAGGCCACCTTCATGCAAGCCTGCACTTCATTTATTGTCAGAAATCCTGAGGAACAAATCTAAGCAAAACAAGTTATGACCTGATCTCTCCCTGCTGCATAACTTTTCCACTTAAGCAGAGGGACAAATTGGAAAACTAGAGGAATTATGGAATGCAGTAGTAGTGCCTCATGCACTAAAAAGTCATAAGCTGATCAAAGGCCGAAAATATTGGAGCCCTGGTAAGGAAATAAATGCACTGATCCAGATGCTACATGTACTTTGGCACACTGTCCATAGACACTGTGAGATTTCCCACTCCCTACTACTGAAAACTCTCCCAGGCCTCTCTGGCAGCAGCTCAGATCAAGTATAATTTTTCTTTTCATAGCCAAAATGTAACATCTGAAATCTACACGTTGGGCATTCAAGGGAAAAGCTTATCCTGTCCAGCATGCAAATACTGACAGGATACATCAACACCTTTCCTATCTGGGCCATCCGTGCTCCAATTCTGTGTAGCGTTTACCATTCAGGAAACTCCTCTTTTCCCTGTTGCGTGGAAGAAGGGGTTGCAGATGGCTCTGGACTTGTAATTCCATCTGCAGATCCACCAGTTGTTGTGGTGTTGGTGCTGATTGCTAAGAAACCCCTGTCAGAATCTGTAATTGTAACAATTGTAATTGAACTTTAATACAGCGTGGATGCACAAGGAAAGATCTTGTGGGGGAATCAGAACAATTTGCATGTCTTGTGTGCCACTGTTACCACTAGATGGTTTCTCACAGAACTTTCCAAAGGCTGTCACTCACCAGGCCAAGCACCTTCAGAGGACTGCAGTTCTAGTGAGGGTCCTTCACATCTTAGGGCTTCAGAGGCAACAGAAAAAAAAAACCCAAACTCTCCCTCTTTTGCTTCCACAACATTCCACTCATGTTAAATGGGACACTGGCTGGTGTATGATAGTTTTGCATCTTCCTTTAAAATGTAAAAGAATTCTAGCCAGAAGCAAGACCAAGAGATTCAAGAATAAGTACTCCGTTCCATTAATGTGGGCCATTTCTCTGCCATGGTCGTCTAAATTCAGAGACATGAGATGGCCCCTTTTTAGGAGATATGAAATCATTATGCTTTCTGCCTTGCTAAACTTTGTGAGGAAGCTGGTAAATTATATATTTACCTTCTTCTGTTACTCCTAGTAAAATAAAACATTACTTTGAAATAAGAGAAGAAATAATAAATTGCGGGCAGCAGTTAATAACTAAATAAATAAATAAAATCAATTTTAAATACTCAGTCACCTCTTCCAATGTTTGTTTCTAATACACTTTCTTTGAAATCTAATTGCTTAGACAGTCTTACTCCTGCAATTTTTATTAGTTACCTAACAATCATTCACATCCTTTATTTTTAATGCTTGTTGTGTTACACTCTGCTAATACTTTATTGTTTCAATTGTGGGGTTTTTTCCTACTTCTGCACAGGGAATACAGATTATTTTATTGCTTCACTGGGTACTAGAAAGGTCTGTCTTTTATGATTGCTGAAAATCTGTGTACAGAGCAGAAAATGGCACTGCATGTTTCAAACCAGTGATTTCAGTCGCTGAGGCTGTGGTAATGAATGTTGGTGTTTGAGTGCTCTGATAAAGATAACATCACTGCTGCAGGATGCACAACTCATCATGTATTCCCATGCAGCAGCACGAAGGAAGCAGCCAGTGTTTTTCTGGTTTTTTATTTCTGCTTTGTTTGCTTGAGAAAACTACAGAGAATCCTGTACTTAAGGGCCATATTGGTTTAGATCCCTAGAACCTTGACAGCAGCAAAATGAAGTGCTTCAACCACGTTAAAGCCACTGAAATCTAAGCTCATGCCTTACTTCACTGCACTAATGTCTTGGATTGGTGACTTTGTGAATAATTTGGAGATGCTTAAATTTACACTCAATTGTCCATTTCCTTCTCGCTGCCTTGAGCTTTCTGTGCTAATATTTTAGTTCTTCATATGACCCACTCCAATTTTCTTGACATCCAAGCCTGTGTGAAGACCTAGACATCATTTAGGGAGGTATTTTAGGACACATTTAAGTTCATTCTTTCGTAAGTCATTCAAGCTCCAGTGTAATTTTTACTAAATGCTTCCATCCCATTGAACACAGTGCAACTTTAAGCACACAGTTAAGTTAAGCAGTTTTGGTTTATGCTTTCCTGAGCTGGGGATTTAGGTGGTGGATAAGTTCTTCTGGGAGTAGCTTCTGTCGCTTACCATTTCTGGATCCTGGTGGCACACCCCTTCCTCTTCTCTATTTACCACCATCCATCCATCAGAGGGGAAGCTGGGTGCATTTCTCTATCTAGTTTAAGTCCAAGGCATTTGACCGCTTTGTTAAGCAGTTTAAATATTGGCTAATTCACTTGCTTTGATGGAAATGAAGGCAGAAAAGCTTTTTGAAGTGTTTAAATGCACCTGTTTGCAATGAGGAATTGGCTAATCTTGCCCAAATTAGAAGCTGATGATCAGTTTTCTTTCATTTTGGTAAGTATGTTTCAACAACAGAAAAAATGGTTATTGCTTGAACACCCTGTGCATGTCCAGGCAAGGATCTTGGAAGGTGATGACCTCGGACAGGGAGGTGATGGTGCAAGCTGGGATCAGCACAGGCTGCACAGCTGTGCCTGCAAGGAGATGTAAGGTCAACATTTCAGAGCGTTCTACCTTGCAAAGAGTAGTAAATGCTTTGATGCTGGCTGATCAGTACTGTCAGCGCTTTGGGGACTGAAAGCAGACCTGTACTTTGTATTTCCAACAGACTAAGTGCAGGATGCCAGGTTTCTATCTGGTTGGTTTCTGGAGAACTGTGCCTGAAATGAAGCCTTAGCAAGCTTCCCTGCACTCTGAAGACATGTTTGGATCTAAGGATTTCAACGTAATTAAGATCTGAGCACCATGTGAGTTTCTTGCCGGGAGGAGCTTTATTAGCTGCTTTGAGTAGGTCAAGATTCAAATACCGCTTTTCATGTTATTTCATATATTTGACCTTCCACAACTCATGTTCTAAAGAAATGTCTTTCCAAATACATCTTTCAAGTGTAGTAATGTTTGTATCAAATTAATCTGAAACTTCTGTTGCCCTGAAGGCTGACTGAAATGTGGGTCAAGTCTGACATCAAGTGGTCAGATGCACTCCATTCCCAATGGGACTATTAACACAGGGCTGCTCCTGATGTCTTGCAAGAACCTCCAGCTCCACTCTTTTTCTCCATGTTTTTTCTTCTGTTAACAGGATTTCTCAGTGCTCTCTTCCTTCTCCGGTTTCCACCAATGTCATGGAGTGTCACTGCTGACAGACACATGAGGAATCACATTAGTCTTGCATTAGACATTGCAGCTGCTGTGTCTGTCAGCAGAATGATGGGATCGTGTAAATAAAGCCTTGTTGGCTTGGCACTGCAAATAAGACCTTTATTCACTCTGCCTTGTTTAACCAATATATTCTAACAGGATCTAGGTCTTTTAAAAAGCAGTCCCAGCTCTTGAAGCACCAACTCCTCCACCTGTGCAGACTGTCAGTCTTGTCAATAACTGCAAGAGCACTCATCACTCACACATCTCTTCTTGTTGTTTAAACACATTGAAAATACTAATTCCATTCATTTCTCATGACTCTGAAGAAGCTTAATAAAATTATTGATGCCATGATATAGGAGAGGAAGTGGGGATAAAGACCAGAGAGAATTCAAATCTTTGACTTGAGACCTTTAAGTTTTCCCAGTTGCAGGTCTTGGGTTCAGTCCCCTGGTGTACTGAGTTGGGACCTCCATGTTTTAGTGGTGTTTGTTCCCACACTGACCCAGGAATACAAGGTTGAAGTTCAGCTCCTCGTGCTCCCTTCCTCCAGGGTGAGAAGTTATCCTTCAGTAGCCGGAGGGACATTTTTCACCTCCATTCTCAGAGATCAGGAGACTTGCTTTTGTCTTTTCAAACAACAAACGACAGGCCATAAGCTGTACAATATAAACTTTTTATCTGCACAATTGATTCATTTGTAACTGGAGCGTTGGTGTGTTTCTATACCCTCTGCATAAAACAAACATCACAAAGGTCAGCGGTTTTTATACCTTGTAACTGAGTCAGCAATGCAAATAGGAACTTTCCATTTCTCCCATAAATGCCACAGCTTGATAAGATAAAACACCGTGTTTGTGCCTCTGGGCCTCTCAACTACCAGTTTGCACCTGGACACCTTTGTTTAAATTAATCTCAGATGTAAAGTCTTCACTTCAGTGTCTTTTTTTTTTCTGCTGCAAATTTGGCTTTTTAGTCTGGAGCAGTAGTTTCACAGGGATCTTAAGTTGCCATAGACCAGCTAAAAAATATAGCCCTTCCCCTGGTTCAGCATGGTTGTTTTTGCAGCTCCACAGTGTCCTGGACTGGGGAATTGTTACAGAAAAACAAAACAAAACTAAACAAAACTAAGCAAACTCAAAAACCCCACAAACAAAACCCCCTGCCAAGATTTCTGCACATCTCATTCAGAGATCCACTGTAATTTAATTCAGCGCTTAACGGTGGGTTTATCCTCTGTGAGCAGAGCTCCCTGTTTGAACTGGTTTTTATGATAAAAAGTTTTTGTGTGAGGTAAATGGTCACCTTTCATGTTCCCAGCATTATCCTGGCAGCCCAGGTCACTGAGGAGAAGGGCTAGGTGATATCTAAGGTTTAAAAGGCCAAAAGTGTCCTTATCTGGGAAGAGTTCAGAAATGAAATGAACTAAGTGATTGAGCTCTGTGCTTAAAAAGCAGTGCTGTAACTTTTTTTTTTCTCAATAGCCTCTATTTTTATGTATTTGGATATGTTTCAGTGGCCATGAATCTAATTTTGAGTTCATTATCTTAAGTCTTCTATAGTTTCACTGACTAGATAAAATTATGTTGAATATGGTAAAAGTTAAATGCATGCTTGAACATTCATGGATTCATCCTAGTAAAAATTAATGTCTATAATAATTATTATAATTTAGAATAGTTTCTGCTTACATAGTGTGTAGTTTGTACTAAATCACACTATCATGAAGTCCCAAATCACACTGAGTAGTCCTAGCATTAGTCTTAGGATCCATACAACAGTGAGAAGATGGAAGCCTTTGCTCCAAAGAGCTGGCATTTTAGAGAAAATGGAGAGGATGCAGGATTCAAGCAAATGACCACAGAAGACAGACTTCAAAATATCTCCACAAACACATTTTCAGATCATTTTCTAAGTCTGAAGCCACAAGGGACATGAATGTCACAGCTGCACATTCAGTTCTGGGTAAAAATCTGTTCAGAGTAAACCTTTCTTTTACATCTCTATTATGGCTTCTAATTCTGATAAAATATTTCTACTGAGTCATGCAATAGGCATTTTAACCAATAGTTAAATTTAATAGTTTTTCTATTGAGTAAAGCTTAGTCTCTGCAGCAAATGCACTGAATGGTACTGTGGAGCATTCAAAAGGACATTTTTGCCAACCACCTATTGATGCTAAACTGATGGGTGCACGGAGGGTCACCACAGAAAATCAGCTCAGTGCCAAATGGCAGAGCTATGGCAAGCTACATCTTACAGGCTTTGTAAGGAGTTTTGGCTAGAGTTCACAATTGTAGAGTTTATTGCAGCTCAGACAAAATGTTCAGCAATTTTAGACAAATCTGGGCATTTTTATACTGAACAGACTATTCAGCATAAGTGTGTGAATCTTTTAGCAAAACAAATCATTCTCTTGTTTAAAAACAAAAGCAAAATGCTACATATGTTACAGAACTATACTTGCCATTCTTTATTTTAAAGTCATACACAAATGGCTTGTTCTGCTCTGATTAGCTTATTAGTTAATGTTGGATATGAAAGGCAGTTTTGGGGCATTGTCTGTCAACTTAGTGGAAATTAGGACAGTGAGTGCCTTCAATAGTCTTTGTTCATTAAACCATATCTCTGCAGATGTTCAGTGGTTTTTATTACTTTTGCTGTTCCGAAGCATTCTCATTTTTTTCAGCTAATGAGAAATGTTTGACTTTGTATATTGTTCATGGAGCCAAGGTTCAAAAGAGTGAGGTTTGTTACTCAAAGACTGACACTTTTCCTCTGAATTTATTATACCCATAGGTGTTAGTGCACATTTACAAGCCCTCTAAGAGTAAGATGAGCGAGTTAAACAATCTGCAGAAATTTTTGCCCTCAGGAGAGCCCTGAGAGCACCTTCCTGCAAACCAAGAAATTATTAGCCCCATGGGGAATTCAGCTGTAGCCAGCTGTACTTTTTGTGTGAAGAAGGGTTCATATGTGGGTTCCCTCTGCCAGATTTTAGCTTGAATTATTATAGATGTTCACCAAAGTTAGCATGTCCCATGTCTGCAGACAACTAATGAAAGGGCAGGTTATGGCTGTTGGCTTAAACCTCTGATATTCAGAGTCAGAGCTAACTGAATGGCAACTGGATGCTGTTTGTAAATGAAAAGAGTTCTCTTGTTGGGAAATCTACAGCTGGCTCTGGCTGACACTGTGCTCTCATCACCGGCAGAAATGCTGTATTTATTTAGAAATTACAGCAAAGGCAGTTGTATGTATTTCAAATGTAGTTTGGAGTAATGGCCTGGCTGGGGATGACAAATGAGAGCTCTATTTGATTAGCCAAGGAATTGTACTTTATCTGCTTCTTTTTCACGAGCTTCCTGTTGAATTGATCAACAAGGTGCTAGTGCTGCTCCTGAAGACTAATTTCTTCTTCAAATCGTGCACATCGTTAGTCAGCAGGATGGATGGAAAGGCAGTGAGGTAGTTGTTTGTGCATCTAAATAGATATTCATTATGCATGTAACTCTATTTTGTTAGGATTCTTGATCTCCTTCAAACTCCAGGTTGTGTTTTTTTACTTAAGCAACTTTCAGTTTGGTTAGAAATTTGCATATGTGTAGGTATCACTGTTCTTTCCGGATAATATAATCTGCAAATGTGTACGAAATTTAGAAGTCCATTTTCATCAGCCTAATCCATTTTGAACCAGTCTTATCTTGAAAGTACAGATAATAACCAACAAGAAAAGGAATAAAAATATAATACCTTTGAAATATGTTGCTGTTTATGAAAGGAAGGCTCATGTTTTTATCTTGCTGAGTGCTATCCTGTATTGTCTGTACTTACACATAACAAGGTATTGCAGTGAAAATTAAGATAACACTACAATGTGTGAAAATATTAGTTAGTAGTAATACAACTGGCTGCTGGTACAATATGCTCTTTGTGGAAACATAAAATAGACATGGGTTGATAGTACAAAGAAAGGGGCAGTTGCAGTAGCTCAGTATATTAAAAATGATAGCATATCAGATATGGCAATTACACTAGCCATCAATCTTCAATAGTTTGTGAAGAATGCTGCTAAAATGCAGTGAAGCTTTATAAGATTTGTGATCACAGAGTGTAAAATATAACAGATGCTACAATATTTAGATGCCTGCTGGCATTTACTTTTACCCTACACAGCTCATTTCAGTTATATGAAAATTTTATGTGCTCTGTAACCTCACTGAAATAGGTACATATTTATAAAGCAACTATAATGGAACAGAGCATTTTCAATATATACACAACTTGATCTGTTTAATAAGATAAAAAAGGGCAAAAATTGCCAGTTAAATTAAATTACTATTAGTTTATTATTAAATTACTGCTAATGCAGCAGTTTTGATACATGCGATGCCTTCGGATCTGGACTCTCTGCCAGGGATGTGTCACTCAGAACTGGTTGGAGACTCCGTGCAGCCATTGCTCAGCGTGGGCTGGAGTCTTGTGGGGGTGATCACTGCAAGTCAAAGCTAATGAAATGAGACAGGAAAAGAAAGTTCTTGCAGCTTTCAGCTGGGAAGCACAGTGGACAGCTTCCTTTGCGAAATGTGAATCTTACGTAAGAGCTGCCAAGGCTGCTGCAATCTCTTGCAAGACTGAATATTACTGGAGGACTGTGAAATCAGGGCCTAGATACACTTGCTAATTAATACTGCCTCTTGGAAGGGTGCCCAGCAGCACCTCCTGGTATCAAGCTGTGGAAGTTGCCATGCTTCTGCTCCTGTGGATGACTGTGTTTCATCACATCTCTGCGTTATTTACCTTTTCCTAGCTTCCCCGGAGGCAGCTGTGCTAGGAGCATTTAATAGCTGAGTATGTCTGATGTAATTCTGCTAATCAGTGAACTTGCTGAGCTAAAAAATAAATGCATTAACTCGAGGAGTGCTCCCAAGGCCTGACCTTGTAGATGTCTGACAGTATTTGAGCAGGAGGAAGAATTCACTCAACCCAGACTTCCAAAGGAACACCAAGCCTCGCAAAAGCATTTGAACTGGCAGTTTGTCCATATGGCATTTGGCTCAGTTCCTTTGCAGTTTAGGGTTTCATGAACTGGTTTGCCATGTGGTAACCTGGCAAGTCTACAAGTGTTGAGCCTGTAGGACACCAAGAGGCTTTGGCTGTTTGTCAGGGAGGGATTATAATACAGCCCAGGTTAAAAAAGGCACAGTAACTCCTGTGTAGCAGTAAATTGCTCCTTTTTATCAAGAGAATTTTGATATTGTCAAGAGGAGTCTGGCTCTTTCTGAGGTTAGTGTCTGAAATGTTTCCTAATCCAAAAATTTGACCCTTCATCGGCACTGCTTATGACATTTAGACCATTTCTATTTTATCTTTTGCAGCAGCTTACTCTTTATGGTTCCTGTTTACAAATCAGATCCCTTGTCACACTTGGAACCAAAATATCCTTTCTTCCTCTAGCAGCCCATAAAATCTAATACAGCAGAGAGCTCATCACTCGGGGTGAGTCGCCTGGAAACAAGACACACTTGGGCCACGGAGGATATTTCTCCTGTGAGCTCGAGTTCCTTGAGCTTTAAAGAGCCACATCAGACTCTTCCCTCCTGCACCAGTGTGAGGTACTTTACTGCAACGTGACAACACACACGGTAACCAAGCTACACAATTGCTATTTGTTCAGGCTGTGTGTTCTGTGAATCAAAGCAGGATCTTGGAGTGGTGTCTCAAAAGTGGTGAAAAGCAATTTTGTGGTCAAACTTCCTATCTATCTCCCCTGCTCTTCCCATACAAACAGCACAAGCATTTAGCCATACCTATATCTACAACATCTAAGGTCTGGCATTTCTTCTGCAAAGCAAACAGCTGTTTTCTAGCCTCAAAAACCATCTTAGGAAGTTAGCAAGTGCTATAATTCCATTTTGGGCTTCTGCAAACTCACACAAATCGTGTCCAGATCAAACTCAGAAAGTTGATCGATTTTCCTTTGAGGAGACTTAAGTTGGTTCTGTACATGTCAGACAATATTGCACAGTATTCATTAGAGCAATTTTGAAATGTAATCTAAGCTTATTTGAAAATACAGGTATTTAACAGCTGTTTGTGGCTCATAAATATCAGATTTAGCACTGAAATTTGTGAAGTGTTTGATGTAAGTGAACATGGAGTGTAGATAAGCAAACCAACTCAGAGAAGTTTCATCTGTACTATTTCTTGATGAATTAAAAGTATTCTCAAGTTATATGAAATACATGCAAATGTGGGTGTTTTTAATAGCCCAAGAATCAAAGTCAATATCTGAACTCATTTTGTCTCAGCTGGCTTATGAAAAATACAATTATGCACAGAGATGTAACATAGGTCAGAGCTGTCAAATGTCACTCAGCCATCTCTGGTGGCTGCAATGTGTGTGATGGCTGTGGTGCACCTCGTCGGAGTGGGAACAGCTCTGCCTGTGGTTTCTAGGGGCCACTGTGGCTTCTGGCTTGTGGGATGTCATCTCTGCCCTTCCCAAGGCTGCTGTCCCTGGTGCTCCATCTGAGCAGTGATTTGGCCAGGTGGCACTGGCAGCAGCAGCAGATGGCATGGCAGGTGCTGGGCACAGAAGCTGGAGAAGCATTTGATTTCCTTCCGAGGTGCCCCAGTTCCTTCACCAGAGCTTTGTCCAGTAGAGGTGGAGGGGGGCTTGATCCTTGCCATCTACACTATCCCAGCTCCAGGGGAATTCTCCCTCCCGGGAAGCAAGTGATGTCCCTGCCATCCTGACCCACCTATCTCCTGCCTGCTCAAAGTACCACACACAACTCGTTCAACCTATCAGCTTCCTTACTGCAACCAGCTACGACTAGTTGTATGTCTAGTAACTATTAGTAGTTGATGTACGGATAACTGGCTGTAACATATGAGCCTCATTACTACTCAGTTTTAGGATCCCTCAGTCTGATGAGTGAGATATCCATCTCCCCAGTCCTTGGGCTTCTTCCATGTCCCCAGTCCAGCCCCAAAGCCTCAGGATCTCACTCAACTCAGCCATTTCCTCACCTCTGCAAAACTCTGCCTTCGCAGCTGTGCCCCAGCACAGGTAGAGCTGTCAGGGAGCTAATGCAGTGTGTAGTGCTCTCCTTCTGCATCTGCCAGGCTGGTCCCCTGAGCGCCTTCCCTTTGACATCCATGGGTTTCATATGAGGCCTTTATTCAGATAATATGCTGCAGTAAATTTGTTCCTCAGAGGTCATGTCCCAGGAGGCACAGTTTGCCCTGCTTCACATTCCATGACAAATCCATTCTGAATCCTTTTATTATTAATAATAGACAGCAAATTCTGATCTCAGGGTTCCTGAGGTAGAGTCAGTGATATCTGTGTAATTTAAATCAAACCTGCTCTCGCAGGTCTAAGTGAGTTCTAAAGATTGTATCAATGCAATTTCCCTGTGCAGCTGGGCAAGCCAGAGCGTAATTAGAGATAAGAGCCAAGAGCCTTAGAAGTGCAAGAGGTGTAACTAAACTTTGCTAATGAAGGATATCATGCAAATAGTATTTGATATTTGTGTGTATCTGACGCTACAACTGAACAAGGAGTAGTTGCCTGGTGTTTAATGATGGCTTCTGTGATGGCACAGGCATTTCTTATTGAAAACGTGATTGTGATGAGTATTGCACAGATTCCAGGGAAAAAAGACTCTGCCTGTTGAATAACAGCAAACCTGCCCTCTCTTTAAATTAGCTCAACCTTTCCCACTCAAAAAAGTGGGATAATATGTAGAATAATAACCACTTCCTCCACAAACAGAGTGGTGGAACAGAGAATCTTGTTCTTTTTATAAGTTTCTTATGAGGCTCTGCATGCTCCCAAAATGCAAGTCAATGGAAATTAGCAATTGTTTCCTAAAGACAATTTTATCCCGAAGTCCCTCATTGACCCCCTGTGTCTCTCATTGCTCAAAACCCGCTCTCTGCTGCAGCAACTCCAGCAATTTGAAAACTCCAAAATCTGCATACAATTCCTGTAATTCTTTTTAAAGCTTGTCAAAGGGGGCACAAAAGCTAAAGTAAGTCTGCCTTAGAAGGGTTTGCTACTAGTAGGAAAGCTAACTTTAGTAAGGTTGGACTGTGTTAGTGCCAAGGATTTTGATAAGATTGTTAATGGCATCCCTGTGAGTCCAAAGGTCTTTGTAAAATCATCGTAACTCTCATCATACTGTAGATGTGGATGTGATATGCATGAGTAAATGTGTACTTGAAGGTGTAAGATACCCTGGGTGTATTGCACATATAGTTTGAACCATCAGCAGGCTCTGAAGCATTCCCCAAGATCGTATCTTCCAGTGACTATTGGTAGGATGGCGGTGTGCTAGACCAAGGAGGATGTATAAATCGCTATCGAGCTGCTAGACACTGTTTCTGAGTGTTTTATAAGAGTAATTCAGGTTGGAAAGGACCTCAGGAGATCTCCAAACTCCTGCTCAAAGTGGGATCAGCTCTGGGGTCAGATCAGTCTGCCCAGGGTTTGACCCAGCTGTTGACCAAGACCCCCAGGCCTGGTCCCCAGCCAATATTGTGTCTGGGGATTATTTGTGCTGGTCTTTGTTGAATTTCATAAGGTTTCCATTGGCATCTCCCTCTGGTTTATCTTATTCCTGAATGGTGGTGCTGCTGTGTATGCTCTGAATTTTTCTTGTCATTTTTATAGATATCTTTTAATTAATCTATTTCCCTTTTACTTGGCTAATTTTAAAGAAGAAATCAAGTCATTGTTCTCAGAATGTTTCATTTCAGCCCACAGTTATGGGTTGTGGCCTGAAATGTGGGCATCTGATGAAGTTCTGGAGAAGTGTTGGGTCCACATGAGCAGCAGACTCAGGCAGACCCTCAAAACTGTCCTTGTGTGGCTGGATACAAATGTGTTCTTTGCACTTTTCTTAGCTTTCCTGATTGCTGTCAAAAAGTAAGCTTCAATTTAAGTCCACCAAAATAAAGAGAAGTGAATTAATGACAAAGTAGCTAATGAGAAATGCCAGAGTTTCTAATAAATGTTAACAGAGAGGTTTAGTTTGATTTATTTTCTGATTTTTCATATAATCAAAGAAGATTATATTCATATAATTCATATAATCAAAGAAGACTGGTTAAATCCGCTGTGCTTTTTGTGTATCACCAGTGGAATTGTTAGCAGAGATCTACCTGCTGCATCATTAACTCTGTGTGTGGAGAAATAACCCTCAACCACCCCACACAACCTCCACCACAGCAGTGCTTTAGGCACCAAAAAAATGGAAAGTCAGAAGATCCCACTCCAACCTTTCATCTTTCTCATCCATGGGTGCACAAGTAATAGCAGGCTGAAGAATCCAACCAGAGATAATTGCATTGATTGGTGTTTCTAACCGTTTCCAGCGGCCCTAAAATATTTGGACTTTTGTCTTCTACATGTGCCAGCAGCCATGTTCCACACCAACAATGCTACAGCCTCAACATGCCAAGCAGTCCAACATAGCCAGCAGTAAATTACTAAAAAACCTTTCCTCGGCTCCTCTTTTGGATTGGGGGTACATCTGTGCACTGTCACTTGGCCTTTTGAGGCCAAAGAAGCACAACCTAACCAAGAGAAAAGGAGGCCGAGTAAAGTCTGTTGTGAATGACTCAATCTTGCATTATGAATCTCCAGGATTTTTCCTCAGCCCTGGCAGACCTGAGTAGTTCTGGAGCTGTACTTTCACATACTGCAGAAGTACTATTTCAGTAGCAGAGTTGTTTGCCACTGCGAAAATTGTTGTTAAGAAATCATATAACAACCACTGCTGATCCCTAAAGGGGATTGCTTCTCCCACTAGCTATTATCTAAATTGAATGTTTTCTGGAAAGACGAGCAGAATAAATAAAATAACGCCAGTAAGACTGGAGTGTCAAGGATGCAAAGATTCAGACTCCTCCATTTTAATGTTAGTGGAACTTCACTGAACTCAGTAGAGTTATTCTGGCTTTAAACCTAAACCCTGGGGCCCAAAATGCTGCAGGGAAAGAAGCTGTCTGCTCCCATTTGAACAAGGGGAGGGCCACAGCGTGACTTCATTTACATAAACTGCCTACCAGATGGAAACACTTGGGAAAGGCAGGCACTCCCTGCCCCATCCCTCCTGAAATGTAGGACATAGGGGAAGGCTCCATTTGATAAAAGCATCCACCTGATTTCTTCCTGTAGCACCTTGGCAGTCACAGTATGGATTTTGATATTGCTTGCTTAGTGGAAGTAAATTGTCTAAGAGGGGAATGACGTTTCAGACCAGAGGACATAACCCCAGTGGCTCAAAGACTCTGTGCACTGCTGGGCCTGTACTGAGGACCCTTTTGCATTAGAAGGATTTCATGATGGAAAGAGCAGAGGTAGAGCAAGGTCCAGCCCTCTGGCTGCTCCATGTATTGAAGCCATGTGAGATCCCAGCTTGGTCAGGGCACAGAGTGTGAGAGCTGGCCTGGAATGGGACAGGCTGTCTGGGGGTGCCCCAGCCCCTGCCCTGAGAGTCAGCAAGAGAGGCAGTGAGGAGAAAGCTCCATGCTCAGTTTTGGGTTCTTCCCTGCAAGGAAGATGTTGAGGTGCTGGAGTGAGTCCAGAGGAGGGAATGCAGCTGGGAGAGGGTCCAGAGCACAAGGCTCATGGGGAGTGGCTGAGGGAGCTGGGGGGGCTCAGTCTGGAGAAAAGGAGGCTCTGGGGAGACCTTATCACTCCCTATAACTCCCTGACAACTACAGGCTGTAGTGAGGTGGGTGTCAGCATCTTCTCCCAAGGAACAAGTGACAGGATGAGAGGAAATGGACTGAAGTTGCACCAGATGAGGTTTAGATCAGTTATTAGGAAATTTTTTTTCATGGAATGGGTTGTAAAGCATTGGAACAAGCTGCCCAGTGAAGTGGTGGGGTCACCATCCCTGGAAGTGTTCAAAAAATGTGTAGATATGGTTCTTGAGGACATGGTTTAATGACAAACATGGTGGTGGAGCTGGGTTTGACAGCTGGGCTGGATGATCCCAAAGGTCTTTTCCAGCATTAACACTTCTATGACTCTACTCTGAAGTTTTCAGAGCTGCAGTTCTCGTGCTTCACCCCCACAGCCTGAAGGCTCTGAGTTTGGAATCGGGGTAATGCATGGCTCTTGCAGCTGCCTGACCACATTTCCCTTGCTCTTCCTCCCACAACAGCTTCAGCAGAGGTCAGCAGAGAATTTGATATCTGATACAAATGTGGCTGCTTACTGCACTCTAAAAGTGTTAGGGGGTTTATTTCTATTTGGTTTTCTTCCCATCAACTCATCTGTCTGGGATCTCCATTTCTGGAAAGAGGCAGAGTGAAGAATTTAGTCTAATACACCATTTAAATTCCATAAACAAGACAAAAATCTAGTAGCGGACCTGAGAATATATATTGCAGCAATAAAACTTCCCTGAAAGAATTGCAGCAGCAGCTAGGGAATGCTAATAAAGGTTTCTTTGCCTGTGAAGCAACACTCACAGGCCTAGGTTGGCTTGATTTTCATTTAATAAAAACACTACATTAATATAATCATGATTATATTGTGAAGAGGAAACACTTTGGAAACTTTTTGATTCTCTTCATTAATTACTTCTGTCTCCAGCAGTACCACTGCACCAAAGAGATAAAAGGAGAGTGACTGATATTGAGTTTCATTTTTAAAGAACAAAGTGCATTTTTAATTGGTTTTAATATGTCAGCTTGCAGGTAAAAGATGAACTAAAAATATTTCTGAATTTTAAAAGAAAAGCAATTGCAAACTGCTGCCTTCTAATCAGGCCTGTCCCAAACCATACGTAGACCACCTACAACGTGCAATTAACTGACTTGCTAATTGCACAGAGCAGTTTGAGGTGCTCAGAGAAGTGCTTGAGATGGACAGTGCTCTCCAGTCTGTGTATCCTGGCCAGGTTTTCAGCTGGCATTTAGCTTTCAGAGACAGGATCTAAAAATTGTTTTCAAAAATGGGATCTTTTATGTCTGTGAGTTCAGAATGTATAGGTTTTTATGGAGCATAGGAGTAATGTCAGCTCCTGCCTGGGGCTCCAGAGATCACAAAGGCTAGGATGTAGGGCTAAAGCCAGCTGCAAATGTAGGGATAGCCAGAATTTTAGTTTTACTTTCCAGCTATGTGGTGCAACAAAAGTCATTGCAAAGATCACGTAGGAGCTACAGAGCCAGCTCTGAAAGCAGCACACCTAGAGAAAAATGAAAGGGAAAAAAGGAAGTTCTTCAGCATGAAAAAGGCTTTTCCCTACACTCTTCGTGGAGCATTTTGTAGCTGAGGAAATGTGGAATGCAGCACGGGAAAGCCTTGGAGGTCCAGCTAAGGTGATCAGGATGTGGATGTGCACCATTCATGGAGTGGGCTGGTGGAAGAGGCTGCACAGGCAGACAGTCATTTACCTTCACCATTGTAATCCACTGCTGGCACTGTCCCGTCAGCCTCACGTGCTGCACTCTGTGAGTGGAAACTGCATCCCAATGAGGGCAGGGAGAGCAAAAGCTGGCCTGGATGTTCTGCTGCACCTCTGACACCTTCTGCTCTGGGCCAGGCTGCAGCTTCACATGGGCAGGAGGCTGAGCTGTGCCCCAGGTCACAGCAGCAGCATCTGCCTTCAGGCACAGGTATCTGCTAGAATTTCTGAGTTCTTTGTGTCTTGGAAATGAGGAAACACAAAGAGGTTACTCAGGAAACAGGGCTAAGCATATGCCAGGAATTCATGGTGGTAATATAAAATAACTGTCTTGCATTCCATTGCTTCAATGTTATTCAAAAAGAGAAGTTATGAAAAAAAAGGTATTAAAAGCACAACAAATATGACGAACTTAATGTTTCCTTCAATGAGCCTGATATTGATGTTACATGCCTTGCTCCAGTTAAAGTCAATAGGAGTAGCTCACCAAAATGATTTATCTTCTCTTCATTTTATATTTCAAGTTGTTGATGTATGTAGTATTAATTTTGGTAAGTTAGCAGAGAGAAACAAGCTAATCCATGTGAGAAGATTGCTTCCTTTTGCTTCCCTGTCTGCCTGCCTACTGGCAGTTTCATGCTTAAGCCACTGATTCATTTTTTACCTCTCTCTTGCCAGCAATTATATTTCATTGGTGACTGTTGTGGTCTAGAGTTGGAGGCAAGGGCTGCTGCTTTATCTGAGAAGCAATATTTCATACAGTATATCACTTCTCAATGTATAGAATCTGGAAAACTAGTATTTTCTCATTTAATTTCCAGCATAATTTACTATGCTGGAGGAATAGTGCTGACAGCTTCTGCTGAGAATGGTATGTGGTATGTTTTGTATCTGAAGGCTCACCTTGTTACTGTGCCCTCTCTCAAGTAAGGCAAATGCAGATTACATTTCTGAGCCAGCTCTGTAGTTCTTGGTCACTACATTTTGTGGCTTTGCCAAAGTAGCAATGACTTACTGTTTACCAGGAAAAAAAAAAATGTAAGCACAGAGCAGTGTAGCTGGTATCAATGCAAATGCATAATTTTGGGGGCTTTAAAGTCACTGAAACAGAACACTAAAATTAATGTCTGCAAAAATACTCTCAGTTTGGCTCTTTGTCAGCAAACTTAAAACTACCAGTTGCTATAGGTGATAGTAGCTGATATGTTACATGGTACTGGCACCATATAACACGTCTGTGCCATGAAGTGGTGTTGCTCAAGTTAAGCTGGAATGCTTCATAGTAGGAATTTACTCCTTTAAAAAGAAGGAGTAAAACTTGCAGATAAACTTGTGAAATAAGTGGTTAAAGATTACAGAGTTTTGAGATTGCTCTGGGTTTGTTAGAACAGCTGAAATATGCAGCAGTGCTGAAACCTTGGCTGAACTGGAGATCTGCTAACCAAAACCCTTTGTGAATTGGGAATGGTACTGCAAAACTTTTCTGACTAAACAATCTGTATTTATGTTTGTACACACTGTGTTCATGACACATTGATCAGCTTCTCTGCTTAGCTCCTCTCAACCTCTCTCACTGTTTAGAGACAAGCAATGTCTCTAAAGATTAAAAATCCTGTTATTGAATGCAATTTTTAGATCCCATCTCTGACAATTGAAAAACTGGCTGAGATACAAAGACTAGATAGTGCTGCTCACTGGCATTAGAAGCCCATTTTATTTAGAACAGGTTTTCATTGCCCTTCTCTTCCCCCCTCCAGCAACTGGAAGCTTGTTTGGAAATCTGTAATTGTTTTGGCTTAAGACAGATTTTGTGCAAAGCGCTAGGCTTGGGACCCTGCTCAAAACTAAGCAAAGTGCTGAATTATATGTGTCTTTGTGATAATAAGGTATTAATCCCCAAACTCCCTTGCTGCAAGCTGAGCATCTCAGGATCCAGCCTGCAGGGCGTGATGTGATGTGCAGCCTTGTGCACCCAGCACAGGAGGCAGCAGCTGGTGGCTGTTAAACATTGTTCATATCTTTGAATCTTGGCACTCCACTCTCTCCTGAAGGGGAAGATGTCCATGGTTTTTCAGCGCCTTTTAGCTGACACATTTCAGTGTATTTTGGGATGTTTTCCAGCCCATGGAAGCACATCTCTTGCTGCAGAATGTGTCCTTATCCACCTAAGTGATCCAAGCCTCCAGGGCTTTGCTCACTGTCCATCCTGTTCAGGGAAGCATTGCAGATAAGAGCAGGACTGAGGTCTGGGGAATCGCCGTCACAGTCATTTTTTTCAGGAGAAAATTCACTTGCCATAAAATTAGAACATCCCAGATGAAAGTGTAACAGAGATTTTTCCCTATCCGTCCTCCCTTCACTTCTAGGAAGCAGGCTTCATGGCTTCTTGGCATTGTTGGAGCCTGCTAGGCAAATTTCTCTTACTGGGACACTAGAGACTGACCCAGGACTGATATATTTCCTGACCCTGGGGTATTTTGGGAAGCCCCACATTTCTGGTTCAGAGGTTCTTGTTTCTGGCATCTGGTTCTGCTGTGGCTTAGGAGATTTTAAGGGCTTTTGAAAACATTTGGAAACATTGAAACAATGTGAGGTTTTGATGGTTGCAAGATGAAATTTCTGAATTTTAATTTCTTGTATAGTGGTGCCTCTCACTCCCTTCCTCACACAGAGTGAGTTGTTGCTTCTTTGTCTTGAGGCCAGGGAGTCTGGAAGCAGTGTCAAGGCAGAGTCATTTCTCAGGCTTTGCCAAAGTTGCAGCACCATATTTTCCCCAAATCACTTGAATTTTAATTAATGTACTGCCTTTCTTCTCATGCTGCCATTATTTGCATAGAAATTAACTTTATGTTCAAGCATCCACAGTACAAAAATGCCCACACCAGACCCTGTGAGGACCCTCCTAAATCTGTTATGTCATGTAAAAACCCCAAGTTAATGACCCCAAGAAGCCCTGAAAGCAGAGTTCAGCTTCTCAGTAACCACTGCTGTGAGCAAGGCACACAGCTCTGGCCCTCTTTACTCCCAAAATATCGAGGCACACAACAGCAAAAATCCCACCAGGCAGCCAGATTCTTACTGGTACCCTGGTCTCCGTGTCTGCCCTGTGGTAGCACTGGTCCCTCTTCAGCCAATACAGAAGCACAAGGCAAATAAAAGCAGATTTTCTTCCAGGGATGAGCTAAGTTTGTAATAAGCACAGCTTTGCTCTCTTTGGCATGTCAGCAGTTTGTTGTGGTGATTTTAATATTGTGCCCTTCACTTCCCTGTTAAGCTGATGTAACGTAGCCTTGATTATTGTGAGAAATGTCCTTTTGCCTGCTGGTGCAATTAAGACCAAGACTCATTGCTGGGTAGATTTGGCCTTTTCTGTCAGTGGCTGTGATTTGTACTTGTCATATATTCCACTTTTTGTGACGGAAAGACACAGCCTGTAGCATTTAGAGAAATAAATTGGAACCTGTGTTTCCTGTATGTGAAAAACCAGAATAACCCAGCTCTTGATTTTTCTCTGTGGGAGATGGAGGAATGGCCATAGGAACTGCACGTCTTAACTCCCAGGAATCTCCCTCGTGCATGTGTGCAGTGTGGAGGCACAGAGCATGGTTGGGGATGAAGGGGCATTCCCTGGCTCATTTTGCACTTCCCAGATCTTGCCCTGGGAATACTCAGGCACTGTGGCAGCAAATACACTGAGTAGTTCAGGAGATGGATGGTGAGACAGTAAGCAAATTGCTGCAGTTACATGTACACTGGCTTCAAAGCATCCTGAGTGGTCTATTAGATGTAAAATTGCATTAGAGAGAGCAATTAAAATGGTAAACCTGCAAGGAAGAGTTGTATATTGTCGCTTTAAAACTAGAAATGACCACTTGAACACTATGTGTGGGCCACATCTCTTGCCTTTTATTGAGCCTTGAGGAATTTTAAAATATTTCATTAGCATTAAACCTGATAGATTCTTTCCATTAAGCAAAGTGAAGCAAGTATAATGCAACATAGCTGGTAGCATTAGAGTGGTGTGAATGCTAAAATATATAAGATGCTTCAGCTGGGGGCCCATTGTGCCCAGTTCATATTTTGAAAAGGTTTGGAAGCTTCTCATTAAAGATAATGAGAGTTTCCAGGTGTCCAGCAGCTCATGAAATGAAGGACTGAGTCCAAATTATTTCAGTGATATCTTGTAAATGAATTTCTGTTGTCCTTCACACACATTTCCAGTAGATAAACTAATACTGGTTAACCAGATCTCTGATACTGTGAGCCATATATTTGAGTAAACTCAGATATGTGGAATAATACATTAAATGTATCTATATTTACTATGAATATGCTACAGTTCATATAGGGGAGAGTTACGATCTTTTAAAGTTTACTGGATGAGAACAGATTTTTATCTCCCAATTAATGGCTCTTACACATGAATTTCATCTGAACACTAAATCTAAATTAGCTGTTGTTTGAGGTGATTACATGGTTTGATTTTTTTTTGTTTCAACTGGACCATGCATTTCCCAGCAGCTTAGTTTGCTGATGTTTGATTTGTGGTGATACAGATCGTATACAAGCTAGCTTGTTGTTTTTAATGAACTGGATGTGTTGTATAATGGAATTGCTAGGTTTGTGTTAAATTGCAGCTTTGGGACTCATTATTGTGAGATGTTATCTGCTTTGAACTGGCTTATTTTATCACAAAGAAAGAAATTGAATTTGCTTAAGATGGCAAATGCAGGAATGGATGGGTTGGTTGGTGAGTGTTTGGGGGCACCCTGTTGAGCTGATATGTATTTTATCTGATCTAATTCACATTCTGCCCAGAAGATGCATACACACCCCCACATATGTTGGAGTCCATATTAAAAAAAAGCCTAAAACAAACAACAAGCACAATGTGCTGCTGGATGGTTAAATGCTGCTTTTTAGCCATTGGTTTTTGACCATTTCAACTGTAAAATCATGGGATCTTTTCCTTAGGGCTTTTTTGTTCCAATTTTCTGTACTGTGCATGCAGAAGCTAATGACACATTTCTGCCTGCACGTATTTAGCTTTTGCATGCACATATTTCAGCACTTGCACAGAAACACTTTGCAGGCATTGAAGTTTAAGTGTATGCAGCAGGATTAATTGTGTAAAACCCAGAAAATTGTGTTTCCTTTGACAACTGCAGGTTTGGGAGATTGAAGCCTCTGTGTGTCATTCTTGGCGTTTCCATTCCTTTGCAAAACACGTTGAGCTTTCAGCCTAATGTAAGGGTGATATATGGGAAAATTAAATCGTTTTCTTTACTGTGGTAATTTTAGCTGTTCTCTGCAACAATGTATAAAAACACTGATTTGCATTGACAGAAACTATAGGCACACTAAAAACACTTCCACTCAGTTTAAATAAATGAAAAAAGGAGTTCAGTTCTGAGGTGATTTTAACGGAACGCTGAAGGAACGTAAACTGGTTATAAACTGGAGTGGCACAACTTTCATCTGGTTCTGCTGAGCTGCCTGTTAGAGCAGTGCCAGCTTCACTGAGTGTGTTGGGTGTATGAGATGTTAACATGTAATAAATATGTGGTGCCTGTGCTGTGGAGGGGCTGCTGGTGTTCCCTTGCTGTGCCTGTGCATCTACCCAGAGCACCTGTCCCAGCTCCTGGGACCACTGCCATGGCAATTATAATTTTTTGTGTGGAGGCATTTGAATCACTGCAGTTACAGTCAGAGTTTTATGATAAATGAGGGGTTTTTTTGATAGATATGGGGACTCAGACGTAAAATCTCACATCAAAGGTTGTTCTTTGCAATGCAGCAGAACTATCTTCTCTCCAAAAGAAAGCCAATTAGCAGCAATAAATATATTTTTTTCATAGTGGGCTTAGTAGCTCATATTAAATGGTTCTTCCAAACTCTCTGTGATCCAGCATTGCATACTGTAGAGGTGGAAGAATTACTAGCAATTTGCAGTTTGCATTAATGTTTAGGGTGGATTGTAATGACAAAGCAGATATTGAACTCTGCAGTTAATTCGCTTTTGTTGAAATAACCTTTAAATTATTCTTCCCTTAAACAGATGGGTTTTTGCATACTGATGAGTGCTCTGTCCCATTCCTGCCCTGTATGCTGCTTTATGTCCTTTCTCACTTCATCTTGACCACCATTATTTAACAGATGGGACAGTATATATCATGCAATATGCTTTTTTTTCCTCGCTTTCTTCTCCTGGCTTTAGAAAGTTCAATTTCTGCATGACCTTGGTTCTGGAGGCCTTGATTTACATTACATTAACAGCTTTATGGAGTCACTTTATAGTTTGCTCTATTGCTGAAAAACAGGACACTTTTACTGACAGAATTTACTGTTCATTTTTTCCCAATTGTTTTTGGCATATGCTCATGTTTTGTTTTTTACATCACTGTTACTAGTAATTGCCTTGCTTCCATTATTTTTCTTTAATAGAGGATAAATGAGTGTGTGGTATTTTTCCTTAGGAGAGCCTCAGTGTATTGGAGATATCTCTTACGATGGGGAGAATACCTCAGGCATGATTAATGGCATCATCATTGTAACATAATTTAGTTAGGAGGACTTATACAACTGATAAAGTGTCATGTACTTCCACTAAACTGCAATCTAAGTGAACTGTATTTCAGGTTTTAATATCCTCATTTCTGTCTTCTGTAAAGATATTACTGTAAGATTCATACAAGTGTCTTTATAGGCTCACGCTGTAAGCAGTGAAAGTTCAATCAGTTCTTCTCGCAGGAATCATAGTTTCTATAAAAAATGAGTAATTATAACTCAAAAAAAAGCATAAATTAGTTCACTAGATGCATTCATTGCAGGCTGAAATTGTGACTAGATGAGGTCTTTTGCAGAATAAAGAGAGATTTAGTTTAAAATAAAGATATCTGTCCTTGAAAGATGAGAGAGAAATCAAGTGTTTACAGCACAGTGCCTACAAAAACTTGCACTGCAAGTACTCCATAGACCACATTTATAAATTAATCAGAGAAAATCAATATATAAGTTGGAGACTAATAAAGGACCCTTCCTTTGTAATTAGAAACATCTCTGTCTCCATGTACTTAATCCAGCTCCTTGGGCCAGTTGAAATACTGCATTTTCATTTCTAACCTCTATGTGCTTTTATATGAAATTACCAAATTTTTATTAAATCTTTTCAAAACTTATTCACATAAAAAGGACATTTCTCTTGGTTTTCACTGATCACGACTTTTTTTTCTGGTGGACCTTTTTTCTTTATTAGCTGAACTTCCCATTTGAGCCTTGCACGTTGCAGGGGGGTTTTGTATTTAATTTCACCTTTCTTTATGGCTGAACTTATGGTTGAACCTATGTCTCTTCCCTCAGCAAAGGCAAGTTTCACACTGGAGTCCCTTTCCAGGACTCAAGATGAACTCAGGATGAGCCCAGCACTACTTTTCCCCATCTCCATCAGCTAGTACTTCTTATTTTCTTATCACCCCACCCTCTGTTTTGTCTAATTTAGATCACTTCCCCTTTTTCTGAGCTGGCTATGTGCATTATTTTCCCTTTCCTTGTCTGTCCATGGTTGGCTGTGCTTGTAAACTCTCACATTTCAGACGGAGCTGTTTTGCCCAGTGTGTAGCATGGTGGGGCCTCAGTCTTTGTGACAGCCTTTATGGGCAGCAAAAATAAACAGTAAATAGAGTCTCCACTAAATTATTGATTTTCATTACAGATTCTCATCTTGGTGCTCCAAGCAGCGTGCTTGTGCAGAAATATTTATTACGCATATTAATTAGGGAGGAATGAACAAAAATGAAGAATAAATGATCACTGTGTAGACCCAGATACTCGTGCAGGATATTATCTGATCATTTCTGTACAGAAGCAGCACTGTGAAAGCTGTGGTTCATACTATTTCATCATCCTTCCACTGAAAATTTGAATGGGCTTAAAATTAAGATCCCCTTACATAATGGAAGTCGTAATGAAGGATATGGTTCATAAATTTCAATTGTTAAATTGTCTCAGTGGGAAAGGTGACTTGACATTCCCATATTTTAAGGATTTAAAACCCACATTCAACAATAATGGTAAAGGGTTTAATTATCAGCTTATATTAAGACTTGAATATGAGAGACATTTCAACTGTTCTCAGCTTTCAACTGAAGATTTCTCTTACCTTTCAAGACCCAGATTCTGCTGGTATTCTTATGGGGTGCCTGTTTGTTAATACTACTTCTTATGGATAAACTTAGCCTCAAAAATCAAATAAAGAAGAAAATATGGAGCTTGATTTCATATTTCTCTTAATGTTCACATATACACAAAATAACTTCCAGGACCACGATGCATGTCAGGCCTTCTGAAGTACTTAAGGAGGCCACTTAATGGCCATTAGGCAAAGTAACCAGTAGTGCTCAGAGCAGGGCCACTTTTCCCTTTCCACTCCAACAGAAGGAGCTTTCTGTGATGCCTCAGAGCTCAGTGAGTTAAAGATGGAAACATCCATAATGGAACAAATGTTGCACTTTCCTGTTACTCAACACAAGGCTGTTGAAGTTTGTATTTATCTGTGCTGTCTAGATTTGAAAGTCCTACTGTGCTAAAAATCTCCCCGTATGGCTCTTCCACTTTTGGAAGATGGGGTCTGTGGTTTTCCCTAGGTTTGAAAAGCACTGATCACCTCAGTGCTGTTATTGTAATAAAAATAAATAGTAATGACAATAATAAAAGAAAAGTGATATTGTGTTTGTAACCACTGCTGTAACAGAGGTAGTGAATGATGGCCGTGTTTAGCCAGACTGCTGATGCAGGAATACAGAAACTGGAAAGATATCAACCAGACTGATTTAAGACCTGGAGAGAGCACAGAGCTGCGAGATTGATAGCACAGAAAGGAATCTCTTGGTTGAGGTCCATGGCCTGCATCAGAGCTTTTGGGATTGATAGCACACGGCACTATCAATCTCACAGCAGCAAATGGGATGACTATGCTCCATGAAGAATGGGCCATATTAAATACCCTGACATCCATTAGATTGAGAACTGCAAAATGAGTAAGGAAGAGTACATGTTTGTGGAGATAATACAGTGCTGATTTTTGTGCAGTTTGTTTTGCTGCAGAAACAGCCTCACTGGCTATTGCAAGCTCAGCCCCTGGAAGTTGCAAGTCATGCTGGAAATAATAATAAGCATTAAAAAGCACAGGGAGTAGCAAATATGTAAGGGAGAGTGACTTCTTAAAATTTAAGGCCTGGTATAATGGGGCTTTGAGAAACCTTGTCTAGAGGAAGATGTCCCTGCCCAGGGCAGGGGGCTGGAACAGGATGATCTGTGAGGTTCCTTCCAACACAAACCATTCTAGGCTTGTATGATTCTATGAAAACTAAAGTGCAAAAACTAAGCAACATAGCTCATTGTGGTCTGTTTAATACTTTTGATTTGTGTTTCACTGAATATTTTGTACATCCTGCCCATTTTCATGCTGAATCTTCTGTCCGTAAACTGGTGGCAAAAGAATTCCTTTGGTGTAACTTGTGCTCTGATTCTCCTTGTGTTTTGAAGCTCATGAGACTGAAAGCTTTAGGTAGACATGTCTTGCTTCAGGTCTATGGTATTATCTGCATGAATTGGCTTGCATTTTTTATTTAATATTTTTATTTTAATACAGCCATGTAACCTCCTCCAAGAATCCCATCCTATATCACATTATTCCATCAGAAAAGTGTCATTTACTCACTCTAGCATTTCAAGGGATGTGGAAACTGCTTTTTTCCCCCATGTGGACACAGCTCCCTTAGCAAACATTGCTGCTCAGAACACTGGCAAACACATTGCTAAGTGAAAGTAACCATCTCCTTTGTGAAATGATTCTGATAGCAGCAATCCACAGACAAAGGCATTAAAGGACACAACAGAGGCAGTAAAAGCTGTTGTTGCCTTCCAACAGTAGAGAAATTAATGAATAGTAGAGGATTATCCCTGAAATTTGGAGGTGATTTGCTCCTCTAAATCCTTAAACTTTCCCATTATATTTAGATGTTCAGCATAAAATTAGGGAAGTAGTATCCAACCTCTGTAAAATAAAATGATTTTTAAAAGTTTTGTTTAGAAATCTGTGGAGAAAAAAAAATACTTTAACTTAAATTTATCTTCTGTAGTGTCTGGAGGAAAATAGAAATATTAATATAGAGAATGAAGTACCCAATTGTACTTGCTGGAGGGAATTTCCATCTTCGAATGATGTGGTACTAGATTTTAGTGTTCATGTGTGACATTACTTCTGTCCCCCTTTTTATACTCTAACTATTTTACTTTTTTAGTAATTTCCTCAAGTTTTACTTTAGAAAGCTGCAGAATTGCTTATCTTATAGGTTTGTTGGGCTTGACTTTGATGGTAGGAGTCTTCTCTTAAACACTTCTGGAAGATAAGAGGGATTTAAAATATGGTGCACCTGAATCAAGGAAAATTCTCATTTTCAGTGATTCACGGAAGCACTAAAATTAAAGTATGGTCTTTACAGACTATCTCTTTTGTCTGAGAAACCAGGATTTCCAGCAGGACTGATAAGCATTCTTAGATCACGCTAAATAAATCGGTTTGTTGTTTGGGCTTACTGTATTAGACAGATAGAGTTCTGGTTGGAAAAAGTATTTTTAAAAATATTCCATTTTATATGTTTTGCAACATTTGAATGATTTTTATAGGCTTGCTGATAGCTAGATGCAATTTTAAGCATGCCCACGTCCATGAAATAGTCGTGTTTCCCCCCGGGAAAAGTTTCTGGGGAGGGCTAACTGCAGCTCTAACCATTCAATAAGAAAAATAAACTGTTGCTCTCCTGGTCCTTAAGGAAGACTTAGAGGTAATCACATTTAGGTTCTTAGAGGACTTTTCATAATGGTCCAGAAGGGATTTCAAAGTCAAAAGTGAAAACTAAATATAGCTGGAGTAATTCTAGTGCTTGTGTGTCACAGACTTGAGTAGGAATGTTGTGGCCAGGCTTATGCCAAAACACAGAAATTGCATTAGTGTCAGACTGTAACAGATTGAAATGATAGTCCTGTGCAGGCAAAGGCTGAGCTGGCATGGCAGAATATCCTCTTAATCTGCACTGAATTTCCAAGCAGTAACACCAACTAACAGCAAATGAGTGTGCAAAGTCCCACCTGAGCAGCACAGCTCATTTAGGAAAACATCGACATGATGGGACCTACCAATGACAAATGAAATTCAGCCCAGGTAAATGAATAAATAATGAAACCAGAAGCCATTCATAAACTGGAAAACGTGCTGATATCTAGACAAATAAGGCAATCTGGGTGTTTCTGCATTAAAATAATCCCTAAAGTATTCATCCCAATGTGTACTGACAATGAAAAACAAATCAAGCAGTGGAGTGAATTGAATTACCCGTCCTGTGCGCTATAAATCATAAGAAAATCCAAGCACTTTTATTGCTCCATATGGTAGAGTTGGACATTGTCTAGAGTACTGTTCATAACACTGCTCACATCAAAGCAGGAAAGTTAAAATTGCTGGAGAAGGTGGATCCAAAACAACCCAGAAAGAGAAAACTGTTAACCTAATCATAAACAGAGAAAAATAGAATGGCATTCAAGTTCACAACAGCCAAAAGGAAACGAACAAAATGGAATCAAATTAATTCTAGGATCTGAAGGAAATTTGTGATTGAAAATACAGGTGGGGAATGGAAAACTGGGTGGATGTTTAGGCAAAATTCCATATCCAAACAAAATGCACATCTAGTCATATGTGTAATTCCAGACAGACATGTGCTAATGGAATTAGCACTACCTGGAGCTCTCATGTATGCCCAAATCACATCACAGAGGAGGATGGTTATTGGATGAGCCAGGGAGCTGGGGTGGGTATAATGCTGACTCTAACATCAGTGTTGCCAGAGAGATTATCAGATCACAATCACCATCACTGATACTGCAAGAGTTATGAATAAATGCAATTAGAACAGGGTATTTCGTGAAATTAATGCTGATTTTGTCTTTAATATAAAATTCTACTTCTGCCTCTTGGGTTTCTTCACAGCAATACCCAACTTTACACCATATGTTCGCACAGCCCTGGAAACTGGAGGTGGTTGGATTGGAGGTGGTTGGATTGGCGGCTGGATCTGCTGCCTGCTGCTACTGCTTCCCATGTTTATAATTCCAGGGATCCTCTCTCCCAGGCACAGCCCTTGTCTGCGTGGGGAGCAGTGCAGAGCACGTCCCGACCCATTCACCTTTCTACCTTTAAACTGGCAGGTGGCATCTGCCTTAAAAGAGTCTCCAGGCATCCGCTGCTTGGCTTTCTCTCTGGTTCAGCTCTGTGCCTGAGGGAGGCACAGCTGATAGAGTTTGCTGATTGCAACTTGCCTCAAGACTGCTGAGTTTGCCTTTTTGAAGTTATAACCTCAGATTTAGGAACTCATGGACTAAAATAGCTCATCAAAATATGCAGATGGGAAAGAGATTACCCTCCCTTCCTGCTGCATGGAATGAAATTTGTAGAGTCTCCAGTTTTCTTTTTATGGAAGCATTTGGCTTATATACGTCTGTTAGAACTGGAATGAATTTTAAACATGTTTCCACTGAGCATAATTAAACATATTAGAGCCTCAATGAACTGCATTGTCCCATGCCAAACTAAAGACTGCAAGGAATAAAAGGAATTAAAATGGATGTCAGAGTGAAATGAAGTTAACATTGAACACCACCATTAAGATCAATAAAAAATTTGTTGTTGTTCAGTGTATTTAACAAGGTTCTGGAGATGTAAAATGAGGAGTCTCATTGGTTAAAATTAAAACAGTGAAATGCTGCTAGGAGATCCCAGGTAATATAGCTACCTGAGGATATATCACAATTCTAGCAGCAGCCTGATAATTAAACTTTTGTCTCAAGTGCAAAACCTCTTCCATGTAACAGGATACTGCAGCTTGTGTAGGTGAAATGATGAATGGAAGCAGATATTTTAATTCTTTATTTTTAGACATTTTGCTAAAGAAACCAACATTAAGGGTCAATTCAGTGTATTGCTGTTTATTCCCAAAAGTAATATCTGTTTGGTTTTGCATCAATAAACACATTAATCAGAAGCAGAAAAATAGAAAACATTAGTCAATGATCCAATAAAATCCTATCATATGAACATAGTAATGAATAAAAGTTGATAGATGAATGAAGATAGTGATAACTGATAGAAAATGTAGCCTTCCAGTACACTGCTTATGGTGTTTGAATGAGTTTCAGAATTTAAGTATGAAAAATTATTCTAACCTATCTTATTTTTAAGGGTCCTCTGGAACTCTTACCATATAAATTTATAGCACAGTACTTAAATATTAGATGGTTTTATACAATTTTTTCCTGACATGAGGGAAAACCCCTGAGTAAAACAATGCACTGTACATCTGGGAGAAGCATGGGAATTTTTCCCCACCTTTATTAAAGATTCCAGGGATCCTTTTGCAACACAACATAACTGAAATTATCATATTAAGTGTTATTTGTCATTATAAAGGTACTAATGTCCTCTTTGACTTCTTCTCATGTACCTTGCTGACTTGATTTTGCTATGTATTCTCCTCAGATATTTTAATTCCACATAAAAGCGAGAGGTGTTAACAGGAGTATTTAATTCTAGGGGCGGATTTGCCAAACTTTTTTGCTTGCCTAAACTGCATAAAGTTGTAATGAAGATGGAACTGCAACCAAGAAACCAGAATATTTATGGTTTAAAACAAGAAAACGAACACCTGATTTGCTTTAATGTTTGAGGGAAACCTTCATGTGAACTCTGGGGTGTCAAGCTGTGCAACAGGCTGGATTGCACTGTGCTGGAAGTGCGTGTTTCCTTGCATCTAGGTGGCTTTTCATGTGTCCACCTGTCTGCTGTTATTCAATGATATTTTAGTTTAATCCTGGGAAAAAAGGAAGCCTGGTGCCATCTCACTGTTTCAGTGCACACCTGCTGGCAACTTTTGAATGCGCTGTCCAACCAAAGCTGGCAAAGAAATCGGTGATTGCTCGTTTGTGAAAATTGGTGGGTGAGAAAAGAAGGGAGACCCACTCACTCTGAAAAGAGGTTTGACTGTTAAGACATTGAAATGCTTGCACTGGATCACACAACTGTCCCAGTTACAGGAAGACTTTTGGAGTAAATCCGAAATAAAAATGCACACATGGCCAGGCTTTCTTATTTCTGATGACAATGATGTATTTTGTGTTCATAGAGACTTATCTTGGCTTTTCCTTTGTACCCATGCACATCTAACAATATGCAATCTCTTTATATTCAAGCAAACAAGACACTGTGGTGTGCTAGGGAGAATAAAATCTGCCTTGTAAGACAGAGTTATAAACTGAAACCTGTTTTACATTTTCTGAGTTAAAATAACAACAAAATCCCTTCAAATCAAACCAGCTCACTTTAAATTAAAGATGCTGATCCAGTTCCTCCATCTCCTGTAAAACCTGACATACACACACCTCTTATTTTAAATTATGACAAGTATTTGGTAAGCATGACTTTTTAGACTACTGGAGCATAAGATCTTCTGGTGGATTTTGTCACCAACACATGTTCTCCTAAAACTGTACTGATCCTGAAAAGCTGATGCAATGAATTTACACTTCCTAGAACAATCAAGTGAAAAATTTTCTTGATTGTATTCAGTGCAACTCCATTGACTTCCTGGGTTTTCTGTTGATTTATGTGAGTATGAATGAAATGAGAGAGGGCCCAGTAGAATAAGTTGTAGTTTACACAAAAAAGATTTATTGCAAGGACTCATCAAAAGAATTTTTCAGTGTAATTTATAAACTGTTTACTGACTATAGCTGACCTTCAAAATTGCTATTAAATATTCACTCTAAGGACTACTCTGTACACTTAACTAAAACCTCAGTTTAGAAAGGTTGCCAGTACATTTCTACCTCGTGTCTTTGTTTTCCTCCCAATTCCAATGTAAGACAAAATTAATAGCTAGAAAAGGCACGTCTTTTCCATTTGGAATTGACAACAAGAAGTCCAATATTTTTTGATGAATAGTCTTACTTTATGACTCTAAATGTCCACCAGTATCAGTGTGTTGGATTAAGAATATTTCATTCTTCCCCATTTCTATGATGTCTGTCTCCTGTCTCTAGGAATTTGTCCTGCCTATATTTATTGAAGTATGTAAGACACTGTTAGTTGTGTACCACTTGTGTGTCTGAGGTCCTCACCTTCTTGCATGTGCTGGAGTAGAATATCTTCTCTGCAGTGTTATTGACAAAAAGTTTCCATCAACCATGTTCCAGCCAGAATGTGATACTGCTGTGCTTTTGTAGGGTACAAACACCCTTGGAAACAATGCTAGGAGGTGTTAGCTAATCCTTTTCAATGATGTCTTTTTACAGCCTAATCGAGATAAACCCCAGGAGGGAAAGAGAGGTTTGCAAGATGGATCTGTGCCCCGTGTGGTTTTTCAAATAGATTAAAAGTCCATTTTATTAACAGAGTGCAGTGTAGTATGAAATAAACCTGAAAGCATATGGGCTTGCCCTGCCAGAGAGCCATAGGTTGGAGCTCTGCTGTGATTTTCCCAGTCCCAGCCTCCCTCTGCCAGGAGACCTCAGCAGCACTGGGCCAGCATCTGAACCTCTCCTGCTGTCCTGAGGTAGCAGCGAGGTGCTTGGGACAGTGGTGCCTGAGCCCAAACTGGTTATCCAAAGCTGGAAAGGGTGAGGTCGGGAGCACTTCACTGGAGGTGGGACATGGGTTTGGGGGAGCCCGAGTCTTTACAGGTGGCCATTTCCTCTCTCTGCTGGGAAAAAGTGAGCTCACTTGGATATTTGGTTTTCTTCAGGTCCTGCTCTGTGATGGCTGTGGATGATCCTTGGGTGGAATGCACCAGTTATCTGCAAATTAACCTCTATTAGGGGAAAATTTTTGTATGTTTTTTTCCCTGTTAATAGAATGGCTTTCTCTCTTGAAGAAAAAAATCAGTTTGACCTCAAGAGCTGCAAACGCATCTGAAGATAAGGATAAGTTCTGTTTGAAGCACCAGGATCCTGGGACATTCTCTGGCACTCAGCCTTTCTCTTGAGCCTCTGATCTTTCCTCAGCAGCTGCCAGGACCACGAGGGATAGGTTTTGCTTTCTGTGAATTGAATTGCCAAAACACGGCTCCTACAAAAGCCAGCCAACACCATCTTCTACCCAGACCAGGGGAGTGCTGACGTGAGCACCCATTCCAGCTCTTCAAAACATCTTGCCCATGCTGCAAACAGCCAAAGATTTCCTCACATGCACCACATAAAATAACCCACGTAGTTGCCTGGATTTCTGTTGTATTTCTTAATACTTCCTCCAAGAGCTTAAAAAACGTTTTAAATTAAGTCAGTTGCAGCTGCTCTGTCAGGAATTCACTAAGCACTGCAGCCACTGAAGCAATTAAAAAAATGGCACAGAAGGTAATTAAAAGCCTTACTGGTTCTTGCTATTAGACTGACACTTTAAATGCCTCTAGATGTTTTATTGTGCCAATAACCTATTTCCCTAGTCTCGAAGAGAAATACAACTGACATCAGTAATTTAGTAAAGTATTCTACAGGTATCATAATGTTCCAACCAGAAATCTATATTAAATCACTGCGGTTTTCCGTTCTGCACAGTCCTCACCGCTCAGCTTAATGAAACAGTGGTTATTTGTTAATGAGTATTAGAGCTTAGTCCCTCGTTCTCATTCCCTGTAGTGAGCTGTGTAATATTTGTATTACTTCTGCACAAAGAGATGTTTTCTGGTTATCATGAGCGTGCGGGCTGCAGGGAGTCGGGCAGAGATTGTCCTTTCTCTGAGCAACAGCAGAGCAGAAATCCCGGTTTGTTGTACAGTGCCCTTCCCCTGCCCCAAGGAGCTGCACTAATGAGTAGTGCTGAGCAGTTTGTGACTGGCTGCTGTCCACAAGCTCTGCAAGGACAGAGTGGGGCTTCTCAGTCCTTCTCTGTCCTCAAGTCCTGTGTTTGCAGATTAGTAGAAGGAGGTCCCTCCCAGACACTTGTGTCAGTCCCCACGGCCACAAAAGTCAGGCTGCCTTAGTACAATCCTTAGAGTAACCCCACCCCTACTACAGCCCCTTGTCTGTCCAGCAAGGGAAGCTGGTAGGATATTAAGCATTTTTCTAGCTTTCAACTCAAGGTCCAAGCAGACACTTTAATTGGATGCAGAGAAAATATTTCATTATAAAATTTTCCATGATAGCCTCAAAATGTGAGCATGAGAATCCTTTTCCTTGTGCCAATGGACTACTTTTATTCATCCCTGATAGGATGTTACAGGAAAAACACATGAGAGGAAGGTAACTGGAGGTTGCTTAATTTTTTCACCTTGATTTATTTTGTAGATCCCACTGGAACATAAAATCAGACCAGAATTCAAGCATATTACACTTATCTGTAAAGCATAGAGAAGTTAGACTGTAGCAAACAGCATTGTTTTATAGGTGTAATTATGTCTCAGGGTTTGATAGAAATTATTCTGATATGTAAGCACAAGGAGCAGCATTAATGCTGAGCTTTCGGCTTTTATTCCATTTTTTGTCTCCTGGGTCACCCTAATGCTGTGTAAACAGGGGTGCTTTGGAAGGGATTTCAGCACTAAACAAACCCACACATATCCCTGTGACTCGGGAGAAAGCCCACACCACCTTGCTCACAGTGACCTCTGTGGAGCCTTCTGATTGAAACCCTGCTGATCCACACTACACACCCCTACAGTCTGCATCAGCAGGAGTGTAAAACGGCAAAACTCTCTTGGCACTAATCTCCAAAGCCACGTCTAATTCTCGTTTTTAATGAGGCATTGAATTATTCCGTGCAGTGAGATGCCTGTCAGTTCGCAGCACAGCTCCGTGTGTGCTGTTGTGCCACCAGAGATAAACAATCAGTAGGACTGATCAGGCAGGCAATCACTTAAACAAATCTGAGGAGGGAAAATAACCTGCACATGCACTGCTCAGGATGAAACAGATATTTCGATTAAGCTGCATGTTGAAAATATCTGATAGGTGAATCCAGTGACTGGCAGTAACTAATTAACAGTGAGTTAGCTTTTGCATAAATGATGTACTTTCTAGAGTTGCAGTGTGAGGAAGGTCTAAGAACCAGAACATGGTCAGTTCCTCATTTTGCCACAGGTTTAGACCTGGTGTCCATGTTGTAAGAAGGCTTCAAAGGCACATCACAAACCACAACCCCACTGCAGCTTCCCTGTTCCCACTGCCAAGCCATCCTGCCTGTATTTGCCATCACAACCATGAGCACCACAACAAAACAGAGAGTAGATGTTTGCTTGTGCCCCCAGGAAATGGTTCAAGCATTGCTGGGGGTGTCTGGATTGCCTCGTAGATATCTTCGCCATGATCTCATACCAGTAACCCAGTAGTGATTCAAGCACTTTGGTCACTCAGATCTGCTCCATTGTTCTTTAAGTCAGTGGGTTTCTATTGAGTTTGAAGGGCAGCAAATAAACAAATCAGACAGTTTATCACCTGTTTTCACTGCATCCTGGTTTAACTGCCGTTATTTAAGGCCATGTGATGGATATATTGATTTCTGCATCTACCTACATCCCAGCCAACCCATCATTTTCTTTGTATTTTTTAATATTCAAAGGAGTTCTCATCTGCTTTACAAAATATTTTTTTTTAAGAAGTCACCTGTCACAAAAAATTTCCTTAAATATCAACATTTCATTTAAAAAACCCCAATCCTTGTCTTCTACTTGGGTTAGAGTGTATTAAGTGTCTTTTAACAAGACAGAGAGGGTTCTTTCTGGCAAAACCCTGCTGAGCTGGACTCCTGTGCTGTCATCTTTGTGTACAGAAAAGATCACTCTGAGAAATTCTGATTCTGTTTGAGCTCCATGCCGTGCCAGAACAGCACATCTGAAGTCACTGCCCAGCTGCTTGTGATGGCTCTTGGTGCCAGAAGTTGCTCCCCTTCAGCCTCCTGGCTGAGCTGCTCGTGGGATTCCTCCAAATGAATCATTTAGCATGGGCAGCCTCAGCAATGACAGGTTCTCATCAAGCCAGAGGTGCAGCAGGGTGGGAGCAGCAGAGAACACATGTCCACAGCTCAAGGGAATGTGGCTTTACAGGGAGCAAAAACCTCTGGAGTTGCAAAGCTCTTGGACAGGTTTCTCTAACATGGAAGTGTGGTGTAAAGTCTGGTGCTCTAAAGCATAAGAATATTTTAATTAGGAAACATCTAGATGGTTAAGTTTAACTGAGTAGTAACTGAAGAGTGTTTGGGTGGGAAATGTTCAGGTGGTACTGTAAAGTGGTGAGGTAGTTCACTGGCATGCAGTGCAATTTGTGATTAAGGTTATCTGCAGTATCTAACCTTTCAGTAAATGCCAGCTGCATAATGGCTGTCAGTTTTCTCTCTCAGATATTAGGTTGCAGAAGGTTCTATCTGACCATAAGAGTCTATTTAATAAGACTCTAATGGGAAATGACCAGTATCTGAGTATTACAGATTAGAAGTGACAATGCTAATTGACTGCAGAGGTATCTACATGAAGAGGGACCAGAAAAATCATTTAAGTCTAAATGAAATTGGACTGATTTGATATTTGAAAAAGCATTACATTCCTCTTGTGTTTGGCAGTGTGGATTAATTGCTCCCTGTGTCAGGTTCCTATGTAGCAATAGGCTGAGATTGGTGGGGAGGAAAGAACACGAACTTGGGGGATTTAGAAATACATTAGTTTACTAAAATTAGAAGTACATGGGGAGGTCTGTATTGTATGTAATTTTTATGGTGAGGACTGAAATTATATCTTGTATCTGCAGTTTGTGATTGCTGGTGAAACAAACTGGGTGCACAACCACATCTCTGTTCTGAGGATGCAAATTTAATTACCTTTTTTTCTTAGCTTTTCAAAAAGCATTTTGCAAATAGATAGAACAGGGAAATAGAAAATCACAGTTTTATTTTGTGAGGAGAAATTGATAGGAATCATAACAACAGGAAAATGATCATATGTGGCATATATTTATCTCAAAAATGGCTTAAAATCATTAGGTATCAGGTAAATGCATGTGCTTAATTTCTGTATAGTTTGCTGTGCACAAAGCTTTACTTTCAATCAGAGGCTGCAGTACAAATCCATTTCTCTGTATGATATTTTACAGCTCTAAGAAGGGAATAAAACACACAGCATTGATTCCAAATAACATGTTATATTCATGGAAAAAGCAGCATTTTCATGTGCAGGTACATAAAGTGTTTTTGGAAAAGAGACTTTAGACACCTTTTAAAAGTCCCAAGACACTGAGTAAAATTCCCTTCTAGTGTGGCTCTATGTGCTTTAGAATAGAATGGGAGAACAGCTGTAAAGATAAAGAAAAGACTTAGAGGTTCAGTACATTCTGTCACTGCCTCTATCCAAAAATTAATCAAGTTACATGTTTTGTTTCATAAAGCAGCATATGAGCCATGTTGACAGATTGTTTTTTTAATTTTTTATATAAAAATGAGTGGTTTGGTTCTTGGCTTGTTTTTAAAACCTACAAGAACTCAGGGAAAACCGCTCATGAATTCCATACAGAATTCAGAGAGTTAATAGAGAAAACAGTTAAGTATGTGCTTAAATTCAGTGTGTGAGCAATTCTGTTGAAGTTGGAGGAACATGTGGCATGGTTCAAACTTAATGAATCCATAAGTCTTTGCAAAATCATCTGCTTAGTGTCTCTGGTGGAAGATAAAGAAGGAGAGAAGCATGGTAATTTTACAGGAATATGCACTGAAATATGCTCTGCTTTTCACTGACCCTGCTGTATCCCCAGCTTATACCTGAGAATGTATGCAATGTGCTCTGTGGGACATTGTGCCAGTGCTAGGAGGAATATAAAGATGGGAAACAAACAAGCAAAAATAATTCTAAATTCTTTGAAATACGGTAATTGGGTTATTGTGCAATTTTCAGATTAAAGTCCAGGTAATTTATTTTTAAGGGGTTTTTTTTTATGTTCTGCTTATATAATGCATAGGATTAAGGCAAAAATGAAGGCTATTCTTAAAGTTCAGAATACAGGTTATGTTTACTTTGATGCAAGAATTGATAACCCATTCCTATAGCTGCTGCAATGTAAAATAATCATCCACAACTGGGTCATCCACTGCACGGAGCTGGGAAACACAGCTACAAAATCAGCATGAAGGTGAACCATAGAACGTGCTGAATGTAAATATATGGCCTAATTCTCCCTTTGTGCCAGCTTTAGGCCAATATAGCTGTTGCAGTGTAAATAAAAACACAGCAGTAATTTCAGTGATTCCAGTGCAGCTGGTCCTTAGATAAGTGAAAATGTTTAGGCTTTCATTCTGTGATCCTTAGTTTGAAATGAAATGTACACTCTGTTTCTTGGCTTTGATTTTTTTCAATTAAAAGTGAATCAGGATGGTGCTAAAGAAAAAAAAAAAAGTGTGAATATTTATATAAATACTGTAACTTTGGTCAAATTTGATCATAATAGCCTTTGAGGTCTTTCTGTTCCACTCAGAGCTTCTTGAAGCTGGTCTGCATAATTCATTTGAATATGGATATCATATAGCTGCATATTTATGTTTGTTATTCAACACCCACATTTGAAGCCATACCACTGCACTCAGCTCACTGGTAACTTGGCTGAGCTCAGCTTAAATATCAAACCTCGGTGTCAGGCTTCTCATGAGGAACCTGTGAACTGCCACTTGCTCACTCTTGATTTGGGGGGAAGCGTCTCTGCAACCTGGCTGGGCTAACAAGTGATAGAATTGATACATACATGTTCTGCAAAGGTCAGAATTGACCATGTTTTATTACAGAGTAATGCACTCATTCACTGGTGGATAACTTGGTGGACAAAGCTGTTTGGGTTTCTGTCTCCAAGTGCTCTGTTGCTATAACACAGTTTCTTTACCCTGTCATTAAATTCTGGCTTGAACACATTAAATTGTGTTCCCTGTGACATTTTATGGTGAGCAGCAGCCTGCAGAGGTACTGCAGAACAAAATTTGAGGCCCTCATCTCTATGCTCTGGTTAACTTTAGGACCCTAACACCAGTTTGGATCAAAACAAACATTTCCCCACCTGCACACGCTCCCCTGCTCTTTGCTGGACAAGATGCCCCACATCTGGAATCAGCTGGGCAAGTCTGCTGCCCTCCCAGGTAATCCCCAAGCTAAATCCTGGATGTTTCCCTGTCTCAGTTTAAAGCAGAGATAAGTGGTTCTTGCATGTCTTGCTAAGCTTTTGTGTTAGCACAAGATATGTTTGTAAAGGCAAGAATAGACCAGCACAAGAGGGAGATCCACACGGAAGTGCAAGGCAGGGTTCCTCAAATTTGTATATATTAAGTGTTGCAGAGACTTTTTAAAAAATGGCAGAGAAAAATCTTGAAATATTTTGCTTTCAAGAGGTTCAGTAATTTTTAAAAGCAATCTCTTCAACTCAATGTAAATCAGAGACGATATTTTGTATTTGTCACTCTTCACGTAGTGAAGGGGCAAGGAGAGGATGAATGCAAAGGTAAGAGAAGCTGCTTTTTCTGGAGATCACCACTATGGAGAGGAAATTATGTCTGCACATACTGCACAATTAGGTCCAGCAGTCAGCATACAGATAAATACTTTTTAGTACCACAAAACACAATTAAAAAACAGCTCTCATGGGTTTTCTCCTGCTTTATTTTACTCAGTTTTGATAGGAAAAATGTACATATCCATTAAAAATATCGCCTACTTTTTATTTTTTGAGCATCAATATTTTGCCAGAATCATTTTTAACCTAACTGTAGAATCCATCACTGTTGATAGATATAAGAATGGCTTCAACTTTTTTTTTTTCCCAACAACTTACCATTTTGACATGCAAAGAAGAGTCATTTCATAAAATTCTAAACTTTTACAAAGGTGAGAAATGGCAAAATAATAACAACATTTGTCTTCTGTCAAGAAATATTGACATGGTATTACTACAGCAAAATTGGTTTGTGTTGTGAAGTGTGTCTCACAGATAAATCAGATTTGAGACTTTTTTTAAGCTAACTAAATTGTACTTTGGTGGTGATATATTTAAGAGTATCAAGACACATGATAGTGACTTTTCTTACCAAAGTGGGCTAAGAGCAGTTCAGTTAAAAAAAAACAAAACAAAATATTTCCTGCTCTTTATCTGCCTTCACTTCTTTCACACTTCACTCTAACAGGATCCGATATGTCAGTAAGTGGGCAGTGCATGCCTCAGCCTCAGACAGGAGCAAGCAGAGCTGAGGTGACTCATGCACAGATTTATGGAAAGATGCCTTTTCCCTGTCAGATTAAATAGATATCACTCCAGCATTCCAGGATAAACAAATTTATATTTCCACAAGATTCCAGTATGTGTGAGACGCAGGGTCTGTAAAACCTTTCCAGGCTCAGGATGTTCAGCAGGCTGAGCTGGAAACCTCTGCACTCGTTGTACATCTTGGTGAAGGACTCGCAGAAGATTTGGGGAGTGCTGCTCCTCGTGGCTGTGCTTTGCTGGGAGCTGTTAAGCTGACATCTGGCAGAGCATCTTCTTGCCTCAGGGCATCCTCCACGCCGTCAGAGGAGGTGCTGGGCCATTTTGCCAAATGCGTGGCTTGAACTGGTTTCTTCGTGCCTTGCTCTGCAGAACACCAATGGCTTTCCCCCATGAACTCGAGAGGAACAGCAGCAAACAATTAGCAGTTCTTCAGTCCTAGAAAATATCCATCTGCTCTTGGCACAACTGTTTGTCAACATATAAATAGCTACACTGCCAGCAAATTGAGCAATTTTCTGCATCTGGCTCATGCTCCCTTTTCTCCCTGTGCAAGTGGCATTTGCATTTCAGTAATAGAATTAATATTTTCACAAAAACATCAGTTCTGACTGCATTATTTAAAAGGAATAATTTGAGAAAATTTATGGGAACACGGAGATTCCTTGAAATTTTTTTTGTCTTGTTTTTTTCTGGCACTGGAGTACCCTTTCATACTCTAAGAGGGGTAAAGGACATATCTGATGGGTTGTGTTTGATTTTGCATTGTGTAATTAGTTACCTGCTGGAGTTTCTCACAGCTTTCCCATTTGCTCCTATAAGGGCTAATCCTAAGAAAGAAAGAAATGAGTCATTCTGTGGCCAGTGGAACTTATGAAGCTTCGTTTCCAGCAGCTCCCTCCCATGTGGTTTCTCTAGTGTCTAATAGCTTGGTTGAGTTCACGCTGCAGGTTCTCCCACAGTAAGATACCCAGATTAGTTCCCTTTCATTTGACTTCCAATTTTCACAGAGCAAGTAGAAATTTACTTTAGAATTTACATAATGCGAAAATATGTCTCGTTTCTTAAAAAAAAAAAAAAAAAAGAAATCGAAACACTGGTGCTTTAGAGCAGCCACCAAACTGCATTTTACTTTTTCCCAATTAGCCAGTGATCACAAATGCTGTCAGCTGTGTAATGGACACAGTGGTGGTGTTTACATATCTGGAGCTGCCTTTGATCCCACCCCTGGGCTTTCTGAAACACTGCAGTATTTTTGAGTATTTGGAAGAGGCAAATAATTCATAATTTCCTCAAATATCAACAGATGCTGAGTGGGAAAACTACCATTTTCTCTAGAACCTTTGCTGTTTAGGTTGTATGTTCTCAGTGTGTGCTGCAGAGGATGCTTGGAATTCCAAGTCAAGGTATGGAAGCTGTCACACCTGTGACAGGTAAGGCAGGCATCCAGCCTAGATCACTTTGGGGGAAGTTTGGGGTGGCCCAGGTTCCACCAGTGAGGGCAGGGCTGGCTGATGCACTTCCATCTGGCATCCTCCTTTCCTTCCAGAACCCTGTTCAACGGAGGGACCATGCAAGTGAAAGCTACTCTGTCGAGTGCTGGATCAATGATCCCTGAGGCTCATAATCTAATCAATATAAAACACAGCAAGCGACTGGCAGGTCTGGTTTACTGAGCTCAGTGCTTCTAACATGTTTGGCCTCTTGAAGAGTTTAACCTGTGGGGTTTGATCTTCTGCAACAGAGCTGAGTCTGGTTTTGATTTCCTTTGTTTAAATCCACCTAAACTTCCTGGCTCCCTGTTTTCCAGTGCTCAAAGTGCGTTTGGGAGAGCAGACAGAGCATGTAGCTTTGTTTTGACTTGATTTTTAACACACTTATTAAACATATCCCTGGAAGTCTTCAAGGCCATGTTGGATGAGTAACCTGGTCTAGTGGAAGGTTCCCTGCCTATGAGGGGAGGGTGGGAAGAGTTGATTTTAAGACCCCTCCTAACCCAAACCATCCTGGGATTCTGTGATATCTGTACTACTGATTTATTGATGGCAAACTCTTGCAGAAATAGAAGTGACAAGGCTCCAGGGGGCTCTCAGACTCCCATCCAGGCTAAACTGGAATTCTCTGTTAAGCAGTCAGGTGTTCTTGCATAAATGTTGACATATCCCAGCTGGCCAAACTCTGATCTCACACCAGTTTCATTCACTTTCAAACCCACTGGCTTCTGTGGTTCCTCTATTTTAAATTGGCATTGCTTAGACATTCCCATCTTAAGAATGAAATGTTCTTGTAAAGCAGTTTGGGAACTGAATGTTTCTTCCTCATGTGATGGTGTCAGAGATGTCTAGGATTCTGAGGAAAATTCCAGTACTGGACGTGGTCATGTTGGTATCCTCAGAGTCAAAATTGCACCCTGAGGCTTCAGATTGAAGATTACCAGCTCCTGGTCCAAGGAGCACAGGACTGATGCACTGCCACTACCTTAACAAAGGAAGCTGTGCAAAAACAGAAATAAAAACGAACAAACAGAAGAGGAAGAAGAAGCATTTAGTGCCTGATAATGACATTTTGCATTAGTCACTAAGAGCTTAGTGCCTTGAAATACCATGCCCTGGCTTTGCTTCTAGAAGTTGAGGCACATATAAATAGCACAGCAAATCATGCTGGCATGATGGATACTCAGAGCTGTTGTTTAAGATTTCTCAGGCGTTGTCATTAGTTTCCTTTCAGGGGGTTATAAGTAGCATGAATTAAATAGATTTTTTGTAGCTCTTTCCACTTTTTAAATTTCCGTATGACAACTCCCTTTTAATTTCTCATTCAGGCCAGCAGAGCACAGTGCAGTTACTGTGCCTATGCTGTGAACAAGCTACAAACACACACACACACACAATTCTGTCTGTACAAACCAGACAGAACGCTACAGACAACATCATTAGCAAACAATACCAAACAAAAATTACAGTATTTTTAAAGCTAAATAGTGTGGGTTTAAGGGATTTTTAATATACTACATTTTATTTCTTTTTGGTGGACTTTCCTCAGGGATATTTAGGATTTACAGAGAACAAATGGTAATATTGTGTGCATTCTGAAACAAAAATCTCTTGTGCTCTGCTGAGAGAATAGACCTAGCTCTGTATGTGTACCTTCTAGAATAAACAAAAACCCCGTAGAGTTTCGTTAATAGACTAGGTCTAAATCTGGGCTTGGTGAAAACTTCTGGAGTTATGGAATGCTCAGAACCAGGCAGACTCAAACCAGCTACAGCCCTGGAGCTCTGTCCAGCCCCAGCACAATCCCTGTCTGCTGGGGACTGGTGTGACAATGTCGTGGCTCTCGTGCCAGGAGATTGCAGTTCCAGTGTGTGGACACAGTGATGACATGGATCCTTTTCTACTAAAACCCTGTGCTAGAATCTAAGCCCAGAGTAATTCAGCAATTGTTAACCTAAATATGCCATCTCATGTTTCATTCAGGCTTACTACAGTGTGGATGTCTCTCACTGATTGCAGCTGAAATGAAGACAAATCAGGCTTATTATATTTAAGGGTTGTGAATATTTTTATTTTTGGGTTTTCAGTGGGCCTGATTCTAAAGTGGTAGCCATTTCCACCAGAGTAAATTGGGAGCAATCACCTTGCTCCTCGTCATCATTCACCCTGCAGTTAAACCAGACTCTCATTCACTGGAGCAAAAGGTGCCTGAGCTCTGAGCAATCAGCACAACATGGTAAAGTATTCAGCAGAACAGGGACTGAAACACAAGTCCATCGTTCCCCTGAGTGCCCCAACAGGAGCCTGCAGAAAGTGGCTGCTGTCACTTCTTGCTTTCTCTCTCTTCTCCTGTTTATATAAAACCTGAACCAGGGCGAGAGTTTCACTTCACCCAGGAGACAAAATTGGTGTCAAGTCACCATAAAATGGGAGATTTGTGGTTTAATCCCACTGGAGAGATCAGGCATTGAACCAGATACCTGTGATCCGAATGAGTTAAGCTGCTGGAAAGGCTTTTCTTCACAAAGCAGGCAAGCTGGAACTATTCAGCTTGAAAAATGTGTGATGGGGATATGACAAAACTCTGTGAAATCACCACTGGCAGTGAGAGGGTGAGCAGCCACTTTCCAGTCCCCCTTCCAAAACAAGGGCAGATTTTAAACAAACTAAAGGAGATTTATTTTTTTTCCCCCCGACCAAACCCATGATTTAAATTTGGAGCTCATTGCCAGAAGAGGCTGTGGATGTTGAGCGTTTAAGACAGTTTGGGGAAAACCTGACAACTGCATGGAAGAGAAAACTATTAAGGAGTAGGGAATATGGAGAATTTGTCCTTTGCACAGGAAATGCAGAAGTCACAGATTGGTGGAAGCTGCAGTCATGTTCAGGGGAGGGGATGGATGCTCCTACCAGAGCAATGAGCTGCACAGACAGAACTCCTCTGCTCCTGCTGGTGCCAGGGCTGCTGCCAGAGGCGAGCTGAAACACCTTTAGCCTGAGCACTACAGTGAGCTTTGCATGGATAAGGGACGTGTGATGCTGGGATGGAAAATCCTCCCGGTTACGCACAGAGAGAGCTGCCACGTGCCAGGCAAGCATGAAGTCTCATGTGCTTCTCTGCTGTTCACAAGCAAAACTTGCCACATCTGCACATCCCACACCACCTGCAAGCCTGAAGGTAGAAGAAGGGTTTGCAAGCCTGGGATACCCTCAGCTATAGGCAACAAGTTTAGACCTGACCACCTATGTCCTTTATAGATCCGTCCCTAGAAAACACTCCAAGGTAATCCAAAAATGCCAGAATAAAAGATGATGGCTGAAGCTATCTTACCCACTGGAACCATCCTACTCTGACAATTATTGGCTTAATGTTTTAATTTTTAGAAAGATTCAGAAGCATTTAGAAAGGATAGGTTTACCTTTGGTAACACGTGGGGTTTTATTTATGAAGTTCCTAGCATAAATAAATTCTGCCAAAACACAAGACTTTAAAGATATTTGTGTCAGATCATGGTAAGAACAACCTTGATATGGTTTGCCAAGCTTTGAATTATAATGTATGTCATCAGTAACCTAAGTTGTTATAATTTACTTCTGACATTAAGATCTTGCTTTTGGGCATATAGTTGCAAATGTATCCTATTCACTTCCTTACTTTCTAAATGCCCTTCGTGTTTCAGTAAGACAATCCAATCAAAACTAAAGACCAAATGCACTGTAAAACAAATCAAGCATACAAACAATTCTTAAGCCTTCCTCTTACACATTCGCTGGCTTGCCCAAGGCTTCTAAACTTCATAAGCTGTGTAATCATGAAGTACACAAAAGTTTTCAAAGGAAACATTTATACTATTTATTTTGTATGTTGCTCAGGTTGGAATTTGTAAAAAGAGAATCCCAGAGATAAGAATTTATCATAAATCTAACCATCCTGGTCTAAGACTCGCTGCTACTGAACATTCTCACTCAAAATGGCTTGGTCTGTTCCAATTTTCTTAAGTTACAATTCAAAATGCTAAGTTTTATGACGACAGCACTTTTGGGGTGACTAATTGTGCTAAGACATGTTTGAGCCCTGATGAAATAAAAGTCCCCCACAAGGCGAGATACTTTAATTTAATGATGGTCATAATGCCAATTTTCAAAGCTATAAAAGTCACTGGTTCTCTGTCTTAGCCTTAGGCTGAATCCCTTATTCTGCACGTGCTGTCCATCAAAACCATTTCATGCTTCGCTCATAAGGGCAGCGCATGTGTGGTTTTGCCTTTTCCCACTTGGTAGAACAAACATAAAAGTTTTTTAGCAAGGACCCATGAAAAGCACTTAGAAATCTATGGCAGGAGTTTGGTCTTTATTAAAATTCAGTATTAACCTGTGCTCCAGAGGCACTGGGGCCACATCCCCTTTGCAGCACCGTGGCAGTGTGAAGGCACAGTCGGTCCCTGGTTTGGCAGTGGCTGCCTGGGGTTGCAGAGTATCCAAATTACCCCATTCATTTCATCAGGCAACTGAAACTACCTCTGGGGATACTTGCAATCCCACCCTTAACGACTTTGTTGCCGACTTAAGCGTGGCAAGGAGCAGCGGCATAGAGATTTCCAGGACAGGGTCTGTACTTGGGGAGTCTGTGGACATCTGCTTGCAAAACCCTTCTAAATCTCTGGTAGAAATCACCCCCATAAAAAAAACACCAAAAAGGAGGGTCACGTACAGACAAACATAGCAGGGGGTGGGGCTGAGGGAAGCACAGGAATCCGAACCAACTTCCCCAGGCTGGGGTTTAAGCTGATAAAGAAGAGAATTAGATTTTCCTGGTGAGATAACCATCTCCCTGCCCTCCTCAGCAGCAATAATTAAATGAGTTTCAGTAAGTGTGACATAAGATCAGATCCCAAGAGCTCCTGCCAAGGAGCACTTATAAGGCATGAATTAAATAAAGGTTGAAGTACTTTTAACCAATCAGCCAGTTTCTCATGGAGAGCCAGGAGCTTCTTCATTTAGGAACCTGACATTTTGTTCAAGTTCTACTGAGCAGAACAGATCACACCAGTTAACGTGGTAATGAAGAAGTGATGGTGGTATTTGCACTTGACTCGAACATCAGCATAAATTCTGTTCCTCGTCCAGATCAGTACCACTTCCCTGAAATAAAGCATATTTCGGCCTCATTAACCAATTTAAGATCTCAAATGAAATGAGATCAATTTAACTTAAATCCATCATAACCAGGCTGGCTTAAAGAATTAGTTTCTCTGGGTCCATAAGGATACTCCCAGTAACTGTTTCTGCAAGGTCATCTATTCTGAGTTTTTTAGGGCGTCCAGTTACACACAAAATTTTAATTGTAAATACTCAAATTATATCTAGAAACTTCTGCTTTCTTTAGTGTTACTGCCCCCATGAAAACTTGCTCTATTCCTGCATTAGAGTTCAGGTAATAAATGAATTTTATCATTTAACCACCAACACAGAATTAGATCAATAAATGGTTTTAGAAATAATTGCTGCACTTTAGAATAGCCTTTATCTCAAACTATCAATTCCAGTTCTGTTCATACTGCACAGTTAAAACCATGCTTAAATATTTTAACTTTTCAGCACGGTGGCCACCCAAAATGGACATCTGAGAAATAAAATTTTGTAACTAAAACCTTGAAAGGAGGCTACGTTTGCTAAGTTACTGGTTGTGAGAAATGTGACGTGGTTTTCAAAGTTCAGCCTGTTGGGATTACCCAAATAGGTGTAGTTTCTTCATAAATTAATTCATTTTCTCTCAGCACTGGTATAGTCAAATGTTAAATTCAAAATAACCCGTCTCTAAGGGGTCACCTTTATGTGACACCCCTGTACTGATGTCATAAAAATTAATAGGAAAACTTGCCTTAAGCTTAATTGGTATTTTAATGCCTACATTTTTAAATTACTTGAACAATTTTTAAATTAAACTGGAGCATTAAAAATGAAGCCGCTCTTTATTTTTTGCTGTTTTCTTAATTTTAAAATATTGCAAAGATAATTGCAATCCACAGGGAAGAGTGGTTTTTTGCAAAATAAAAATAAAAAATCTTGTACTCAATACTAGATGTTAATTATAAGAAAGAAACAACTGGGGGAAAAAAATGTGATGGGAAGTCCAAAGGCCAGCCATGATTTCACTGGAATGATTGAGCATACCAATTGTTTCCCAGATGTTTAGATTGTAATCTCATGGTGGATTTGTATTGCTTTCACTGACTATATCTTTAATATCTACATGGACCGATACTGTTCTGGTTGTTAAAACATTTTAGGAAACTTGCATCTTCCATCACCATTGTCACAAGTTAAAGGTCCAGAGACCTTAAGCTGCTGGTTCAAACTCATCTTGCCAAAGCAACAGAGTGAAAAAATATGTCTGGTTTTTACTGCTCATTTTAAAGAAAATAAAGTCAATGATGAGATTTTTCAACATCAATAAAATCATTTTTTCCCTCAGCTTGCAATGTTTGTGGACCTCTTCTTAACAGATAACTTCTGACATCTTTCTAATCTATGGATCATTTATTGTGTAGATGTGTTTTAGCATCTACCCTGTTCTTGCATCCTCACTCAGCATCCTGAAATTAGATAAAGCACAGATTTGTGATCACCAAGCAGTTTCACAGCTAGGGATGGAGTGTCATTGAGCCTAAATTAATGTACCAATTCACTAAGCACTTTCAAGCTGTATGCCCACATTTTTTAGGGACAAGATGCTCAGTGATCACAGTAAAACGCATTTTGGGCTCCAATATAACCAACCTCAGTCAGCTCAGCTCCCAGCTCACTCAAACCCAACCCACACCAAGCTGTGCTCACTGGAAATTAGATAACTTTCCACTGGTTGCTTTAATTTGGTCTCATTTTCCTTCAGGTGCACCAGTGCCAGTTCAGAGCGACTCTGCCTTGGCCTGTGGTTTTATTCAACTTTATATCAGCAAAAGCAAGGCCAGAGTCAGACCCTGGCTCCTCTCCGAAGTGTTGAACCATTTTTGGCACCATGCAGCTCTTCACACGAAGAGCCAGTGGCTCACAGCAGAGTACCAAGGCTGCAGGAGGCTTGCCCATTTTTTCTTCTCACTCCTTTTAAACTTGGTATTTGCTTAAAGAAAAATACACTGCTAGTGCAAATTAGATAAATGGATCCTTCTTCTTCTTCTTCTTTCTTCTTCTTTCTTCTGTCAGAAATTTCTTTTTCTTTTACTTCCCAGGGCCCAGCTTCTAAAGCAAAATAGCACACATCTAATTGAGTGGGTTGCTTGTGAAAATAAGCTCAGAAATTATAGACACCCTCTGAGTTTGTAAGCAAGTAAGATTCTTCAGGGAAATTTGCACTCCTCCATTTTTAAAAATCAACTGTCCAGTGATGAAGCACATGCCACACCAGTGTCTGCAGGGAAAATCCTCTGGGGCAGACTGTCCCATCCTTCACACCCTGGAGCCAGGCCACTGTCCCCTCCCTGGACAGGGAACAGAAGCCAGAGCCACTTGCTCCTTTTACATTTTCAGAAATGGGAGAAATTCTACTGCCTTCATTACCGTGGTACACACAGCAATGGTTATTTTGCTGGTTCTTGCTGCTGTTTGGTTTTTTTCCCCCCTGTTCTTTACCCAACAAAACAACCTGGGCAGCTGGAGCCCACAAGAAAGGCCTTTCTTTTCTCCCAATTAATTACACAGCAATTCCGTGGTCTCTGATGTGGTTGCTGTGAACACTGATAAAACTTGAAGAGCTTTAGAACGTGTAACTTGCTGCAACCACTTTTTCTGGCTGTTCAGGTGTGAATACCCCATCGAGTCAGCAATTACCTTAAACCTTTATTGTGAGTCAATGCAACATAAAGAAAGTATTTTTCCATAGTTATTTTTTATAAGATCCTGCCACAAGATGCCACTCCACATGCAAATTCACCCATGCTTGCTGGGTTTTATAGCATTCCTGGAAATGTTGCTCCACATGTTTTTACCATTATTTAAGATGCTGGTGAGGTATCACAGTAAGGTTAGTATTTGGGAGGGAAGGGCACATCCACCAGAGATGCTCCTGCCCAAGCAGTCCCTGGTGGTACTGGCAGAATTTACCCTTTTGCACTATATTACCTCTTTTTTCATTTGTAATTATATGGCTCTTTAACATGCTGGAAAAAAAGGCTCTGCACTTAAAAATGCCACAGAAGTGAAGATTAAGAAAGCAAGCGCAGACACCCAGCTGTTGAAAGCACAGGCAGTATGAAATTGGGGGTGGGGGACAAAATTAGCATTCTCCTCACGTGCTCTCCGCCTGCTCTAATCACAATGCAGGCATTATCAGCCAGCACTGAATCTTTGTATTATTTCCAAGTTTCCCCTATTGTCAGTCATTGTGACAAAGTGCAGGACAATCTGACACAATGATGAATCACTCCAGACATTGAGTTTTCACATGGCTGTCAGATGATCTCAGTAGGCTGTGGCACCTGAAAATGCCACAAGACTAAACCCGTGCTGTACTTCAGAACAAAAACGGAGTTTGGTATAAACTCCACTAATTCAGGGCATAAACATGGGAGCCTGGAGGACTGGCTCAGCTTCCTCTTATGCAGGAAATCTCAGCGTTTTCATCCAGAGTGAATGAAACCAGAAGCAGGACTCAAGATATGTTAATATCTCTTGTGTGCAAACCAGGAAGACATGTTGTTTAAAATTAAATTCCTGTATGGATGGATCTGTACTGTGTATTTGTTTAAAATACTTGTTCAAGACGGGATGCCTGTCAAAGTAGAGGGCATTTATCCTAATAGTTCCAGGTGCATATATAAAAATGAGTCCCTTGCAGTTTCTTTTTCCTGCATGGCAAAGTTATCTAGCAGGCTTTTTATTTCCTCTGTGGGCCAGGTAAGATGCAGCTGCACTGATAACTGATTGATATATAGTCAAATGCAAATTTGCTTGTTTAAGTACATGCCTTGCCTTCGTGTTTATTTGCTTGTCGGTGCTATTGTGAGCCTGGCCCAGAAGAACATTGCTCTTTCCCACATTATTATTCACGAAAGCAGCTTTCTGAGTTATTTCTGCTCCTGCACAATATTCATGATAGCAATTTGATACCTTAGCAGTTTCAAGGTTATCAAGTGATTGAAAATCCTGCTGCTTACTTCAAGGTGTAACATATAAACTGTACTGCCATCCATTCTAGTAATATAATAGTTTTTCTTAATGCCTTTCATGAACTCCTGATTTAAAGTGTAAGCTGACTTCAGAAAGGGCTTATCAGCCCCAGACTTTGCCGGTGCTGCTGGGCTGCTGAATTCGGCCCTGCGAGTTTGTATCTCTGCATGTAGCACTTAAGCAGGCAATATTTAATCTCTCGCAGAGCTATTGATGCATCAGCTCCCGTGTGAGGACACTGAACCGCAGCCATAATGAGAAACAAAGAAGTGGTTCTTTATCTCGCGTGTCGGAGGGCTGGCGCTCCGCGGAGATGAATCTTGCGGGAGGAATTGCAGATTGTGGATCACGGGGATTAACTTTGTGCTGAAGAGCCGCCACGGAGCCGCGTGATGCAGCAGCGTTTGTTAATGATGAGCAAATAAGTGCCACTGGACGCGTAACGAGGAGGCTGAAGAAAAGCCCATCATTTCTCAACCTGTTTTGGAGGCTCCCAGCCACCCACTGGATTTTGGCTGCAGATGAAGTTTGGGTGGTTTCCGATTGGTGGATTGTGCTGCTTGATGGAGTTTACACGGTGGCATCTGCTTAAGTAACAGATGTCTGTGCCACTAAGGTGCTATGTTCTCACTTTTTATACAGAAAGAAATTGCTTCTCAAAGAGTTTTTATTGTCTTTATGCAAATTAAAATACAAAATTCCTCTCCTTAAAGGATCCTCATTATAACAAGAACCTTAAATAATCATAAATACATATGCAGCTTCATAAAATCTTTTGCTCTTTGGAAATCAAGGAAGTTCCTTCTGCGCTGCCAATTGTGCATGAAATTAATTCTTATTTCAACTACCAGTATGAAGACACTAGCTTTTATTCAGTGAAGCCCCACTGGATTTCTAAACAAATAGTGCAGAATAGTTGTTTGTGCCAAAATATTTCAAGGAGGAAATTTTGCATTCTGTATCTTATGCGGTGCTGAAGAGTAAGATAGAGCTCTGTACTTATTCCCTAGGAGGCTGGTGATAGAAATATATAAGTTTTTTATCTTTCCTTTGTCAATTTCCTTTAGTAGGCAAACGCGTGACGTCTTTACAGATTCTTTTTTTTTAATGGGGGATTGAAATCTGTGAAGGACTCATGCCTAGAAAAATTTCCACATATTCCAGCCTGCTGTGAGCTGAGTGTTAAAGTCCTTACATTTCTGGTTCATCTCACCTTATAACTTTGTGAAGGTATGACACACCTTGCAGTACTAGATTCCCCACCTTTCCTGTTTATTTCCAGTGACAGAGAGGGATGAAGGACCTTTATCTTTTGCTTTACCCACGTGTGGGTTAAGCAAGATGCACCTGCAGGCAGGATGAAAGGAGTGGCTGCTCAGGGAGGGAGGCCATGGCCCCAACCCATTGGCACAGGAGTGAGACCAGTCCCTGAGGGAGGCAAGACTGGGTGTTTGGAGATTTCCTCCTATGGGCTGCACAGTTCAGGACAAAAGGAAGGCAAGGTGAATGTGATAGCACCAGAGCATCTACCAGCCTCTTCCAGGCCTTTTACAAAAAAAACCATTATGGAGTGCAGTCAGCTTTGAAAAGCACCTGCCTGTCACCTCATCACCCCCAGGCAAAACAAATCGCCCCCCAAGGACTCCCGAGGTCAGCCTTGGCTGCCAACCCAGAGATGATTTGGCTGCCCCCACCCCTCCCTGCCATCCACAAAACTGGGCCAAGCTGGGCGTAGGATGCCGCCTAGGAGAGTGTGTAACCACACACCTTTTCTTCTCTCCTCTGGGCTCAGCAATCACCAAACCTGTGGCAAAATTATTGCAGAGGGGAGCCTGCATCATGCCTGGTCTCATCGTGTGCTTGTGCTTTTTATAATATGCTGTTTTGCGGGAAAATAAATGGAAAAAGAAAGTGAAGGGAACAGAGAGATGATTCTTGTTTTTTCCTGACCTGTGGGATTTGATGCTTTCGGAGCCAGAAGACTGTTCCACGTTTCAATGGGTAAACCTAATTTTAAATAGATATTTCTGATATGACCTTTTCCTAGTGATATTTTTTTCACATGGCTAGCCAGTAGACTGAGTAAGGATGTGGTGGATGTGCAGTGGATTATTAACCTGGTGGCAACACCATTAGTAATAGAGGAGGGTGCTTTATTCTACTGCATCTGTTTCACAAACTGTACCAAGATAATCACATTCTTCCTGCATCTGCTTTGCTTTAGCTCACACAGATAATTCAAAGGTAATGCACCTTGTCTAAGCTAATTCTAAATACATGCCCCAAATACAAAAAAAAAATGCTTGGCGGGTATTTTGACCCAATGCACTACATCAAATTAACCAAGTAAGCTGTAAATGCTTTGAATAAAATTGGACAAAAATTGGCATTTGTCCAGCCATGTTTCTGACTAGCAGTTGAGTTTTAAACTTTCTCTGCATGTGAATTTATATGAAAAGATAGTGCAACCTGTAAGTTATTCAGGTGTTCCAGTGAGAGCTGTGCTGAAAGATAAAATGTACCATGAACGTTGTGCTCTCAGGTCTAAGATGAGTCATGGAACTGAGATGTGACCTTTCCAGATAACTTGCAGGATAATAAAATTGCCAACATGGGATGACACCTTTGGAATGATGCACCTGATGTAGAGGGACTCGGAGCCCTGTGGGTCCATCTCACTGGGACTTTGCCCTGTGGATCCAGACATTAAATCCTGAAAAGTGAAGTCATGGAGATGATTGTTGAAAGTGAGGTTAAATGAAATTAAGCAAAATTATAAGTTTAGTGAATTATGTACTTAATAAAAGCAGAATGTTAGAATCACAGAATCACAGAAAAGTTCAGGTTGGAAGGGACCTGAAAGCTCATCTTGTTACACCTCCTGCCATGGGCAGGGACATCTTCCACTAGACCAGGTTGCTCCAAGCCCCATCCAATCTGGCCTTGAACACTTCCAGGTTGAACAGCCCCAAGTCTCTTAGGCTGAATGAAAATCAGCAAGAGGTCAGAGCCCTGGAGGAAGCCTCACCTCCTGGCTGAAGCCGTGCTTGTCACACGCTGCAGATGTTAAATCCTGGTCTTAAGAAATACCAGTGACCATCAGTGTCAGCAACTCCTGTGAGGTTCTGTGGTCAGGTAATAATCAGAGGTGTCAGAAGCTTGAGATTACTCCATTAGAGCCAGGAAAAAGATAATTTATGAAGGCATAATTAGCATTTCCTTCTCCAACTTCATGCAGATTTCTTGGAGGGACATATGTCCTCCCTTAGCACTTGGAACTGAGTGGAGTCTCCTCAACACTGGCTACCACCTGTCATCCCCTAACACTGTGCCATATGGTTTCAGAGGGCTGATACTACATTGGACACCATTCATAAGCTTGCTTTCTTCTAACCACAGCCCATTTTTAAATGTTACTACTCCCAATGATGAGTATGATAAATCCATTTTAAAAATAGATTATTAGCACTATTCCTGTTTGCAAATACTTTTGTAACAGATGTAATCAGTAAAGTTTAACTTGTGTTTGACTCATGTTACATTAAAATGCCCATCAACATGAAAGGAGAAATAAAAACGAGGATTTTTTTAGCCGACACCTGAGGTTGTACAGACAGCAGAGACAACTCTGAGTCCCTCCTAAACCCAAACAAACTTGGATGTAGAAAATTAACACTTGGAAACACAAGATGGCAAACACAAGATAGATCTGAAACACATTTATTTATTTGTTTGTTTGTTTGTTATTTTTTATTTATTTATTTATTCCTCACCTTTCAATGCTAAAATAAAGAACTGGGCATTTGAAAGCAAAGGCAACAGAATACGGGTAGAGAAAACAAGTGAGTTTATCTCCAGTAGAAAAATTATTTAGTGATATATAAGGAGCTATCTTCTTGTTGCACTCACAGTCATGAGCCTGTTACACAAATTTGATCTGAAAAGGGTCCCTGTTTGAGATTGAGGGACTGCATCAAATGCAGGATGTTTGTCCCAGGGCTGAGAACTGCTGCAACAGGAAAAACACATCCTGGACTTGATCATTTGTCTCACAAACATTGTAGCAGTGAGGTTTGTGGATTAATTTCTATTTCAGGCCAGTATAAGTGTGACTTAATTTATGCCTATTTTATTTTCCACTGTTCTCACTTGTTCATAGCACTGATTTTGCTTTCCTGCCTTTCTGTCTCTGTTACCCTGGTTTTGCTGTGTATTTTTTAACTCAAGATTTTTACAACTTTATAACTACTGTAATTCCTCACAAAAATTCAATAGAATCCCATCAGTATTAAATCATTTAAATTAAAATCAATATGTGATAGGACATCTTTGAGCATGTTTAGTGGCATTCAGAAACTGTAACCAAATGTAATCTTGCCTGCAACCCTTGGTGCCTTACGTGGGAATTCCTCCTGGCCCCAGGAACAATGAGCAAACCAGGACAAAAAGCTGGATCCTTCTGCAGCTCATAGGAAATAGTTTTTAAAATGGCTTATGGAAACAGTCACAAAAAACACTGCCCTGTCATTGGGAATAATAGGCAACAAATTGATACAGTCATTAGGGAACTGAAAATGAGAAGTATAGGATACAGCAATTAAGCAATTTCAAGCCTAAATCATAACAGCACAAGAGAAACTCCCCAGATGCCTTTGCAGCCTTTCAAATAATCGTTGGATATGTTTTGCCAGAAAAAAAAAAAAAAAAAAGGAGTATAGGAAAAAAGGAAAAGGAAAAAAAAAAAGAAGAAGGAAAAATCAGTGCATATGCTCAGGAAAACACAGAATTGCAAAATCAAATTTATGGGGGGAAACTCCCAATGGATGGAAGAGGAAAAGACATGTGAGGACTGCACAGTCCCCCAGGACAGTGGCACAGGACATGGCTTTGCAGGGAGCTGCCATGCAGGAGCTGTGTGGCCACCAGTCCTGTCCCCAGGCCCTGCTCAGTCCCTCTAGAGATCTCCTCACTTTTGTGTGGGGTTTCTGTGTCCAAGGTGGAGGAGATTCATCTTCACTGGGCGATTCAGGGGCCAGGAGGGATCTCCTCTGGGAAGCCATCAGGATCCTGCTATTCTCCTGCTCCCTGCAGCTTCTCCCCAGGCTTATGCTCCATCTATCTGGTCCCTTCATGGCAAAACACAGCTGGGCAGCCACAGCACCCTGAAATACCCACACCTGCACAGTCCAAACTGGCTGATCTGGGCAGCCTGGAAGCCAAGGAGCTGTCCTAAGTGGAAATTTAGCAGTGCTGACTCCCCTTGTCTGACTCTCTGCTGGTGAGTTCATGTTTTCGGCACCATAAACAAACCTCTCTCCCCAGCCCTCAAAATCTGTGCAATTACTCAGATTCATCCTTCTAAGCAGTCATGCAAGGGAAATCATTTGGTTGTCCTTGACAAATCCTCCAGGATAGTTTAGTATGGAAGCCCTGAATCTCGTTGCCTGATGATGAAGAGAACACTGGGTTTAAGAGGCTTTATATGGCTTGTGGTTTTCGTGATGATGGCCTGAGCTGAAGCCCTAACACTATTGTGTGGGTGAGGTTTCCTGAGCCCAGCCACATTTTCTGCCAAGCAACATCATCCTCGTGTATCTTGCGAGTTTGTGAGCTTCCTCTTGAAATCTTAAATGTGTTTCCAAACTAATTCCATGACTCAGGAGGGCTCTGGCTGGGGCTTAGGGACTTCAAATACCTCGTATCTGTTGGTGCAATGTCCAGCGTGGTGACAAAATGGTATTTGTCCCTTACGAACTGCAAAGTTACTTTGTATATTCCCAGGAAGCGCCGTGTCTTGGAGAAAAGCTGGATTTGCAGACACATGCCAGCAATCTGGGCAGCATCCACGCAGGAGGTGCACACTTTCTGAAGGCATGGGACTCATTACACACAGGCATATTGTTTTGTGTTCAATGTGAAATGAGATCTGCCAGAAATGTGTCTTTTCAGGACCAGTAAGACAATGACACAGTGGAGGGATGGAGCATCTGTTTAACTTCAACAGCAAAAGCAGGAAGTCATGGAAATTATTAACAAAATCAAACAAAAGAACCAAATGAGAGAAAGCTAACTATATGAAGTCCCAAATCTTAGCTCCAGGTACAGCAATCATCTGCATACCTATTTCTTCCCATTTGCATGATTAATTGACGTCTTGTTAACTGCTCATCAGGGACACTGCAAATCAGCATGGAACAAAACAAACACTTCACAACAGAGAAGAGGGTCCCTAACTGTGAGTTATTCTGGAATCAAAACTGAGTTTTAAAAATGCATTTGGAGTCAACCTGTGTTACGTGCAAAGTAAATTGGAGACTGGAAACTTTCTGATCTGCTGCTGGAGAGTGCACAGGGCAGCCCGAGCTATGCTTGAAATGCTGCTCTGACTTTGAAACCGTAGGGGTGGTGTTGAGAGGAAAGCTGTGATTAATGAATTGGTGGCTGTGGGAACTTCCTAATACCCAGGAGGGTTTGCAGCACAGTCCCATGGCTCCCCTTGCAGAGGGACTGGTGCCTTCCCAAGCACGGTGCTTGGCCAGGAGATCAACAACCACTTAATGCTCCTGCACATTGCAGCAGTGGCATTACGAGATTTTTCTCCCTGTTGCAGCCTGACAGTTCCAGTGGGAATTCTGGACTAAATGGCTTTTTATTTTTTTTCATGCACCAGAGAGTAATTTAATTTGTTTTCTCTCTTGCTTGTTTTGTGTTACCACGGCAGAAAGGACAACGACTGATAAAGGGAGAAAGCGAGAGAGCTGCAGCAGCGATTTCCCATTTTATTTGTGGTGACGCTGCGTAGCAAAATGTAAAAATAGATCCTGATGCTGACAATTTTGTCCCTTCTTGATCCCAGGCTGGTACTTTGGAGCTCTGTCCTCCACCCTCTGTGAGGAGCAGTGCCCGAGAAGAGACATCAGGCAAAGGCCTGCGTCCTATGGGTGGGTGACTCTCAAGAAAGTGAAAACTAAAGAGTGAACAGTTTATTTTTCTTGGAGGAGACATCTTGGCTAAATCTTGTTCTCCTGAAACTGAAATCAAAGGAATGAGTCCTGTGAATGATGAGAGAGAGGGCTGGGAACTAGAGACATAGCCAAATCCTCCCAAGGGAGAGTATGAGAAATATCATTATATCTGACAACAGAAATACCTGGCTTCTCTTGGGATCTTTTCCAACTTGTACCTAATTTACATGACAGGTGAGCACTGAATCATGCTGTGTGAGGCTTTTTGATCCATAAAAGCCTTACTGAAGGAGGCAGTGAACATTTCAAAATCAATGGCCTGAACAACCAGCAAGGTATCAGTGGTGGTGACTGACCACTTGAAAAAAGGAAGAAACATAGTGGGGTGAAACCTGAGCAAGTACAGGCTCAGTGATACTGTTAACTTTTCTTTTGAATGCCACTCTTACAGAGATGCACCTCCTATGCACTGCCCTGCCTGGCCAGGCATCATATTTTATTAGAAGAAAACAAAATAATTTAAACAGCATGTAAATAAATATTGAATAAGAACAATCAAATGACAAAGGAGACAGAGAATGGCCATGATTTCTTTTTAACTCAGGGGAAGTGTTCCCACACCACAGAGAGAAACAACACGTGAGTATCTTTTCAAAAGGCAACACTATTTAATGGCATAAATATGTCAGCCTTGATATTAAATCGTTTGTCAATTGTATTTTGTTGCAGGAAGCAGTGGCAACACCCGTGTTCATTAATACTGAGGGCACAATGCAAGCATTGCCACGCTGGGCTAAACTTTTGATGTCCTTGAGGGACTGCACAGTGAAGTGATTTTGATGGATCACAGTCGCACTTGAAGCCGAGCAGGGAAAGATTAGCGTGTCTCAGGCGGAGAGATTCCACTCACCTGATTTTTTTTCTGTTCTGATGAGATAATTTTTCTAATTAACCTTGATAACACTTCCAGACACAAAGACCTATCCACACATAGATGGAAATACATTTTCAAATGGACGTTTCACTCCTACCCGTGTTTTCTAGTAGTGAATACAGAATTTTAACACCTTTGTTGCCAACTGATTTGTTTGGGAAACTGAAACTGAGCCTCTTTAACAGAAGCAGAAGTTGCCCTCAAGAGCCTTTGGCAGAAATCCAGGCTTCCATAGGCACTGAGGTGTCTTGTGTACACTGATGGAATAAAGGGAGCAGTGTGAATTTAGGAGCAACCTCACAGTGTCAGGTGTCAATTTCTGTTTATTCCTCTCTTGAGTGATGCTGTCCTTTTCTGAGCAGGCTCTGAAAAACTGTAAAAATATTTTGAAAGACAAAGCATGCCAGAAAGGGATCATTTGGAAATGTTCAGTGTCTGACCTTTATTCCTCACACCATCCCACTTAGGAAGAGGAAGGACCATCTCATAATCCCACTGAATTCACATGAAAATCAGCCTGGAAGCAAAATGAACCATTCCCCCTTCTCTCGCCTACTTTGCTCACTTTTCAAATGTGTCCAGCAAGAAGTTTTTCAAAGCTTTCCTGAGTGCCCTTGCTCTTGTCTGGCTTTACACCAACACTGATTTTCTACTCTGTAGACCTGTAAAAGCAGATCTGTGCCTCTCTAAAGGACCCATGACACCTGTGAGAAAGAGCAAGTAACTCCATGGCCATTCTTTCACCACGTCCTTTGAACATGCTGCAGATGAGGTGAGGGAAGTGCTGCTCTGAAAGGCTTTCCCAGAGCTCTTGCTGCAGCTCAGGTTTTTCTCTGATACCTGAAAGATGCTAAATCTTGCTGAGAATGCATTATGAAAAAATCTTACATGTGATCTAGGCTCAAATGCAATGAAACTGAATTTATTGCTAACTACTCATTGTATTTCCAAGTCTCTGACTATGGTGTTACCAACAGAGCAGTGTTTAAAGGGGGCTGCAATGTCATTTCCTAAACCTTCATGCAGGCAGACTAACAGAGAATCTCTAACAGGTAAGAAGCTTCACTTTCCCCACAAGCTGGCAATTTAGATTTATGGAGAAGTTTTAGGAGGATATTTGGCCCCAGCTAAACAGAGTTTTAGAGAGAGCCAATGGATATGTGAGGCTTAAGACAGCAAATTTAAGGATATCACAATTCTTTTTTTCTCTCTTCAGAGGTTGTACTGGTACCACATCACCACTCTGCCTTTTCCCTTCTCAGAGAGGCTGCTCCCATTTTTCCTGCAGCTGGGTTTATACAAAGCCAATACTTAACTGTCCAGTTTCATGTGATTTTATAGGTCTCTTAAAATCTGGTAAAAAATGCAATTGCTGTGGGTGAGCATGACTCTGTTGGGCAGAAATTGTCCTTTGGCTGAATTGGATTTCTCTAGCTGTAGTAAGTTTTTTGTGCTTTTCTTCTGTGCTTTCTCAGCCCATGTCTGAGCCAATTTTACAGAAACTGTAAAATGAAAGTGTTTTGTAACTAAAACATACCAATCCTCAGAAATCACTTATTTAAACCCCAGCTGTGCCATTGGCCTGAGCAGGCTGATGAGGAGGTGTCACTCAAATCCTCAAAGACAATCTTCATGATGGTTCACAAAAGAATTAACAAAAATTTCAGACTTGATCCTATGTGTATATATCTGTTGCAGACATAGTTTGATGAGGGGTTTGTTTCACTTTGCTTATTTCTGAGGCACGCAGTCTTTCAACTTCATCAACCTTTGCCATAGCTTTTAAAGGACACAGGCAGAGAAAGAACAGATGGAAATAAGGATAATTGCTTACTTTGAACACTGAGAGAAATGCACAATGCCTACAAGGTCTCATCCAAAGTTAATGGAAAGACTATCAATCTATTGTACTTACACTGTGTCCACAGGCTCTGAGCAGCTTTCAGAAATTTAGCCTGAGGACTCCAGGCGGTGAGGAAACACATTTTTCCCCACTTCACTGAGGCAGAGACTTTTTGTTCTTCCCAAGGTCACACACACCAATGGAGCAGGGATGGAAGGTGGGTATTTCAAGTTCTTTAGTTGCTTGATGGTGACCAGATCCCTCCTCACCTGCACTACAGCATCCCTGTAGCATTGAGCAGTCCCAAAGCTCCTCTGGCATCCCCCAGCCCACACAGTGCTCTGCAGCACTCTGGTATTGGTTATGCATTTCCCTGTCTAGGAAAGGGGATTTTGCACAACAGCCTAGGATGTGGAGGGCTGGGATGTAATGAAGACACTCCTGCTTTGTACAGTGCTTGGGCTAATCACAGCTAAATTTGACTTTACCACTGCCATGCAGTACATGAGGGGTGCAATTTTGTGTGGGATACGTGTACAACAATAACACAAATGGTAATTCAAACTAAATATGTACTGCATACAGTGCTCGTGTCATTTCCAGGAACTACATAAAGATAGCATGAAGGGCTTAGCTATGAGGCTTGAAATAGTAGGGAGAATTCAGAAACCATAGTTAAAGAACTTAAAAAGAACATCTGAGAAGATGAACCTTTTGATAGGATTTATGCTGTCTGTGGGATTCTGGAGCTTTAATCAACAAAAGCAGCTTATTCTATCAGTGTCGTGAGCAAGAGCAGAAAAGGCATCATCAGTGAGGAACACTGTAGAAAACAATTTCTTTGGTTTAAAAACTTGTTTAGAGAAATCTGAGGCTCCCCCCTTAGTCTGGTGACCATCTGGATGGATTTTGCCTTGGAAAGCCTGTTTTGAACTTGAAGCAAACAAACATTTGTTCACATGGTGGGAAAGAAAAGATTGAAGCAATGTGCCAGAACTGGAGAAGCCACCCATGCATATCAGTACATTTACCTGGAGCAAAATAAGCTCTTTGTTTTTGGGACATTATCTTCAGTCCCCTTGTAAAGGTCTCCTTGACCACCCTGCATGGTGTGGAAAGTCAGGGAAAGAGACTGATTTTTCCTGTATGTGATATCTATTTCTATAACACACAAATGTGTTCAGATCTGTTACCACAAGACTCTCACATGTTACAGGCTCTGAGGGGTAATTTTTATGTTCCCTAACACTATTTTTAGTCACCCCAAAAGCAGTTTTCAGTGGCAAATTCCCTGGGGAGGAGGTGCCCCCCTGGCTGGCAGCACTGCTAGCAGCTCAGGGAGCAGAGCACAGAGCACACCAGGGGTTCTGGAGAGTTTTCCAGGAGCAGTGCCCAGCAAGGTGGCAGTGCCAGACAGTGTCACCTCTGCCTGGCTGGGATGCCAGAGCCAGACTCAGACATCTTGGACAGCTGCACCCAAAGCCCTCAGCTGGTGCTGGGGCCCTATCCAAGACCCATAAAGAAGGATAGATGGTAAATTCCATAATGGGAAGGCAGAAATGTTTGTTTTCCTTTTCCTTTATGGTTAGCTGTCATGAATTTGGGTGGCACTGCTTTCTGGATGGACCCCAGACAATTCTGTCTCTGTGCTGCATCACATTCACTCAAACACTCATTAAATGAGCTGGCAGTTCAGGTGATGGTTGTTTCCCATTTCCAGCTATTTAACATCCCTGGCAATTTCTTTGATATCCTTCAACAAAAAAAATACCAAACCAGTGACTTCTAATATACATATCCAACCCAGAGAGCAACTAAACTTTTATGCTCTTTAGCATTCCCAGTTTTCAGCATTTACTAAACCTCTGAACCTGCCTCACCCCCAACACAAAGGCAGGAGGAACTTTGAATTTCATGTTTCTTCTTTTCACAGCTTTGAGTATGGTGTAAGTAACCTCTCCCATAAAGTCAGCTGATATGATCCTTCATCCCAGACATGTATAATGTACAAATCCAAAAGTGATGGGTTGTCACATTTGTATGAATCTGCATATGGGGTGAAAAGTTTGAATATTTTGGAAGGATACATCCCCATACAGGACACTGATAAATTTGCTTATTTTTGCACCATCATTTCTCTGGCAGAAAGACAGCTGTGTTGCCTGACTAACATCAAGTAGTGTAAGGCTACTTTGCTAGTGTACATTTCCACAATCTAATGGTCATTTTTGCAAGTGCAAATACTTTTCCTTCAAGACAATATTTCTTTTTCTACAAGACTACCTTGAAGCAATCTACCACTCACTCAGCGTTAAAAATTAAAAGCAAAGGTTTAAAATAAATGTGTTAAAATGCTTTAAATTCCAGTAAAATCTTGCTGAAATTTTTAGAGCTAATTAAGGGCACCTATGCAGGCACATACTGCCTTCCCACCAGCATTGCAGAGTCTGAGAGCTGAATTATTAAGAAAGCTCTTTTGCTGGATTTCTGACAAATCACTTTAATGTGCCAAAATTGATTTGGCATGAGATCGTCAATAGACCCTCCAGAATGCTAATAGCATTAAAGGCAGGGGCCAGGACTGACAAACTTGCTTGGCTGAAGCTGGGTTCATAAATTAGCAGTGAGGTGTCCGAGTTGAAGTCCCCTGCTCCCAGCTGCACTGTGTGTCTGTCGGTCCAGCTGAAGAGATTCAGCAAGTGACAAACGGCGGAACTGGGAATAATGGGGATGAGGAGAAAGGTTTATTTAATGGTTTTGCTTCTCACCTCGAATCTTCACCTACAAGCCTCAGATGCTCTAGGTAACCACCCCAGATAGCACCTAAATTAGTATAGTTTTGTTCTTTTTTTTTTTTTTTCTTTATTTTTGTAAGAAATCCACAGACCTTGACTCTGAACCACACATCTTCCTTTTCATCCACCAAGAACACCAGCACAGCCCAGTGCTCAGGGCAGAGCTGACAGGTAAAGATCACTGACCTCTTCTTCCAGCCCCACTTTGAATTTTCCTCATGGCCTTGGATGAAACTTTCCCCAGCTTCCACTTTCTTGTCTGTAGGACAGCAGTGACAGTGCTTATTTTCCATGTACTCTGTGAACATCCCTTGTTATATTCACCTACTTGCCCTGAAGCACAAATTAACTGTAGGATCTTTGGTGTGGAAGTGTAGAGCAATCTTCTTCCTTCAGCTAGTTGTGTTTATGAAATTGAGGAGTGCAAAGCAGCTTTTGAACCAGGTCTTTAGGCAATAGGATACATTTGTGTTGTCTCTGTAAGGTTTAGGGACAAAAGCCTCAGGTGACATAAATCTGCTTGCTTTAACTTTAATGAATTTGAAATAATTTCCTTTGGTGGAGGTATTGATTCAGTTCAGCTGAGGTCCAGGCCTCTGCCATTTCAGCAGCAGCGTTTCCTTAAACAATTGGGAAAATTACAGTACCGGAGGAGTTCTGCAGCCAAGCAACAACTCAAGGGAGTTAAAACTGTCGTAGCTGATTAACAGAAATGAAAGCTGCTCAGAGAGAAATCTGACTATGAATTTGGAGCACAAGAATTAATTGAGAAGGGGATTCTCTTTGTACTTCTTTTAGTAGGTCAGGCAGTTTATCCACTAAGATGCCTTTGAAGCTGCCAGCGAAAAACCGTCACTGGAAAGATGAAACGAGCCAGTGAGTGGAGTCATCTGTGTGTCCTAAACCCTGCTATTCTGAGTGAATTATTTGCATGGTGAGCAACAGAAGCCTGAGCCAAAGACGGCCCATCACCCTCTCCAAACAGAGGGTGAGAAAGGGATAGCTCTAGGAAGGGATGTGAGGGTAAAGTGCAGCTTTAGTGCAAGAATGGGTGGGGTGCCAGAAGGCTGAGCTTCTGCTTCCCTCACAGAGCTGTGCAAACACTTCTGCTGTGCTGCAGAGAACACCAAGGCACTGAACACAAACTCACAGCGAGGTGCTCCCGTCCTGGGGTCACTCATTTAATGGTGGGGTGGGTCAGGTGAAAGTTTGTGGTCGTATCACAGTGCCTTAGTGGATGGCTGTTCACAGAGCCATGAATTCAGTGGGAGTTTTACGTTGATTTTACTAGAATGCAGCCTAAAAAGCAGATAAAGGCACAGGAACTGATCAGTAGCATACAGGGGAAGGACTGCAACTCCTGCAGAAGTCAATGAGAGGAAAGGTTTTCCCCAATAACATACAGAAATGTATTTGAGAAAAAGAAATGTGCATTCAGAGCAAAGGAAATGGAGTGTTTGTTTTTTCTGGCCCCTGGCTGCTTGAAGATACTGACAGTAGAAAAATGCACATTTTAAAGCTGTCTCTGCTTCTAGTGCAGAAGAGCAATGTAAGATTTTTATCCCGAAGAGTGCAGAAGTAAAAGAGATATTAAGATCCTGCAGTCTGCTCTTGCTCATCAAAGAAGAGTTGTGGAAAATCATGCCATCCTCTGCCTCCAGCATCCAACCTTGTACCTAAGGAATCACTCACCCTTCACTGAGGTTCAGTTTGACATAAGAAATGGAGGAGAAAAGAATGCAGTTACAGGACATGGCACGTTTTAGGAAGCTAAAGTGTGAAAATACTCCTTACTTTGCCCATGATTTTCTGTACCTATGGCTGGAAAACCAGTAAAAGGGGCTTTTTGTCACAATATTGTATTATGCTGTATTTATTGTTTTTTCCAGCCTAAAGTGCTTTGTGCGTGAGATTAAAAAGCTGCAAGTCTCAGGCCATCTGGCCAACCAAATGGATTTAGTGTACAGGATCACTGCCAGATGTATGCCAGTTGTAAGTTTAATTTTTGAACAAAGAAAGTGCCGGGGGCTCTGTGTCTGCTAGTCAGAGGAAATCGTGTTCCAGTTTTCCAAAACAATCCAGATACAGTTCAAGTCTAGGTGTATGGTCTGTTCTCCTTCACCTGGTTTAAGGGCACATTCTTTGTTTCTCATGAAGAGAAAATGACGGCAAAAGAATTTTGAAGATATCATATGTGTTACGTATGTTTGATCACATCTGTCTGACCTTTTGGAATAGCAGGAAACAGCAATAAGTTTTCTTAAGGACTTTCACTGAAATTGTCTGAAAGATAAAATTTCACAGAATATTTTAGATTCATTTGCACTTATATTTATTTATGATCAAGTTGGAGAATAAATGTTTTCAAGTATATAATAGTTTATAATATCTTAAAAGTGATATTTAATTGATTTGATTTATTCTAAATGAGGAGCTAATGGAAAATGAGATATATTTTTAGCTTTACAGACTCAAAGAAGGATAAAGTGAGTCTAATTTTTTTATTTTGCAAATGTTCTCACATGGAAAGGTCTATAGCAGGCCTGGGATAGATATTGTGAAAATGAGGAAAGGAGTGAGCACAGATAGCCCTGGGCTTTGCAAAAGTTCTTGAGGATTTTGTTCAAAACACACCAGTGGAAATGCAGGGTGGAATAGGATTTGGTGATGGGAGACAGTGATTTGTGGGTCTGGCTCTCCTGCTGCCCACATAAATGTATTTCTTTGCAGCTGAAATCCTGAGGTTGAATTACTTGCTCCTAAGCAGACCTGAAGGCCCAATGAATCAGAGATAAATGTTTGGAAGACTGACTTATTTGCCAGGGCACAGTTATTCTTTGCTGTATGAAGGAGCTGCAAAGGAGGAGCTGGTGAAAGCCAGACACCCACAGCACCAGGGGCTCCTGCAGGGAGTCTCAGGACCTTTGAGAGGCACCAGAACTGGGACAATCCAGCCTACCACACCGGCTTGGTTTGGCAATTTCCATCACAGCCCAGTCAAAATATATGTAGGAAAAACCAGGTTCAAATGTTTGGGAAAGGAGAGTGGCAGCCACGTTGCTGGACAGTGCCAGGAAGCAGAGCCCACAACAGGAATTTCTTTGCAAATGTCTCTAAACCCAACCCTCAGTCTTCCCAAACAAAAGGTGCATTAGCTTTGAAATCAGCAGGTCTAACTGCAATCATGCTCCTGGAGACTGATGGGAAGTTCTGGTGTGCAGCTCAGGAGGTTACCCAGTGGAAAGGGCTCCCTGTCTTTTTGTGTGCACCTTTCCAATGAAAGGCCATAAAAGAAAAGGTGTTATTTGTAGTCTATTTCATTCCTGAAAGTCATTTTCCCTGTGACATTAGCCCCGTTTTTTTCCCTCCCACAGACTCATTTAGGGGGTGGAAATCAGAGGAACCAAATAAATAGTAGATTTCATAAAGTAAGGAACAGCAAATTGAGCAAAAGGAGGATTATGAGGACTAAATCTTTTGTTCAAAGAGTGATTAAAAAGCATTAAGTTGGATGAAGTCAGTCTAGAGCTTAACTGAATGAACCTGCTGCTCTGTTTTTCTTCTGTTTGGTTTTACATGTATTAAGAAATTAAAGGAGTGGGAGAGGCCTCTTGAGGACTGCTGAGGCTGGGGCTTTTTAGAAAATAGGAGTTGAGCAAAATTTGAGCAAAATCAGCTGGACATGAGCTCTGTTTCCTGGTTTCCAGGCAATGTAAATTGTCCTGGCCAGCTGTGTCCAAGAGCAGCAAGAATAAGTTCAGGCTCTGTTCCAGCAGAGGACTCAATTCACACTCAAATGTGTGTGCTGTGGGGATTCCTCCAGGCAATGAAATTCTGGGATTTGTGTCCTCCTCTCCCCATGGCTTAAGTGAAAACAGTTCCCCTGCCCAAGAGCAAATGCAGCTGCAGCTCATTGCTGAAATAGGGAAGCTGTCAGGGTAATTGCTATTTGCTTTGCATTCAGAATACCTTTTTTAATTTTTTTTGTGGATTTGAGATTAAATCTGAATGATAAGAGGGCATCCAGCCCTCAGGGTGGCTTGCTTAAAGAAAATTGTGCTTTTAGAGGAGCACGGCTCCTTTGCAGGAAAGAGCAGAAGCGTGAAGCAGGAGCTGTCAGTGGATGCTCTACTGTAACCATGGATGTACAAGAGAGACTAAACCCAGCAAATAGTCAGATTTCTGCACTCTGCTTGTGTGTGGCCTTTGGAAAGCTCTGAGCCTTTGTTTCCACACTGTGCTGGTACAGAAATATCGGGGGTGGAAGACAGAGTGCAGCTGTAAACATAAGGGAAGTTGGTATATTTTTTTCCACAGTGTTACTGTATTTACTGACTTAATTGTCTTCTGCTTAGTCAGGTTTTAAGCGAATTGCTAGTTTGATTTAAAGCTAATTGCTAATTTCACAATCATCTGTCTCCAGCCATTTGCCATCATGGGCTCTTTGGTCTGTACATTTTTGTATCCTCCCAGTTTGGCCTGATAACATTTCCTTGACCTGAAATATTTTTATTTCTGGTCTTTGATGTCCTAAAGAACATAGTAATTTCCATCTTCACTTCTGGAAAGTGCTGCTCTTGGACAGCAGCTGTGTCCCATTGCTCTGCAATGTGGAATGACAGCTCATAACAGAGCAATGCAAAACTCTCCCAATGCCAGCAACATTAAACTGAGTTGTACTTGGCAAAAAAATTACCCTGAAGCCTTTTTCTCCCCTTGGATATGACTTTCTCCCTGGATTCACACTTCTCTTTCTAATAAAGACCAGAAGAAGGACTGTCCCCCACAAGGCACTTGAACAGAGATTGGAGGAAAGCTCTTTTCTTTCCAACGGATTTTTTTTGCTGTTCCATCACCTTTCTTATTCTCTGACTATGTGAAAACAGGTTCTTCTTCCCCAGAGAGAGCTAACAAGTGATCTGGTGGCTATGGCACATGTCCAGGGCAGGAGGTACTGAATCCACAGTCTGGTACTTCCCAGAGACTGAGTTCTTGCACAGTGCTGGGCCTGGGGTGACTGATTGTCTTCTCTCCCCTCTTCTTCCTCTCTGACCATTCTCTGAACTCTCCCCCCAAAATTCCCATGGAAATTTGCTTAATCAGCCAGCTAATAAAAAGCTCTACGTGGTTCTAGCCATGAAAGTTAAAAAACTGAAGCAGGGCTTGAAGAAGTCAGTTAACTCCAACCACAGGGGATACACATATTCATATAGGGTTTTTCTTTTCTCTCAAGTGCGGTGAATTATCATGGAATCATAATGTCCTCTCAGAATTGCTTTTCCAAGGGATGCTGTTATATAAATCATGAAAAACAGACCTGGAAAATATTGAGCATATCTCCTGGTCCAGCTATCTGCCAGGAGAAGATTGTTCCCTGCAGAATTTCCCCCACTGCTCTGCTGTAGCAAAGTACCACAGAGATGCTTTATCTGCAAAACAGCTCCACGCCTATTTACAGTCCTGCAGAACTCATTATCTTTAGTTACAGAGAAATTATTTTACTCCCCTGTTGCAGAATAGGATCCTTCTGTCCACAGCATTGCACATTTGCCCACATCCCCAAAACCACAAGTATAAAACTTCATATGGGCTTGCAGCAAATTAATTAAATCAGGAATACATCTTATCCTCTGCCATCACGTAAACTTCCCTTGCATAACACATTGGTAACCAACCAGCTACCACTTGATTACTCCCCTGTGAATAATAGGCAGCTCAGCAAAATGTTCCTGTGAGTTTGAAGCAGAGAAGGAGCATTTCATTACCTCTCCCTCTTTGCCAGAAGCTACCAAACAATAAAATGGAAAGGAGAGATATAGCTTGTGACATCTGTCAGTGCAAGTAGCCTTTGGTTCAACCTGGGCCGTTATAAATATTATATTTGAAGTATTAGCAAGAGCAGATTGGATTGCAGCAGGTCCAGAATGAGGCAGCCCGAAGGCTGGCAATAAAACTGGAATGCTTTGGAATAGGTATCTTCTGCTTTGCATTGTAAAAGGAGTGAAGAGGGAAGAGGGAAACCTTCCAGTCTGATTCAGCTCATCTGGAACATCTATTTAGAAAAGCCATTTTTGCCACCCTGGCAAAGATAGACAGTGCCTGCCTGAGCAAATGGTGTGACACAGGACAGCATCCTCACACCACCTATTTAATTACCCTCAGCACTCTTCTCTGCTTTTCTGGACTTGTTGCTCTTTGTTTAGCTGTGTTTGCATCATCACTGGCTATGGACTCAGTCCTCACTTCGGGCCAGAGCTGGGAGTGCAGGTTCAACTTGCCCAGGCTTCATGGGTGAACCCAGTCACACTCTGAGGGACAGGGTCTGGAGACTTTCAGGTACTGAAAGATGAAAAAAGAGTTACTAACTCCTCTTGGCTTCACACAGTGTGTGTAAGCTCCTGAACTGCCATTTAGTTTTTGCTCTCATGTTTAGACATCACAATGATTTAAAAAATCTGGTTCAAGTCTTTGCATCTTGGTCCCCCACCTGTATTACGGAGAGAAAATTCTTTCTCCACCTAAAAATTTTTTAAGAAGAAAAGAAACTTCTGGCAGAGGCCACAAGTGCCCCAGCTAAACAGGAAAATTCATTGCATACAATGAAATCCTTCAAGGGAACAAAGAAAATCAAGGAAGTGTGAATATATCTCATATTCCTTTCTGTTACTGCAATTTTAGGTGTTACTTGTAAACAAAAACTTTTTAGCAAAAAGTTTCATTTCTTAGGTTCATGGTGTTATTTTAAAAAAAAAGAGAGAGAGAGAAAATCAAAAATCCTTTAACATTTTTCCTCCAGCAATGAGAGTACAGAGCAGGAAGAAATTATTGAAGTCATGGGCATTTCCACACCAGTAAATAAACCCTTTGCCGTGGCGTACACGGGGGATTAGGAAAGAGAGATGCCAGAAATTGGCCTAGACTACATTTCCCTAGAGGCATAGAGAGATATTGAGGGAAATCACAATCATTCCGTTACATGTGATTAAGAAATCGGGAAGTTTTTTTCCTTAAGAATGCAACAGACTGGACAGGAGCCACCAGAGAAAGCTGATGGCAAGAAGAGTGGAGAGAAATCATTCTAGTCAATACTTGAGAAGCGTGGACTTGCATCACTTGCTCCACAGTATTTTTATTATAGCAGAAATGCTCATCTGAACAAGAATTGCCTTGATCACCTTGGGCAGAAAGATGTTACAAACAAGTATTGGCTGATGAGAAGCTCAGAGTGACTCAGCAATGTGCACATCCAGCCCAGGAAGCCAACAGAGGGGGGGATTCTGCCCCTCTGCCCTGCTCTCTTGAGACTCCATCTGGAGCTCTGCGTCCAACTCTGGAGCCCTCAACACAAAAAGGACATGGATCTGTTGGAGCAAGTCTAGAGAAGAGTCAGGAAGGTGCTCTGAGAGCATCTCTGCTCTGGAGACATGCTGAGAGACTTGGGGTTGCTTAGCCTGGAGAAATGGCTCCAGGGAGACCTTAGAGCCCTTTCCAGTATCTAACAGGACTCCAAGAGAGCTGGAGAGGGACTTTGGACAAGGGTATGTGTCATAGGTTAGCAAGCGTAGTCCCGGAAGGGACGTCCTTGCTAAGGGGTGCTTACAGTTTCCTCTGGGAACTGACAGAACCTATCAGCTGGCCAGTTTGAATATGGACAATTCTCTAAGCCACTTAAAGTTGTGATCACCTCTGTGATCCACATTTAAGAATAGGCAAACTCCCCCTCCAAGCTCTCTCTCGTTTCCGGCGCTGGGACAAGTGGCTGCAGGCCCCGTGTGGGGGCCAGCGGGCCCGGCCAGGCCCTGCTTGGGCCAGGCCGGGCCGGGCCACGGCCATCCTGGAGCCATGGACCTGTTCCAGCCGTGGAACCCCCCCCACTGCCTTGCCGTGGGCAGCCGGAGCAGCTCGGCTCTCCCCCCTCTCCACTGCGATAAGAAAAATTCAACATTCCAGCTGCAAAGCTGCAAGGCCGAGGTGAGATTAACCCTTTTATTGCTGTGAAGAGCTGAAAACCTGAGGGAAGAGAGAGAGGAGATGCTTAAAGCTGAAATTCTGTTGTGAAGCTATGATATATCAGAGTATCCTGTTGTAATTTCATGAAGATATGGGGGGTGGAGTGTTCAACTCGTGAGCAAAAGCACCTGCGCTGAGATAGGCAGATGCTGACGCAGCTGTAATTTCATGAGAAGTTTGGACAGGGAGAGATGAACCAGATGAGGACTTTTGCTCCAAACGGGAAAGGAGAAAACCTCAGTCCGTAGAGATGAACCAGATGAGGACTTTTGCTCCGAACGGGAAAGGAGAAAACCTCAGTCCGTAGAGATGCTCCCAGAGATAGTCCTAAAGATGAAGATGATGAAGACCCTTTGCTCCCAGGGAAGGAGAAGGGCCTCTGTTTTTGTTTCTGAACGGCTCAACCTTAAAATTGTACCCCAAAAAACTTCAAGAGTGGACCCTCGAAGGCAGTTGCGGGAAAAGCTGCAAGTCGGGGGAAAGGACTCACACGCAGGCAGAGAGACTCCTCTTCCTAAATGGACTGAACAATATTTGGAAGTGGGCGGCTGTCTCGTTGTGATAATGTTTTCATAGCATGAGCAAGAAGAGACTTCTCTTTCTAAATGGACTGAACAAGGTTATTATGGAAGTGGTAAACAGACTGAACATCTTAAGGGTTGTCTTTTCACATTGTCAGTGGGAGAAGGGAGGAAGGTGGGGGGAGGAGGAGAGTTCTGAAGGTGGTATAATTTTTTCCCTTCTTCTTTTAGGTCTGTTAATAAACTTCTTTATATTCTTTCAAGTTTGGTGCCTGTTTTGCATTTCTCCTAATTCTTATCTCACAGCAGATAAACAGTAATGAGTATTTTGGACCAAACCACTACACTAAATTGGTGTTTCCGCCCGGTTACAAACCGAACCCGCGACAGTATGGTGTGACAGGAAAAGGTGGAATGGCTTTAAAACAACAGAGGGCAGAGTTAGATCAGATATTATGAAGAAATTCTTCCCTGTGAGGGTGGTGAGGCCCTGGCACAGGTTGTCCAGAGAAGCCGTGGATGCCCCATCCCTGGAAGTGTCCAAGGCCAGGCTGGATGGGGATTTTTGCAGCCTGGGACAGTGGAAGGTGTCCTTGTCAATGGCAGAGGGGTTGGAGCTGAATGATCTTTCTGGTCCCTTTGAACCCAAACCACTCTACGATTCTATGAAGTGTATATTTAATCACCCTCTTGTTACTCTTTGGAAGGACTTTCCTCCCATTTCAAGCTGAAGATTGGTCTAAACTGAAGAGCACTTGGCACAAAAAGGCACTTGAAGTTTTCTGCTTAAGGACATGCAGTTGCACAGCCTCTTTGAGCAGCTTTAAATAGGTGCTGTGAAGGGCCAGTCGAGAGGCTGCATTATCATCAGCTTGCACCTGAGGGCAAACCGAAATACGCTGGCTGACCTTAGATGGATCAGAAACACTGGCTATCAAGCAGATGGCAGTAAAATATCCCTGACTGCTCTGCTGCTCTTAACCACTTCTGATGTTGTGCCTGCCAAGGCTAAGCTCTGCTGGCAGGACTGCTGTTTCCTCAAGGCAGGGCAAACCAGTCCCACGCCCCACACTGCAGTTATCGATGCCCATCCAAGGACTGGGAATGATTTTTCATCACCACCCCTGATTCTCCTGGGCTGTCATTTTGAAACACCCAGCTACAGCTCAGTCATGACCCATGTTGGCTCCAGCAACTGACCCCCTCACAGGTGTGTCCTGCACATCTGTAAGAGCAGGGTGTTTGTCCCATCTTCCCAGGTGACACAAAAGTGCGGTGTGACATGTCCCTGCCCTGCCTGCTGCTGTACCTTGACGGGCTGTTGCCCAAAAGGCAGGGCCATGAACAACCTGCACTCGAGCACCATCCTGCTGGGATGCTGTCCTGTGCCAAGGCAACAGGTCTGGCCACACAGCCTCTTGTTGTCCTTTGCTACAGACAGCTGCTGTGTGGGGATGCATTTGTGTCCCCTGTGCAGCGTAGGGTATGCACAGTCTTTTCCCTCCCCTGACTTCTCCTTTCACACTCTACACTGCAATTTGTGCCTTGGCTCCCTTCCTAATGACTGTATTATTAGCTCTATTTTCATCTGCTCTCGGCTCTTTATTTCTCATAGAATTATTTTGGCTGCTCTACATACCACAAATTGAGTAGCTGAACCAAGTCCACAAACCCTAACAGAGAAAGCACGTGGAGCAGGGCTCTGTGCGACCACCATCGTTGTCACCCTCACATGTGCCACCGCTCCTGGCCCACGCCAGCATCCCGACTGCCACCCTGCCATGCCTCTGAATGTGGCGCAGCAAGGAGCAGGGTGGCCATATGGCCTGAGGCAGCTGGGCCATATGAGGCTCCATTTGTGACACCTAGTTTGTGCTTCCTAAGACACAGAAGGTGTTTATTATGTTATCTGTCACTTCATGGGTTATTCCAGACTTAATTACCAAGCCGGAAATGGTGCACAAAAGCTGTCCCCTTGAATGTGCTCCCTGCAGGAACAGGGGCTTTGTCCCTCAGTCAGAGTCATTTGTGCCCGGGACATCTGAGCAAAGCAGCATTCCAGGTGGCTGGTCCTGCTGTTTGTCATCTCCCCATTGTCCCCTCAGCAGCATTCCAGGTGGCTGGTCCTGCTGTTTGTCATCTCCCCATTGTCCCCTCAGCAGCATTCCAGGTGGCTGCTTTGTCATCTACCCCTTGTCCCCTCAGCAGCTGGTCAGTGCTGTGGGGTTTGGGTACAGCTAATGGAAATGTGACTTGCAAAGGTGTGGGAGAGGTATATGGGGTCCTCGATGGGTTTATAGAGGGAAAAGGATCAGTGGGACTCCAGTTTTCTCCTGGTCTTCTGTCACCTTCAGACCACAGAGTTCCCTTATTGGGGTATGAAAGGGATGGAGTCATCCTGAATTCACTTCTCACAGACTGGGGTTTTGGAAAGGCCTCGTTAATATCTGCAGATTCCCAAAATATGTCTCTGGAGATCCCTCACTGTGATCAGCATCAGGTATGAGCCCTGCAGCCTGCAACTGCACAGGAGCTCGCTGCTTCCCACTGCCCATCCGCAGCCACAGTGGGAATTTCCATCTGCACTGTGCAGATTGCCTCTGGATGGAGGGAATGAACTGAGAAACAGGGAAGGAGCCCTCAACTTCTGCTATCCTGGGAGCAAGGCTTCCCAAAGGTTCTATTTCCTTCTGGCTTGCTGGAAAATTTTGAGGGAACAAGGCAAAAAAGTATGTTAGAAGATTCCCTAAGAACAAACAAAACAGAAGCACCTCATTGCTTAGGGAAAAAGCAGGGAGGGGTTGGGTGGATAGAAGCAGAAATTGTCTTCATTTAGCTCTTCTCTTCCCAGTAAATAAAGCCAAAAGCTGAAAAAATTAAACAGCTGCAGGTTTTGGAAGCGAAAGGATCACAGGCTATGTGTGCGTGTGTGTGTGTTGTTACAAGAAAGTATCACCTTAAAAGAGTTTTCTATATAATTTTACCCCCCTCCCAGACAATCCATTGTTTTAGCAGCAAACTGAGATTGCTGGTAGACAATAGCCCACTTTCCAGCAGAAAGGACTCTATGAAAGCTGCACAGAGTTTTTAATGTTTAATGACACAAAATCAATTGGAAGTGGTTGATGGCTTCCACAATCCATTTTAGGAGATCTCTCAGAGAACAGGAGAAAGTGGGAGAGTTTCCATTAGCCCTGGAAATCTCATCAGCGATAGGAAAATGGTGATAAACAACCCTGCACTCCAATAAACGTATTAATAAACTTGTCCTCACTCATTTCTCATGTCTCTGTGAGACGATACAGTTTTGTCATCAGGAAGGTCGTATTTTGGTCTCAATTCCATCCTTTATTTGCACAAACACTCAAGCATCCCTGTGGTTGTGAGTGCCTTGAGAGAGCCACGGCTCACAGCTGCTGCCCCATGAGCTGTCCCTGGTGTAGGGACAGGAATCACAGAGGGTTAATCCCCCTGCCTCTTGGCTCTGCCTGCAGTGAAAGGCACCTTTGCCAAAACAGAGTGTGAGAAGCTGTTCTGCCCTATAGCTGGGTGGGAAGGGGCTCCTTGTGGAAACATGGAGCTCTGTGTCCTGGATGAAGCCAAATTCACCCAAACACTCAAGGGTGGCCACACTCAAGGGCTGTTTGGTCAATGAGAAGGTTCTTGCTGATTTTGATGGGCTTTGTGCCATTTGCCAAGCTTAATGCTGCATGGCATGAAGTGCCCTTTTTCTGCCCTTGTTTTGCTCAGACTGGGGGAGTGAGGTGCCTTCTGCTAGCTGGAACCTGGAGGGTGGGGGGAAAGAAAAAGGGAAAAAAAGGTTATTTTTTGTGTCTTTTAAAAAACCCAGGAATAAGCAGAGTTAGGAACAGCCCTGACTTCATCTCAATGCAAAACAAGAGGCTGTTTTCAAGTGCTGCAGATTTGCCCCAGGACTCCAGCTGCGTGAAGGCAAGGCAGGGTTTGTAATGCACAATTTAACCAGTGAATCTGTAGATCTCAAAAGGCGTGCTTAATTTAATATTGTTTCTAATGGCTATTGTCTTCATGCTTGCCTGTTTCCCCGGTGTTTTTCCCTTTTGTAATTACTTGAATGGGCATTTCCAGGTGCACTGCATATATTAGCAAGCATTTTCATTTTAGTAATGAGTGAGATGCTTTCAGTGTTTATTTCTTCTTTGCCCTAATACTTACTTTATTAAAGATCCTGATTCTCTTAAAGGAAAAAAATAAGCATTTACCACTCCTTTCTACCTCATTTACCTCTTCTACCTTATGATGCCCTCAATAAAAGAGGATTTAAATTACTTATTGGCCAGGGTTAGACCAGATTTAAACTATCAGAGAAAAATAAAACAGAAAGGGGATGCTTGGTCAGTCATAGAATGGTTTGGGTTGGAAGGAACCTTCAAGATGATCTCATTCCAACCCCCTGCCATGGGCAGGGACACCTTCTACTAGACCAGGTTGCTCAGGGCCCCGCCCAACCCAGTCTCAAACACCTCATGCCTCACCCCTTATTGGGATGAGAAGTAGGCACTTGTTGAGTTCAAAGCCATTCCTCTGAATGTCAGGACCTCAGAACTCTTTTAAGCTCTGTAAAGGACACCTTCAGTGCCCCTTTCTGGCCTGGTTACCATCCTTTAGGGTTCATGTGCATTTCTGCACTCCTTGTGCACAGCCTGGGGACCGTGGGGTGCAGGAGAGTGAGCCTTGCCTGGCCAGCCCAGGCTGCTGATTAACGCTGCAGCAGCAGGATTCCAGCATCAGCTGACAGCCTTCACCAGCACTGAGCAGCATTTATTATACATGCACAGCAGCCCTGTGCCACGTGCTAGTCTAATTTCCAGATTAGCTGTTTATTAGCATTATTATAAACATGGCTCTTCATCTCCTATTAAATGGCACTGCAGCCACCACGCTCCCGTGTGAAGCCTGTAAGGAAGCACTTGGTTCACTAAATTACCCTGCAAATGTCAAACTTGCTCTGTGATATTAGCTGTACATCTTACATCCTCTTTATGAGGATTTTGTGTCTTGAGGGTGCCCTGTGGCATACAGATTTTTTAAAATACAAACCAGTGTCATTTCGCTGTTTAAAAGAACATTTAATTAAACTGGATTCATTGCTTGTGTGGGGCAAGTTAAATGAAAACTAAATAGAAGGCATATGCTTACCTGTTATTAAGCAGAGTGACTGCTCCAGAGACCAAACTCTTTTAACACAACATTAAACTAAACTTATTTCATATGCACAGGTTAGCTCTGGCCTGCTAGGGCATCATATTTTAAGAGCAGCAGAATGGCTATGGGCACTAAAGAGCTTTTACCAAAACGTGTGTTTCAGGGAAGAAAGCTTGCCTAAGCTAGACTTAAATATGCTAATGACAAAAATCAAAGCTTCGAACTGATTCTGGGTAACCTTTTAAAAATTACCATTTCTATAGTGTCAGATGCATATAAGATCAGCTTTGTTTATTATTTCACTAGCTGTAAATTAACAAGGGACCTCAATGAGTGTAAAAATAAAATTGGATGTACTTTTTTGGGCTTGAGTTGTTGGTCACATCATGGCTTTTTAATGTTCTTTAGGAAAACAAAAGGAATTTTAATTAGAACTCCATTACACAATTTCCTATTCCCTACTCCTTTTATCTTAACGCTGTTGGTACAATCAGATTTTCTTAAGGGAAGCACTCACCAAATTCCCTTCCCAAGCATTCTAGGCTAGTTTTTGAATGTCTATTGTCCTGCAACCCATCCCTAAAATTCACCGTGGCTGTGAGCCTACAAAGCCTTCAGCAGCCATCCCCCTGTACTCGTGGAGCTCCCAGCTGCTTTGGCGGCCTCACCCATCCTTTGGAGGAGGGACAAGTGCTTGGGTGTGCACAACTTCATGGCCCTGGCTGGGTGCCCTGGCCCCCTCTCCACTGGCCATGAAGATGCCCAATGACCAGAATAAACGCCTATGTCCTAAAAAATGGTGAGGTTTAACCCCTCTGCTCAGCATTCCCCTGGCCGGGGGTGGGCAGCTCTGCTCGATGCCCACAGTGCTCCTGGCATGGCCCCAGGGCATTCAGGGCTCCCCCGAGGGCTTGGGCTGCAAGTGCTGCCTCAGAGCATGTCCCTGGTTAATAGACCATTTTTGCAGGTGCATTAGGCCAGACATGTCCCCCTACCTCTATCTCAGTCAGCAAAAGCCTTGGGAGCACTGGGAGGAAAAAAAAAAAAAAAAGGAAAAAAAAAAAAGAGGAAGAGATCTTCCTATTTTTAGGTTGTTTTAATTGCTTTTCATGCTTTTCATAATAGCTGAAAGGAAATTCTTCCCTGAGAGTGCCACTTCCCCTCTCACACCTGTTCTGGGAAGACCAGGAATTCTCAGCCTCTCCTGCACCACAGCCCAGTCACAGCATTGGCTTTGCTGCTCGTGTGGTTGCCTCTCAAGCTCATCTTTCTTGTCTCCTCTTTCTTTCTTTTTTCTCTGCAAAAGAAACTCACTCCTCCCTGCATTGGTAGTGGGAGCATCCTGCCTCTTATCCTTGAGAAACTGAATTACAGCAAACAAATTGAAAGAAACAAAACACTCTTGGAGCAATTCTGCCTTCCAAATGGGACTGTGGTTGTCCAGAGGTTGAGCTTACAACTTCTGGGCTTTGAAACGGGCTCTTAAATGGAGACCCTGTGTTTGTTTCTGCTTATTAACACAATCCCCCCTTGGGGCACACCAGTATGGCCAGGGCTCTGGGGTGAGCTGGAGCCAGTATAATCAAGTGCAGGGGTGTAATTAGCAGCGTTGGAAGGGTTGCTGTGGGCAGATGGGAGCTGAAAAGGCTGCGCCTGTTGTGACACAGACTTTTATATGTATTGGCCTGGGAGTCCAAAGCAATGTGTGATGAATGACCTTACACAGGGATAAGCCGTTTGAACACTAAACCATGGCATCTGTGGCCCTTGCTTGGATACAGGGCAGTTGTACCCTCTCCATAAATCATCCCAGAATGAGGTTTCCCCCAGGAATCCGGGTTAACCTTTCCTGCTGTGTGGGTTAGCTACCCAAGAGTTCTAATCAGCTCCTCAGCTGCTCGGCCTGAGGTTCACCTGCAAGGTAAGAAACTCCAGATTTCTTTGCCCATCATCCTTTGCCTTCCAGCACACCCCAGTTTCTTCCTTAGGGCAAGTGCTGTCTTCAGGCACAGCCTCAGAACCTCTGCAAGGCAAGAGGGAGGGTGGCCAGAACCTGTAGGACACAGAAATCCCTCAAAGTCTGTGCTGAAAACCCTGTCTTTGGCAGAGTACAAGATTCTAATTGTAGTTTTTTCCAATCCTATTTTTTTATCCCCCCAGACCATTACCTGGTGCAGCATTACACAGCCCATGGGTACCTGAGCATTTATCTCACAGTTTGCCCTCTGCCCTGGCAGTACATCCATCTGAGCAGCAGCTCACCTCATGTATTTCTGGAAAGATCCCAGTCCCAGGAATAGCTTCTGATGGAAATATTCTGTTTCCTCTCACTCTCAAGATTTCTTAGGCTTTTTTTTCCAGAAAGTTGTAATTTCAGGTGCTCTTAGCATCTGCTGTGACATAGCAAAATCCAGGAGTGCCTGTTTTTTACACAGGTAGAACAAAAAGCCTTTTACTCAGAATTTGTTTCAGGGCATTACACGAATGCACCACTGCCTGTGTGTTCCCTGGGATTAAATGCAGGATGTTCCTGTGGGCTGTGCAAGCACTGCTTTCACTGGCCCAATGCTGGTCCTGGCCTTAGATGTCAGCCATTGTTAGGAAAAAAGAATGAAATTCCAGAAGGGGTTTAGTGTGTCAAGTGGGTAACAACATTTCTGTGTCACAACGCCTCGTACAATACCTCCAGTGATGGTTGTTTCAGCTTGGATTAGAAGCTCTAAATAGTTGGACTATCATGATTATTTATTTAGTATTTCTCCAGCTGTGGTCAAGGGTGTGGACCCAGCAGTGACTATCCTGTGCATCTGATCTGTACAGGGCAAGCACATGGGATAATTTGCCTCAGTATTTTTGCACCTATTTCAGCTCAGGGATGTCCTGCACGGGACACTGGGCGATCCTCCTCAAAATACTCCTCATCCATGACATTCTTGTCTTCTCTTGAACCCAGGTAAAAGTTTAACATCTGTTCCTCTTCCAGGAGAAGTCCCAGAAGTCACCCAGCTGCCATGGGTCAACTCCTCTTTTAGGATTTGTAGATCTGAGCAACAGCATCCATGGGGCAATTGCTGTCAGCAAACTCATCCATGATCACTGATCCAAATTTGTATCAAACTCTTACAGCCCTCTTCTCTAAATGCTCTGTTCTTCACATGAAAAAAAAAAAAATTATGTATGCAACAGATGCACCTAAAATACCCACCAAGATGAAGACTCAGTTGTGCTAGGCACTATAAAAACAAGCAGTAATGCCCCAAAGAGCTATTTAAGTAAGGGACTGATATTTCAATTCTTCTGGGAAGACTGGTCACAGTGAATCTTTAAAATCTGTTTGTATTCAAGGAAAGGTGTTGGGCTTTCACTCCTTGAAGTTCTTGATGGCACACAAAAAGCACTAAACACAAAAGCTGCGTGTGACTTTGCACCTCCAGCCTCAGGGAGAATACGTGTGCAGGTCCTGCCAGATACATACATGGACTCCTAAGCAGAAATTTCTGCCTGAATCAGGAAAATGAGGAGCTGGGCATTGCCCCTCACTTAAAACACCAGCCCCCAGTGGCAATGTGATCACAACACATTGAGAGGTTCCATAGAGAGGAGCCATGCCAAACCCTTGCCAGAAAAGCATATTTCTGACTGCCTGCTGCTGCCCTGTCTTCATGGATGTGCCCAAAACAATGTTTTTTAGAGCAGTTCGAGTCCCAGGCTTGCCTCGGTGCACTTTGAAGCAGTTTGTTCTAAGCCAGTCATGTTCACTGTCCTAATCTGACATGAAGCCTGATGGAAAAACCTGTGATCGATTATAGCAGCAGGACAAAGAGATATGAGAGGAAAGCAATGCAAAAGAACAGATATCAATCACTGGCTTGCAACGAGCCTAAAGAAGGTAGCTGGTGATATTCCTGAGTTTGAAGGCAGTGTAGCACATCTTTCTGCTGTTGTAGGTAAACACTCCCAGCTACAGCCTGTTTGTCTTACAGACAGACCGATTTGCTAAGAAAAGTGGATTTTGAAGTATGGATTTTGTTGGAAGGGGACAAAATAAACTATTGGTTTGTTACCTTGAAAACGGTGCAGCACGTAATGAGTGTTTGCAGCAGTTTCACAGCTGCTTATTACTCTTCTTTTTAAGCTTCTGAGTGTCGAGGGTTTTTTGTTTAGATTTACACTTTTTAATTGATTGAATGTGAAATATATGATAGAGCAAATTTGTATTGAATAAGAAACAGCAGACACAATCAACAAACTTTAATGTTGAGTTAGCTTTTTTCTTGTTGCTGGACAAGATCATACTTCAAAGCAAATTAAAAATGTGAAGTCAAATCCTGATTGCAATGCAGGCAACAGAAATCTTCCTGTCAGCCTCAATAAAAGCAGGTGTAAGTTTTCAGGATTAGTCCAGTCCATCCAATTCACATGTCTTTCTGTCTTTATCTAATCTAATACGTGGTCGTGAGATAAATTACAGAAGGGTATGATAAATTGCATTGCTATTCATTTTTGGCAAGATCACCTATACACTGGCCACTAATTCATCTCCGCCAGGATCCATTGTAACACACGGGATCCTTGAAACAGCCTCCAAATACTGTCATTTCATTTTCTTTTAAGGAAACAAAGAGATTACATCTGCTGGCAAATAGCCTACTTACCCTCACCAAAATAAATGATACCTCACTGTGACCTCTGTAAAATCATGGTTATAAAAGTATCAAAATGTATTTATAGCATTAAGAGTCACAAAGATATTAGGTCCTTATATCCTGTTTGAGTGGAAAACTATGATATGTTTTAGATTGAGGGATTTCAAAGTGGGAAAGGAAGATGTGGTTTAGATTTAGAGATTTCAATGAGCCTTTAATTTATTTATTCTGTGTTCCTGGGGGGTTTGCATTCTTTGCCCAGATATAATAGATAAGATGCACAAAACTGGGTAAGAAATCTGCAGCACATTGTAACAATATTTTTCTTGTCCTTTTTTAGAGCAGTTCACCTCTCTTGAACAAAGCACCATCCTGATTCACACCACTACCACACACTCACACATCTCTGTTGGGTACTGTTCACATCCATCTGCAAGGGCAAGGAGCAATTTTCTTCCTATTAAAGAAAAAAAAAGGGGAGACCACCTCTTACCCCTTACACCCATCGGATCCATCCCTGCCTTCCTCATGAACTCCGCTGGGCAGCACCAGGACACTGCCACACAAAGCTGCTGCCAAACCGGTTCATGGTAGACACCCTTGGTCCCACCACCAGTGTGGGCTGTTGGATGTGCCAGGGCTTCACCCTGAGCCAACCCCATGTCCCAGCCCCATGTCCCACTGCTCTCCTACCAAGGAAGAGGGTGAGCTGATTGCAATTTTGGCTGGAGATATGTCAGTGCCCGTGCCCCTGCTCGGTACCAGCCCAGGAAATTTCTTTCTGCTCCTCGACATTCGACTGCAAACTTCTTCCTCCTCATCATCCTGCCATGAATCACTGAGAAACAGTACCATGGACAGTCCAACAGCTGCTGAATTTCACCCAGGAGATCACTTACCACTGAGGTGCAGCAAAGTGATTTTGCATATCAAGATTTTAAAGAAATTTGGGGTGTTGTGAGATGAAGGACATTATTGGTGTGAAAAGACAATTATTATATTTACTTCAGAATCCGTTATCCACACCTAGAAACAGTACTCAAAAAGAAAGCATGTATTGCAGGATGATGTGAAAATCTGGTCTGGTGAGAGGTAGAATTTTCTTGATGATTTCAGGGAGATGAAGGCTTCATCCTACACTATTTAGGAGCTGTTGAGGCATAATGGTTACGTCCAGCTAATTGGATGCTTTGCTATAGGCCCTTGAGAAATGTGATAGACAGATGCATTCAGCTAGAGAGATATCCCTTGGTGCAGAGAGCTGAAGTCAATTAGGGAGTTAAACTGTGAAACATTTGACCTGATGTCATTTATATCTCGAGTCATAATTAACACTTAAAGTTCAACTCTATAGCAATTTTCTATTAATAACACTTAAAACCTATATAGAGCTGGAAGAATTGCACAGACATGATGAAGGATGACTTGAGTGCATGCCTGAATTTCAGCGTTTGTAATTAATCCTCAAAACACCTTTGTGAGGCCTGTGGGGAACATCATTTCTCTCCAGTTTCTCGTTTGAAGAGAAGCAGTGTTTACCCAATGGCTCCCCGAAGTCTCTGGCACCTGGAGATAAGGACAGAAGCTTTTTCAGGTGCTAAACCAGCGAACACTCAGCTCAGCCCAGCTCCCATCTTTTTGTCTTGCTGAATTTTTTAATTTCACCACCATCTTTAGAAATATCATGGACAAATTACTTGTCAAATGGCCTGGGCTTTCCAATTAAAATCTGTGCAAATGCAGAACCTAAAAATCTGTCACAAACACAGCTTCTGCCTCAAAGGTTTTCATATGGATGAAATATGAATCTCACTGAGGGAAGAAACACTCTCAGAGAGTGAGACCTTGTAAGATGGGATTCAGCTGGCTGCAGATTTTTATGGTCAAGTTATAACTGCCCGTAAAGCAGGGGTAAAATGGAAGTGCTGACAAAACTTTTAAACTACAACAGTGGAAATGGCGCCGCAATAATTTATAATCTACAGGCAGCTTTGGATTTATTATCACAATGACAAATGCACTGTCATTGTTAATAGGATATTTCCCAGCAAGGACTTCTTGTTATGCAAGCCAGGTTCACTATGTCATGCAGCATGATAGCAATAAAGTCTACAAGAATTTGTAATGAACTTCAATTACTAATAGATTATGGTTAATGGGAAATATGTGCAGCAAAGATATGGGTTTTTATATGCGCCTTCTGGTACTCTACAAGGCAATGATTTATGCTACAATTTCTGTTAACATTCTCCAGTATGGAAAAAAAAAAAGCCTAAATTGGTGGAAAGCCACTCCATCCATAACAAATATTTAAGATAATTTTGCACATCATGTAAATGAAGATGTAAAATTAGATATTAATCCGTTTCATTTTAGCATTTGTATTTTTATTAAAAATGAAGACTTTGCCCTACTGTGTAATGACATTAAAAATCCTATCATGGGCTGCAAGCATGAATTACCCCAATGCAGGAATGGTGACAGCAGCCGAGCTGTGAGTGCATTTGTTCAATTTGCTGTGGTAATTAACGGAGCAGTGAGAATATTTTTCTACGTGTGATTTAAAGTAACAGCCCTGAAGCTGCTCGGGCAGATGTGTTTGATGTGGAGGGAAATATGCATGAAGTCTGGGCTCTTTGGAGGGGGTCAGCCTTTTTTTCTTCCCCTATTTCCTCCCACCCAGCCTTTGAGGCATCATTCCAAAGCTGTGCCTCACTCATGGACATCGGGCTATTCCCTTCCCTGCACAGCAAACCTCCCACGGGAATTCCTTTGGGAAATAATCACCTGACACAGCATCAGAGCCAGAAGCTCACGCTTACTTATCAGAGGGACACAGGCCCAGGTGTTTGCCTGCTGTTTCAAAAGACTCCCTCCTCTTCCTCCCCCTCTCTCCCTCCTTCCTTCCAGCTTTTTTCTCCTGTACCTGCATTAGAATCTGTATATTCCAGGTTTATGTGCTCATGAAATGAAAAGAATAAAGAAAACGTCTCCCAATTTAAAAACAAGCACTGCTCAGAGCCATCTTTGAGAAAAACATAGAGAGGCAATGTTAAGGATTGCATTTACCCAGAGTCACATTTCATATCTAAAACGTATATTTAGCCAGAAAGAGGCACCCATGCATGAAGAGCTTTCAGGATCATTTCTGGTATATTTTTAATACAGGTATCCTGGAGCTCAACTTGATTCAATCAGTATTGTGCTGGTTTACTACCACTGCTCTCAACGAACCTCTCTAGAAAGCCTACAAGTTAATTTTGTAGGGGTGCAAGCCAGGAAAATACGGAATTGGGGTTTGACCTTTTTACAGGGATTTTAGTGGTAGGACAAACAGAACAGCTTCAAACTGACAGAGGGCAGGTTTAGATTAGAGATTAGGAAGAAATTCCTAAGGGTGATAAGGCCCTGGCACAGACTGCTGTGCAAATCCCAGTCCATGGACAAACTGTACTTCCCAACCCTGCTGTGCAATAGCAGTATCTCACTGTACAATTAAGGGTGATTCTCACGTGAAAATACGGTTCTCCACTCTGTTAGGAAGTTGTTTGAGAGATTTACAAAACGTCCTTCAGTTTTTATGGTAAAATGAGCATAAAATTGTGCTTCCCCACATTCATTTCCTACTAAATAATACTTAAAGTACTTGCTTCTCGAAAATGTGTGAGTGTGTTACAAATTTAAAATTAAAACTAATTTATCCCTTAAGGTGCTTTGCTGATTCATTTTCCCCCAGCCCCTTAACTCAAGCTGCTCCAAGATACAGAATGGAGTTTACTGTATTTTTCCCCCCAGTTTTTAATGAAATTCTCCTCAGAAGCAAAACAGGGGAAGAAGCTCTCTTGTGCATTCACACCGAATATCTTTTTTACGTGTGTGTGGTTAAATCCTCCTCTGTTCTCTCCAGATCAGCTCTGATCCTTCTTGTCTTTCCTGCTCTCTCCCACATTTTCAGAACAAGCCTCCTCCAAAACTGCTAAAACCCCTTTTACTCATTTTGTTGGTGGTGTTTTTTTAAAGTCTGATAAACAATAAAACAGCAGGATCTGCAAAGGCATTTTATTACTGAGCTTTGTTGCTGGATTACTGGTTTTTTTGTTTTGTTCTGGCATTTCTGTGGCTCCCTGAGATATCTCACCCCTGACAGAGTTGATGTGGCAATATTCAGCGGTCACCCACTTTGCAAGCACCATTTAGGAAAGGTCACTGACAGCCCAAAAGAGCCACGAAAATAAATGTAACTTTAATTTGTTTCCAATTAGAAATGCATGCAGCAATCTGTTGTAATCAGAGATTTTCTTTCTTTCTTTCTTTCCTGCTCTGGCATGTGACCACAGCAGCTCACAGATATACTGACGTCTTCTAGTGCAGGAGCCTGTGCACAGAACTGTGTAAAGTGGTAATAGATCTTGTTCTGTTCAACAGAGGATTATCATGGAAACCTTCTAAAATCCACCAGAATTAATATTTGAGCACCAGGAGAAGTTTGTGTTTCAAACAACTTGCCCTAAAATAAACATAAACGTCTATTACGCCCAATATGATCTCTTGAAATCACTTCGAATCATTAATAATCTATATTGTATCAGAAATATGTGTGCAAAAATAAAATGTAATTCCTTGCAGCTAAAGTATTACCTAAAGTAAACCATTTCAACACTGAATCAAATCATTTCAATGGCAGAAATCACACCTGTCTCAGGGGATAAATTGAGTATTCAGGCTATTAAATCCATTCAAGCGACTCTATTGTATCCCACTATGTATTGTGCCTTGTAGAGAGAAAACAGTTCCGAAAATTATAAAATCATTTAGCAAAACAAATGCATCAACCACAACAGCCTCACATGGAGAAGGGGCTGAGGAGGTGAAACCCCTTCTCACTGAAAACTCTGTACAGTGAATAGATTCATCTGACATAATGCCATTGAAAATGAAAAAAAAAATGCTACTGGAACCAGACATTTTGGTATCAGAGTTTATTTTTACATTTTCCTTATTACAAAGCTCACAGGCCACTTATGGCCCTGCCTGCCAGGCCAGGGGAAGGCTGGGACCAGAAGCTTTATATGGTTAATTAAAAATACAAAAAAAGCTCTGAGTGACTGCAGCAGCTGATTCCTAGCAAAAAATCTGCATCAGGGCTCACCACTGAAATCCACCTCTCCAGGGCACTTGTTACCAACCCTGTGCCTCAACCATGTTCCCTTGCCTCCCTCTTGTAGAGCCACTACGGACCTGGCACACAAATTGCTCGGCGGATACATCATCACAAAGTAAAACTACAGGAAAGGGGAAGCAGTGCCATTAGATGGAGATGCCTGCAGAGGCAGGAGCAGACAACCATTGAACATACAGGTGTGAGGCCACTTTCACAGCAGCTGCAGGTATGAGATCTTGAAGTCACAAGCTCAAGAAATCCCATCAAAGTTCCACCCAATGTTTGGTCATTCTGAGCCTGCACTCCTGCCAGCTGCACCAAGAAATTGCACTTGCTTATTTGGTCTGTAGAGAGTTTTTAAATGAAGATGGTGGTACCACATGTAGTTCTGGATTATTCCTTAGGAAATGGTTGGGTTTCTGCAGTGCCTGAGTGGATGGCCTGAGTTATAGCTGATTACACAACATCTGTACAATAAAGCACAATTTACTGCCTAGTGAGTTACACATTCATAGATTAGTGTAGAATTAATCAGGTATTAAAGCTCACTCATAACAACAGATGTTAATACTGATTTCTTAACAAACTCCAAAAATTATTATCGGTGTTGAAGTAAATTAAGCCATTTATAAAAGATGAAAAAATACATTTCAGCTGTTAACAGTTTGTATCTGACTTTTTGCCTTGGATCAGGAAGAAGAGGTTAACTCATGGGTCAATCACTATTACGCCCAGGTTGTTATTGAAAAACACCTTCCCTTCTTTGTTTTCACTGCATCCAGGCTTTCTCAAGTCTTCCATTAGCTGATGCTTTAGTTCAGGGGGGGCAGTTTTAGCAAAGTCAAGTGTTTCTGTCAGGAAGTCCAGCAACAGCTCCCCATCTTTGTCCCCTTCAATAAAGCAGCTCGTTATGTCCATGCAGGATGGGAGCTCGTAGAGCTGGTACTTCAGCCCAGCTGAATCCAGCATCCTTGGCAAATCAGCAGAGGAAACATAAGAGCAAAGATCTTCCAGAGGGAAGGAAGACCCATACTTCTTCCACAGTGTTTCCCAGCCACTCTTTCCTAAGAGATAAACCACCAGAAAAACACTGAGTTAAGGAAAAATACTATTTGAAAGCAGCTTTGATTGCCTGGGTTTTTCAGCAGCTGTCATCATTGCAAGTGGGAGCTTTCCAGAGCTGGGACATGTCCTGGGGCATGGTGGAGTTGGCTGCCTCCCTGCTTCTGTTCCTCAGGTTTGGGGGCTGCAGGAGTGGGTGGACACCCACCCTGGAGCTCCAGCACCTCTCCTTGAGCCTCCAGCTGAGGCCAGAGAAGTTCACACTTTTCAAGAGAGGTTTTATAAAGCAAACCAGCTGGGTAAGTTGAAAAGTCCCCACATAGGTCTTCACATCTTTATTTTACCCCAGCCTGGATCTCTGATTCAGTATTTCTGCTGTAAATCATTTCTAAAAGGATTACTCAGAATGACTGGACAGGATGAAAATAACTTTGAGCCTAATGACCAGCTCTTGAAAGTTACAACAATAATTCTCCCTAGGTGCTAAAACCAGTTACTCGTGGTTTTGCAGTTGCTTTATCTGCAAACAGTTATTTATAGTCAAATAAACAGTGGTGTTTAGAAGAGAGGCTACAATATTTTCTTTCACCTGGTGGAAACTGAACGCAGAGCACTAATTGCAGGAAATCTGCTGGTGTCAGTGTTGTGTGACTCAGTGCCATCTCTGAGCTGAGCAATTATCCCCTACCTGAACGCAGCATTATTATAATGGCTCTCGGAAGGCTCAGCATATGGCACTGCTTTTGTTTGCAAGGCAGTGTCAACAGATCCGCAGCCCCTGCAAGTCCTGCTCTGCCGGCAGGGTGGGAGCAGAAGGGATTGCAGCCTCCACCGACTGACCCCAGCCCTCTCCTACCAACCCTGCTCCCAGGCTGGCTTTTAACCAACACACCCTGATGTGTTTGTGCTGGAGATGACATTACCTTTTGTGAAATGAGCTTTGTTCTGACGATCTTTCAGTAACTCCTTTTGTTTCAGTGCTCATTTTCATTGCACTTCTTCCTTCCCCTCTCTATTCTCTTGTTTCCCTCTTGGTTTTTTCCCTCTTCCTTTCCTGTCTGCTGTTCTGAGTCCTGCTCCTCTCTCCCACTTTTTTGTTGCCCCTGGCAATTTCTGGCCCAGAGAGGACTTCAAATATTTCTCATGAACTCAGCACTTTAATCATTTTAATTTTGAATAGGTGCATATTCCTTCCTGTATTCACATTTTATGAATATCCAAAGGGACAGGCTAAGCAACTGGAAAAGGGTTTTAATTAACTATATGCAGGTAATCAGCAATAGTCTAATATTACGATCTATTCTCATTCAGCCAAAGAACATGAACAGGTTTTTAAAAATAATTTTAAATACCGATTTCTTGTTGTGAACTGCTTGAAAACACTTCAAACTAAAAACATTTCAGAAAAAAAAGTAGTTTGAATAAATTCAGGTCAGAAGTGTCACTTCATAGTGGACCCTTCATGAACAAAATAAAAGGAACTTCATCAGTTTGCAGACATGACCAAATTCAATGGGAAATTAAGCTTAAACCTCTGAACAAATAATGCTTAACATCCCTTTCAGAGTTGTTAGATGTGGCTGTTTACACAGCTGAAATTTCAATAGCTTTTGAGGCAAATTAAAGGCTTTCTAGAGTCAAATTAGACTTCACCATTGCACTATCTCTGGCATACCTTGCCCACAGTATTAAAAGATTGCTGCTTACTCTGCTCTAGCATTTTCCTGCTGGACTGACCACAGAGCATCTCTATGAGATCCGAAACAGCCTAAGAACGCTGTTTTGTACCCAAAATGATGATATTAAGGAAATGGGCAGTTTGAGAAGAAAATGAACCATATGTGCTCCAACACCTGCTGTATGGCACAGCCGAGCCCCACCGTAGCTGTTTACTTAATGCCACAAGGCTCTGGGAGAGAGAAAATGCAGTGGCCAGCCTGGAAAGCCTTTTCCAGCAAAGAGCTGAGGCTGAAGGGGCTCCTGAGAGGGAGAGCTGTGGGATGGAGCCTCTCCTGCTGCGGGGCCTCTGCTGCCATCCATCACCGGACAGGCCATAGGATGGAGAAGGACAGAGAAAGATGCTTTGTGCTCATGATAGGGGTTTTTTTGTCTCATAAAACCTTGGTTCTTTACAAGCCATGCACATACAGACAGACAGTGCAGGTTTCAGGGGTTGTCTGTTCACCTCTGTGGACTGTGTTAAACACAGGAACCCCAAAGGTCCTCACGGCCCTTCCCTGACTGAGTGGAGCAGCTCTCACCTGACACCAGAATAATGAGGAGCTTTGCCTGCGATTCCAGGAGGCTGTGGAAATACCGGATAGTTGCTGGGATATCTCTCACATAATAGAGCATCTGGAAAAAAGCAGAGATGCTTATAGATTACAGTGTCATCCTGGTGATTATTACTTGTACCACTCATAAGAGAAACCAAATGGGGGCAATGCTGGCAGAAAAGCAGGGACAGTGAGGCACAATAGGAAGGTGTGGGCAGTGGGCTCACACTGCAGGCTCAGGGCTCTCATGTCGTGCCTGCTCTCTGGCACTCCCAGGACCCAGCTCATGTTCATTCATTAACCTGAGATAAAGAGATTTGCCCTTCTTCAGTGAAGGCTTCAGTGAAGTTGGAAATACAAAGGCAATTTCATGGAGAAGACAAGGAGCTTTTGAAGACACTAGCTAAAATGTATTCTTAGTTGACTGCCACCCACAGCCTGGTTAATAGGACTACTGTGCTCAAAGCTGCTTTTCATTTCTGCAGTTCATTTATGCTAAAGCACTTCAAATTACTGGGAAGTAAACTCACCTTTCTTCCCCTACAAGTGGATAATGAGGTCACATACTTCATGCGTACTTTTAACAGCTGAGTCTTTGACAACATTTACTTTGCAGAGAGTCTTACCTGGATCATGTGAATGAAGTCCCACTTTTTAGTCTTCTTTTCTGCATTCACTCGACTTTCATATTCATAAGCTGTCTCCTTGTGCCAGGTAAACTTTATGTTCTCGAGGTTTGATGCCTGAGCCACACGCTCTGAAATAGAGGGGAGGGCAGGACAGAGTTATCTCAATTGCAAATATGGGGCTGCTTTACACTCAGAGCTTTAATACATCCAAAAGCCATATTTAGGTAGAGAGTTTTGGTACCAGTTTAACACAACAGTGGAATATCTAAAACCTTGAGCCCATATGTGAGGAGAAGGCTGTAGAGGGCTTTATAGGATGAAATCTTAAGTGAGCCTGGTGCTTTTCACTTGGCTCCCTCATTTGGGTTCCTCTGGTGTTTACCTGATTTAAAGAAAAAGTAAGTTCTTCCTCATGCCTGGCTCAAGCTGAATTAAAAGCTGTTGGCTGGGATGAACTGTTACCAGGCCATGAGCAGCACATTTCATGTTGAACAGAAGGACTGATGGCCCCATCACTTATGTGCCACACAAAACCCACGTGACTGAGCAGAAGCCAGGCTATGGTGGAGGATTTTCCCCAAACAAAAACAGGTGCTCAAGGATGGAGCAAGGCAGGGGTTTCTTGAAGAGAAGCACAATTAAAAGGTTGAGAAGGGCAGAGAAAGCAAATGCCTTCTTCTAAATTTGTGTAACTGGGATGGTGGGAGAGGGAAGGAGCTTTGTTCCATAAGCAAGGACCCATGTCTTGACGTTCAGCTGCTTTTGTGTTGGAACAATTTTGCAGAAGCCCACAGTTCTGACCAGCCGCTTCAGGCAAAAGGGATGACAGTGTTTTAAAGCAAAGAGCTTCAAGGAGTGACACATTGTGTGTCTTCAGACCTCAATACAGTGCACATCAGCAACGGAGGAAAGCAGAATTTCGGAGAAGTGGATTCAAAGAATAAGTTACGCTGAGGGCCTGGTTCATCACTGCATTTCTTTGGTTTTTATGGGAGCAAAACTGAGAGATAATTTCATAGTGTAGGGATGCTGGAATACTAATGTCTGTCGGCTGGCATATGGAGCTCATCTCACTGCGTTGCTGCCTGGCGTTTGGGATTGCTCCAGGACAAAGCAGGCCCTGATTCAGTTCCTGTGCTTCCCTGGAGTTAGCATCAATTTAAAACTTCCATGGCCCAAAGGCAGGCTGAGCCTTAGCTACAGAACACATGTTCAGAACACGATTTGCTGGGACCAGTGCCTTTACACCACTTATGACAATGTTTCTCCTTTTGGGCTCTGATTAGGACACATCTCTGTCACACAGATGAGAAATGCTCCATCAGTGCTTATCTCCTTTTCTGTGGCTGGAAATGGGCCACCCCTTTCAGATGCTGCCACTGTTACTCTGTTAGCTCCCATTTATCAGTCACTGGCCCCAGCACTGGCAGTTCAGATCTAATTTGCTGTTCTAAACTCAGGTGTCATTCAACAGCAGATCCTATCCCCTCACCAATAATCTGGGGCAATCTGGTTCAATTTAATTGTTGGTCTGTCTGCAAGGAGGAGCTGGGAAGAAAACTGAATTGTTTTCCAGGCTGGGCCTTCAAAGTCCAGATTCTAGGAAGTGCAAACTCGTCATGGGATTTTGGTAAGTTTCTGCCTAAATATCCATCTGAAGCCATTATGAAGTTTTCCTATGTTTTCTCCTGGCTTCACCCTAGACTCTTTTCCCAGTCAGAAGCTGGTTGTGTACCTGATGGGTGCCATCAAAACTGGGCTGCCTGCAGTTGTGCAGTGGTGATGCAGCTCAGTTGTGGGGCCACCAACACTCCAAGCATGGCCACCAAGGGATTCCACCAGGAATGAAGGAAATCCACAGCCTGTCCATGAGGCTTTGAGGAAAGGTTCATCGCATGCCACACCCTAAGAGAAACATGAGTTTGTCAGCACTGCACATCCCAGTAGGAAGTTTCTCTTGTGAGCTTGGCTTCGCCTTCCCAAGGAGAAAGCATTTGGTGAGGCAGAAAACATAACTACTGAATCCTCAGAGGTGCGGATAATGTTTCTAATTCTCCGTGGAAAATCTTAGGCCTCAGAAACCTAATTAATGGTAGCTACTGGGGACATGATTAATTACCAAATAAGAGAGCTTAAAGAAAGAAATTCAGATGAATATTTCATTTCTAGTTTAACATAAAACTTAAAATAAGGACAACAATTTTATATTTTTTTTAACTTTCTTCTGGAAAGAAACTCACTGCAGTAGGATAGGACTGCCAGTTAATTGGTGGTAGGTGGTGGGACCACTGGGATGATTCATAGCAAATCCAGTCCAGCGTAGCCCAGACAGGACAGAAATTCTTTGTTCAAGTGCACAAACTGTCTCATAAACAGAGAAGATGCCGTGCTGCCCATCCTTCACCATTTCAGCCTGGAGCAAAAGCTCCGGGGATTTTGCACAAGCCATCTTTTAAAAGATCAGGTCTGTGTTATATAGATATAAAAAAACTAGGTTTTTCCTGAGAGCCTTTGGTGCTTCCAGTGATTCTGAGCTAGCTCACCGTAGGGAGAAAGGGATTGTTGTGGGTTTTTTTTCCCCTTTGACTTCCACAAGCTGATTCACACTGGGAATGCTTCATTTTTAAGGACTTCAGCAGGACCAAGACTGGAGATTTACAGTGTGGTTTTACAGCCTGGTATTTACTATGGTTTGGAGCGTTTCCAACAAGAGAGTCGGCTGATGAGGTTCATTCATCGCTGTCACTTCCATTCAGCAGCCACTCTCTGGCCAGGTGTGCTCTGCTCCGGGCTGGTGTCACCTCCACACAACACCACAATCACTGAATCCTGCTTGGTGCTGACCCAGTGATAATCAAACTGTGCATTGCTATTTAATGCTCACTTTGTAGGGCAATTTGATCAAAGCACCCTCGTTAACACTCAATCCTCCTCGGAAAACTTTTCGCTTTCCTTCATGAATGCTGCTTAGACCTTTGGGCTGGGGGAAGGAAGGAAGCTCTGAGCCCCAGAGCACACGGCAAAAGTCTTTCCTATCACTCCTGCTTTCCTTTCCATGTTTTCCAGTTCAAAGCCTGGTAACTAGTTTGGTGCCCCACTGTGAGGTTTAGTTATTTGTTGGAAACGATTTTTAAGATGTGAGAGAATTACCATGAGACACTAAAATTTTCCCTTTGATGCTGAGGAAGGATCCTGATTCAATGCAAGTTGAAAGCAGAAAAATTTTCTGAAATGCAGGGATTTCACTTCATTGCCATACAATCACCCATCACTTCCCACCTTGTTTAGCTTTTAAAGTCTGTCTTGCCAAGCATTTGCCATGCAGATTACTTTGCAGAGAGACTAACATTTTAACGAGTGAACATTGTTGAGAAGCAATGATGGCAAAAAAGCATGAAATTGTGAATTTTTTAATTTTTAAGAGACAGTTCTGACAAGAAGACATTTGAACATGGGGTCATCCACGTTTCAACACTTTTTAATGCAGGTAAAATAAGTAATGTAAATTTAATTTATATAACGTAAAAATACCTTTGTACTTGGAGATTTGGTCAGCACTGGGCTCTATTACTTCATTGTTGATGGTGGCCTCGGGATATCTGGCTCGTATTTTTGAGAGGATCTGCAAATCCATCTCACCTAAGGAAGGAGGAGACACGAAACAGAAAGTGAAAGCAAAGCTCAGGCAAAGGTAATCTCCACCACCATCACATGCCCAGTTTGCAGACTGATTTCTGCCATTTATGTACAGATGCACTGCACAGGTCCATGCAGCTGCTTTGTATTCTCAGTAGGCTGTCACTGAAGATCGAGCTCTAGGATTTGAGAAGAATTTAAGTATCAGTCCCACCTCTCTTCATTTCTCCTCTCGGACTGGCACCATCAGGGCCAAGGGAAAGCCAGACACAGTCATGCCTGTGGCTTGACCTCATGTTTTCTGGACGTGGTCTAACCTCGAGGGAGAGATCCCACACAACTCTCACAGTGCCAGTTCTGATGGTTCCAAGTCACCAGCAAACTTGGCAGGATTTCTCAGGAGTCAGTAGGAGCATTTTTAGCCAGACACCTCACTGGTTACAAGGTCATGTGGGGGAAGGCAAAGGGAATATGTGTTTACACTGGAATCAGAGACAATATCTGTATCTGTTTGTCTTTAGTGTCCTGTGAGTTTTCCAAAAAGAATGATGAATAGAGCACATACCATTTGTGTTTAGCTAACCCCTGTTTACAGAACACCCCAGGGATGACTGTGTTTCATGTTTTTGTTGAGGAAGAGTTCTCTCTAAACACTGCTCAGGCCAGCTGTAATTATTTTATTGATGGATGTACCAGTAGATGCAAGATTTCAAAATTTAAAAATAGCTCTATCATTCTCAGATCTCTCACCCCATCTGCAATAAACGAAACTCAGGGGGATGGTGTTTCTGACTGAGGCATGGGTCCAGGGGCAATATTCCACTGGCTTGCTCAATTTTCTCCAACCTCTCTTCTGCTTATTGTGCTTGGATAGATTTTAGGTGGAAAAAATTCTAGTACAATAAATTAAGGTAAGAAAGAGTAAAACAGAGGGTAACTACAGTGAATAACAGATCCAGGGCTCATGTTACAAGCAAATATTGAGCTTTGTCCTGGAAGATTTACTTGTGCTTGCACAAAACTCCATGTTATAAAATTCCTTACAAATGAACAGAATTTTGTACTGAATGAAAGGCCACCCAGCAGAGTTATGGAGTGGAAAACCACCCAGCAAGTTGTGATGGCCAGATAGGCCCTTGCTGAGGGGCCTGCACAGCCTCTGCCCACTCTCATCATTTTCAGAGCCCCTGGACTCCCACCGCTTCAGCATTAGCTCCATCATGCAGGATATTTGAGATACAAAAGGAAAACACTGGGCATTAAATTGCTCAATAGTGCCCAGAGGACATATTACACAAAGTGAGGAAGAGTTGCATTCTTTCAGACTTATGTCTCTTTCTTAAAGCAACCAGCAGCACCAACATTTACATGGCATCTCTGGAAGCATGTTCTTTGAGGGAGGGAAATGGAATATCTGAGGCAGCAGAAATAGCTGCAGCTTTGCTATCACTGCAAGCCCTGTATTCTGTTGAAAAATCAGAGCAAAGCGAGTTGTCTGCAGCCTACCATGGTAAAATTGGGGAACACAGAATTTGTAATGAACTACTGCAATAGCTGTGAAGGTCCTGATTAAAAAAAAAAATTGTATTTCCATATGCAGATAGCTTAATATATTCTCTTCCTCTCTTGTGTGGCCAAATCACCCTTGTACTGTTTTTAACCAAAAAAAACCCACCCCTTTGATTCATAACTTAATCCACAGCCTTAACTGCCTTCGCTTATCTCTTTTATATGCAAACAAGTGTCCCGAGGCATTTTACAGTCAGCTCTGTGGCAGCTTGCATTATCAACAATTTGGCAATTAGGCTATCCGAATTATTTAAACTCTCCAACACAATTACCTTTTAAAGGCTACCACTATGTTCGCCATTAAGTTTCTAATTAAACATTTTACGTAACGGGATTGTTTATAGCCCGGTTGGTACTTTATAGCAGCGTTGATGACTTTAATGGTTTTTAAAGGTACAGAGTGCGGGGCGCTGGAGTGTGAACTCGATAAGGCAGCGGCTGCAGCGAAGGCAGGAGCCGTGTTGGGGCGGGTGTAATGGGGTGGGATAAGGCAGGAAATGGGTTCTTGTCTCCCGAGGTGGAAAAGCGGAGAGGAAACGCTTTCCTTCCGTGCTCCCTCCCTGTGAAGGGCAGGGGCGGGTGGGGTCGGGGCAGCAGCTCCATCACTGCCCTCCCACATCAGCCAGGATTCCCATTCGGGAATCGGCTCCCTCCTGACCTCAACAGGACCCGTGATGGGAACAAACCAGTGAGCAGATGGGGTTGGGTGATCTGGGGATTTTTACATTACAAAGTGAGCTTTGCCTGCACATTACTGATTGATGGCAAGCTGGACTGCCTCTAGCCAGGGAGTGAAGTACCCCACTAAGGAAAGTGTTCCTGATAGAAAATTCCTTCCTTCCTTCCTTTTTTTTTTTTTTTTTTTTTAACAGAAGGATGGTTTCCTTTGGAGAGCAACATTCCTGCTCTGTCGCACTGCCTGTTGTATAACTAATGCCCGCCATTTACATACAATTACTGCATGGAGGGGAGACTGACAAAACTGAGGTTAGCCTTTGGCGACGGTATGACTACGGCATTTAAACTAGATTAACTGCTCGTATAAAATTTAAGTATGGCGACTTAATGGGCAGAGAAGGAAACACGTTTTAATTATGGGGGCACTTAAGCAAGAATTTAATGAAATGAAGCCACTTGATCTTACTGGTATTGTTTTTCCACTCACTGAACTTAAGATGAAAGACTTATTATTTCTGATTTCTTCTGGATTTCTTCTGGAGCTTATGTTCAGCTCCAGTGTTTTGGGGGACAGTAGCTCCAGGAGGAGCTTCTACACTGATGGTGGCCAGCAAATCCAGGCAAAGCAGAGCTCAGCCATGGCTCTCACATAGCAGTGATGGGAGTTACCACCTCAGTAAATAGTTACAGGCGAGAATAGTTGCAATGCAGGCAAAAATGCAATACTCTGAGGAATCTAAGACATTAATTTGTTTGGGAGGTTTTTGCTTGTTTTTGGAGTTTTTTTGTGTAGAAACCCTAAGAAGCAGTTCGAGATTCTCTCTGCCTTTGAGGAGTGATGGTACAGAAGGAGGGGGTTTTGTGGAGGACGTAGAAGAATCAGAGTGGGGAGGCACAAGCTGTTTTCAGATGATGTGGTCACACACCAACTAACACCAACTGTCCCCTGGAGCTGACTTTTCAAAGAAAGACTCATTTCCCACTCTGCTCCTTTTGCAATTTTTAACCCTGTATTCTTTAAAAAAAAAAAAAAAAGATAAAAACATAAATATTGAAGTCCATATCATACCTGCTCCACCACCAACGCTTAGAACATTGATTGTAGACTTCCCATTTCCAATACTGAAAAACATTATTTATGCATTTTAGGAGAGCTGCCCAGTACAGAGGGTTTCATGCATGATGTGAGACACTGGAGATCCCGTTAAGACTAAAATTTGCAGGACAAAACCCAAATGTAATGTGTGTGTACACAGGCATGCCTGCGAGCGGGCAGGAGGGATCACATTCAGAACTCTGCCCTTTGGATACTCATGATCTCCAATTATTTTGGCAATTTGTAGAGGTGGCATTTTGATTTTATTATGAGTGCAGAAGCAGGTACTCGTCTTCTCTGTGTCTGTGCTCTGAGGAACAGAGAACCGTCTGAGTCTGGACCAGCAGCTTAAAAATTATTTGTAGAAGTTTCGCACTATGCAAAATGGGGAGGGAGAGGTAAGAGTGGAATGCTCTTAAAATCCCTGAGTGAGGGTCTGGCAGAGCAATGAAACCCTGAGCCCTGAGAAGAGCCTCCCCAGAGCCAGGATTTGATGCTGGCTGCCTGCTCCCAAGCCAGTTTTGCAAAGCGAGGGGCCCAGCAAAGGACACACGCTGCCAGGCAAAGCAGGAGCATTATCCAGCCATCCTAGAGAAACCCTAAATATTACCTGAAGAGATTACTTTTAGAAAGCTCTTTTCTATCAAGTTTGGTGCTAGAATGTAGTAGCTGTTAGTGCATTTCAGAGCTGATTCAGGGCAAGCTGGGTGTGTGTGCAAGGAAACAGTGCAGCCTAATCTCCTCCTTGCTAGGCAGCCTCCGGAGAGCCGTGTGTGCGAATGGAACCTGCAGCCAAGCCCCATCAGAGGCCGACAGACGGGGCAGGGAACAGCAATCTGCCTCTCACAGGCAGCCCCCCGAGCCCCGCACCACCGTGGGACCGTGGCCCTGGCTGTCCCTCATCCCGGGGTGGTCACCCCGGCGTTACCTCGCTATCACGCCCGGCAGCTGCCTCTCCACGAACTCCTGCATGCACTGGTGCTCGGTCGACCTCTCCAGGAAGAGGCGGAATGACTGGAGGTATCTGTCAGGATCAGCGAGCAAACTCCTCATGGGTGATGCCATGCTGGGGGTCCGGAGGCTGCAGGAGGGGACAGACTGCTCCCTGCAGCTCTTCTCTCAGGTCTAGAGAAGGAATGAAAAGTGCTGGAGGGGAAAATCCAGCCTGTGCCCGGACTTTGTTCCTTACCGCCAGCCCTGCCACTGCCTTGGAGCCTTACGTAATCTTGTAACAGAAGCTGTAAATGGGGTCCAAGCAGCAAAGGGTAATATATCATCTTTAATCTGGGCAGAGCAAGTGCCAGCATTTTTTAACTCTGCTGACACAGGTCTCTGTTAAAACACAGTAAAAGGGTCTTTAGATGGTTCTTAAATACAGGAAGAAATCCTCTGTTTTGTGAAGGCATGGAGAGGCTCCAAAGGCTGGGCCTGGATCAGAAGAAAGTGCAATACTCATCTTAAGAGATGCTGGCAGATGTCTCTATCTGTTTTTTTAATCTTTTGATGTTCTTAAAGGGAATGTTGATGGTGGGGTGAAAACAATAAAAACCTTATAAATGCACTTTATTTTTCTAGTTCTTCTGAAGATAATGGTACAATTCCCATGGGTTAAGTAGTTAATTCACCAAAGCCACGTGAGTTACTGGAATAGATGCTGTGCTAAACCAGGCTTACAGAGAATCAGGAGCGTGGAAGGCAAAGCGCGTCACCAGGGAAGTGTCAGACTGTACCTTGAAAAGTGCACAAAGATGTCTTTATCCTCTCTTAAACTGCAGTTTAACTTCAACACAGCTTGTCCTAATTGTCAAGGAGAAAGAGGAACCCTCTTCCTCCTCACAGGCCCCATGTTTAAGGACGCACCACATTTCCTCAGTGTCTCTTACCAACCGCTCTGGCTTTCCTGAAGAGGTTACATCCCAGCCCCCTCTCGTCATTTTTACAGCTCCCTTTGGACTGTCTCCAGCCAAACCCCATTGATGCTGAAGTGCAGCAGTCAAGGGCAAAACCCTCCTACCCCCCTGATTTTCCTGGCTCTCAGCACAGCTGGGACAGCTTCCCTGGCCCCACTGAGACCTTGCACCCGCTGCCTTCACTCACCAGCATGACCCCTGGAATACAAACCTTGGGCTTTTTCCAGACTACTTCTCTTGTGCCTTTGAATTATAGTGCTGGCCTCTGTTGTGCTCAAGTCCCTCCCAGCTGCACATCAAATAACACAGCCTCGTCCCTCCTCCAAACCATGAACAGAAACACAAGCAACAGGCTCAGGTTCATATTTGCCATTACCTCCCTTTCTGGCAATGAACTTCTGACAGATTTTCTAACTGTGCAACCAGTTTTCCACCCACCCAATATCTGTCTCATCAAGGCCACATCTTCCTCACTTGTTTATGAGAATGCCATACACAATGGTGCCATCTCCTTCTCCCCTGTACACCAGCAGATAGATGGGCTTGGAACAATTTCCTCCTGATACATCCGCATTGCCTGCCAAAATGATACGCAGAAAAGACTCCACTACTGGAATAAGTTGTAAAGTCGGTATGTTTACTCCAGTGCTGGGACGCACGGAGGATCGCTCCTCCAAAGTCATGTGTGCCGACAGCTGCACTCAGCCTGGTATATATCGGGTTACAAGTTCCATATTCATTAAGTTTCCCAAAATGTCTATACATATTCATTACCCAGCCCCGCCCAGCCTCGCCTCGTATTACAATGAGCCCAAAAGTCATTGACAGCTGCGTTGCGCTTGTGCAGTGTCGTCTGGTGGTCGTGGGCAGGGGTCTCTGGAATGAAGTAAGGGTCTTCTTCATGCTGAACTTTTCACCTCGCTTCCCTGTGCATGCTCTTTATGTCCCTGGCCCAGGTCCAAACTTCGAGGCTGGTTTGACTTAGTTTTAGGTTTAAAAACAGGATCTTTGGTCAAGATTCCTTCCCTTTATCAATAGTCTCATATCTTCTCATCCTGCTTTGGTAGGCACAGTAAGTGTTGAGCAAGGTGTATGCACTGTTTTTAACAAACAGCTTTATAGCAAATCATTTCACCTCTGCTTCCCCCTCCTCTACCTGAGTCATGACCATCATCCTATTCTCTTTCTGCTGCTTGAAGGACTATTTCAAGGGTCTGTTTCTAGGGACAGCCATCACGCTGAGCAGCAGCCCAGCTCCCTCTCCTACCCCCTTTCCAATGACAACATCAGCTGCCTGACTTCGCCCATTTTCCTTCAGTACCTGTGACAAAGGTAACGTCTAAGACGTGTTTTGGTTTTGCAGCCCATGGGCCACATCTCCTCAAATCCCAAAGGTTCCTGCAGGAAGGAGCATGGTGAAGGTTGGTGACAATTCACCTCCTCCAGCGTGTGCTGCTGCCAGAGCCACTGGCAATGGCTGATAGTTCATAATCAATTAGCAATGTCTGATAATTGCTCTCCTTGGAGCAGTCCCAGAGACCTCTGGAGCAGGTCCCAAGGTTGATTTTCCACCCATATTGCCTCCAAGGCAGACTGGCTTTGGCACACTCACTGCTCCCTACCTTCTCAGGCAGCAAGGATGTTTTCAGCCAAAAAAACAGCAAAACTGAACATTGTGAAGAGCACTAATGAAAAACACTCTGGTACAACAATGGTAATGAGTAGCTTTAAAAACTTTGCCAGCCTCTGAATGACAACCCCTCCTTGACCCAGATGAGCAGCACTCAAACCCCCAACAACATCTGAATTAACCTGGGGAATCCAAGCAGGAATCTTTCCAGAGAGAGTAAGGAAGAAAACTCCTGCATGTGCTTCGGATGATAATTACTCACTGCTACCCCACCCTGAAAACACACTGGTGTATTCTTTGTTTACCCATTCCTTTGCTATGCCTGACTCCTCGCTTTTTATTTTAACTGCAAAAGGAGGCTTTGCTGTTTGCCACTAATCTATTTTTACTACCTTCAATTTTGAAAAAATATTTTGCAGTTTACAAGAGGAGATTTAGATAATCGACCCTTTTTTCTATGCCTCCCTCTACTTCCCATGATTTAATTTGCCAACATCCCCTGCTCAGCAGTCTCTAATGAGCAGCGGAGATTCATTTTCATGTTAGGTGCAGTTCAAGGAATTTGTCTCATTTCTTTCATTACACTTTTGGCTGTCGGAATTTGCCCCATTTATTTCATTCTATGTTTTTTGCAGTTTGAATTGCGGACAGTTAACTTTAAAAATTAGTAAAGAGACGGAAGGAAATGATTTTTTGTGAATTAGGCTGATAGAAACTTTGAGTAATAATATTCACTCAGGCATGTTCCCTTCAGTGATAATCCAAATTTAAACGTGGCTCTCTAAAAAGGTTGAGGAGTTTTGAAAGCGGACACTGTTTATGCTGCGGTTACTTGATTCCGTTCCTGCTTTGTGCCGGTGCGAGCAGAGTGAAACCTGCTATAAACTCACCATAAACCCTTTAAACCCTCCCCGTGAAGCCAGCAAACAAAGTGAGCATACCCTAAGCAGTAACCTGTCTGCAGTGGGAGCTTGGGTTTATTAGCCCAGGATTACATGTGTCGCCGAACGCCAGCGAAAGCAGGATCCGTTTCGCAGGGAATCTGCTCCATCAGCACTTGCTCCCAGGCAGCCGTACTTACGTGGGGTGTCTGTGCCCCTCAGGGATGTGGGAGTGATGCTGCTGAGCTCCTGGGATGTGATCCCAGCCGGCCACCTCCCAGTCCAGCCACCTTTCTGTCCAGTCACCTTCCCCTCCATCCACATTCCCAGCGGCTGCTGCCGTCCCACCCCCGGGCCAGCGTCACGGGGGAGGTTTTGCTGCCTGAGGAAGGAGCAGAGTTACAACCTCATGTGGCAGCAGCTGCCTGGAGAGGCAGAGGGGCAGCGCCAACCCTGCCACGTCCACTGGTGCTCTCTTCGTGGTCCCCACCAGCTGTCTCCCAGGACACACTGGCACAGGCACCCTGCCGTGGGAACATCCAGACACAGAGCTCTGTCCCTGTGTTAATTAGAGTACAGATGACAAATGAAGTGCCAGTGGTATATAGAAAATGCAGCTCCTGACAAATTGGAAATAGTTGTCTCAGTGTGTGGCATGTGGCGATGGGCAACATCATTTGCAGTTTGCCTGTAGAACCCTTCCATTATAGATTACTTTGCTTTTTTAGCTGGTTTTCTTGCCAGCAGGTATTCTTCTTATCCCTTACTTTCCAGAGCTTAAGCAATTGGAAGCATTTTCCAAGGTGTGTGCACCCTCTGGAGCCCTGTTAGTAGCAGTTTTATCCCAAGGCACATAAGTATGGATAAAACCATTGACCCGTGTCTGCTATCACATTGTGATTTGGTGTTCAGGGCTCTAATAAAATATTTGCCCTACGTGTGCCTCAAATTATTCTTTGTTTCTCCATGTTTAGCAACAAGGAAATTTTTTAAGTTAAATGAAGAAGTTTTCCTTCTGGACTTAGATAGAGAAATGAACTGTTCAAGGAGAAATGAGCTGTTCACATGACAAAAGTTATATAAAATAATACCAGCAATATTAATAACGATGCTTTCAAAGGCACAGTTACAGGGAGAATGGCTGCAGTTTGACATTTAGCCGAGAGTTTACTCAAATGAAGATTTCATAGCAACAGTTAAAACTGTTCAGCCAGAACGATGGCTGTGCATGAAGGCAACACCCACTGCAATTTTTTCTCTCTCTGTTCTCAGCACCATTTCCTCACCAGTTTGAGGGAACGAGATACAAAGCCCTTTACTAAGGTTCTCACCAGGAGCAGCAATGCCATGGTGTTTAGTACCTACCATATTCGATGATTCTGTGCTTCAAAGAGTGATGCTGAATCCACACAGGCAGAATGAGGAGACCAGCAACAGTTTTGCTCTTTCAAATCAACAATCATGACTTCCTCACCCATGGCAAGGAGCTTAGAACTGGGTGGTCTTTCAGGTGCTTTTGAACCCAGACCATTCTGTGGTTCTCTAATTCTATGACTTTATTTTCAAGGGACTTTTTGAGGAAAACGAAACCCTAAGTACCCTGTCAGCCACAAATCAAGCCAGCTTCTATTGGCTTGCAGTGTCCCAGCAAATGTCCCTTCCTGGGGAGCCCCATCCTGGCTCTGTCTTGGTGATAAGCACTGCTGTTCAAACATAGCTGAACAGCAAGATCAGTGGTGGTTGGTTTCTGTGCAGTTCTAGAAATCTGTATTAATTGGTATCACCAAAGCTGTGCAAGCTGGTCTAAAGAAAATAAACTCAGTGCATCTGGCCCACACTTTTCTCCCTCTGTTGAGCATTAAATATGGGTTTTCCAAGTGCCAGTTGCCATTTAATATGAAAGCCTAAGTTTAGAGAGCCAAAAATAAAGATTATATGCATCTGGTGTTTTTAAGTGCTTTGTGAAAATAAAAGATGCTGCTGTTAATTTGCTTCTTTAATTTCCCCTGGGGACACATTCTGTGATCTTTAAGTGAAATCCCAGCCATTTCAGTGTGATGTGTGCTCAGTGCTGCCCTGGTGCAGGGATGCTGGGGAGGTGGGGATGTTGCATCTCTGCCTAGACCTGTACCCAAGGCAGGCCTGTGCTGAGCCTGAGGCTCTGAACCAGCAGAGAAGGACAAGGGCCAGGATGGAGCCCAGAATCATTCTGTAAAGAGACACTGCAGAGAAGCTGGCCACACACTGACCTGGCAGACCTAAGGGTTTGTTCACTAAGGTGGTTGTACACTATTTAACCATCACAGAATTGTAAAATGGGTTGTGTTGGAAGGGACCTTAAAGATCATTTCATTCCAAACCCCTGCCATGGGCAGGGGCACTTTCCATTAGACCAAGTTGCTCCAAGCTCCATCCAACCCCGTCTCAAGCCCTCTCAGAGATGGGGAAGCCACAGATTCTTAGTGTTTATTTATGAAAAATCACCTTCCTGTCCCATTCTACCACATGACCTCCTATATACAGCACTGTCCTAGATAGCAGGAGGCTGAGTTATTGAAAGGAAATCGTACAAGCCCCGAGAGCATTAATAGTTGGGAAATAATCACTATTGCATATTAAACATCTCTCTGTCATGGCAGCTCAAGGGACAATTCACAGCTCTGTAGATACCTGGCCAACTGTGAGGTGGAATGACACTAGAATATAAAGTTTTGAGTGACACAAGTCTCCCTGGAAACCTGGCAAGGACACAAGTAGTTGTCACTGGTACCTCAGGTGAGTCAAGAGCTGGGAACAGCCAACATCTGCAGATCGTTGCCTTCTCTGGAGTATATCTGCATGGGTTTGGGCTGCAAATTTATACTCTGGGAAGAAGGAGAAAGGAGCTAAAGGTCATGGTCTTGGTCCAACTGAATCATTGAAATCTTTTCCCCCACGTATGCTCCAAGTGATGCTGGGAGACACCCCTCGTTGGAGGAAAGTGGGAGGGGATCATGTCCTTCTCCAGGCTCCCAGGATGCCCACCAGCCATGCCCACCAGCAGCACAGAATTTCCCATAGAAGTGGAAATAGCAGAAAAAAAATATCCACTGAGTATTTAGAAGAGCTGTGGTAACTGGTGAACCAGTCAATGCCTTCAGAGATGAAAAGTCCTACCTGAGTTAGCAAAAAGCAGGGTACAAGCAGGGCATTAGGACTGGCTGCTCCCTACAAGACAGGAGATTAAAGCTGTGCAATGTTGATTTTACCTCGGAAGGGATGGGAGTGCTGGAACAGACCAACCTTCATATGAATGGCTCCCCTGGGGGAAGATCCATCCCATTGGAGCAGGGACCAGAGCCTGCAGTCACAGCTGAGAAAAACTAAGCTCAGGAACAGGCAGGAGATGGATCCATGTCCCCCCGCCTTGATATAACACAGGACTACAGAGTATGTGGGTCAGATCTAGGAAACTGGAAAGAGGCAGAAGGAGGGGGAAAGGCTGCACAGGAACTACCTAATTTCTACCCTGTAATCAGATTTCAAAGCATTTGTAGATAGACCAAATATCTGAGCCCAGAGATCCAGGAGTTTATTTGGCTTACCTCTGGATCTGATGTAATCACACATGGCCAGCCTGATAAAAGCAGAAGCGAGACGTTGCTTAATGTCTGAAGAATTATTTCTGCTGTCTCCTAATAAAGCACGCTGATGTAAGCTGGGGATGATAACAAGAGCGCAGCGCTGGGCTAGCAAAATCTCATTTTTCAGGACAACTGAACTGTCAGTGCCAAAGAACAGACAGGTTATTGCTCATGCTCCTCCAAGGTTACTTTTATTAAAATGGAAATTTCCAAAGCTTTGCATGCACACATACATGGCCATGGGTGCAGATCTCCCTGTGAGGGAGAGAGGGGCTATGCCACAGCCGCCCCTCCCTCCTGCAGCTCTTTAGTGCAGCCCTTACAAATGGGGTGCCCTGGGAGAGCTGAGCGTGGCTGTGTCTGCCCCAGGTCTGTGTCTGAACAGCCCCGTCCTCACCACGGCTTTGGGGTGGGCTCGGCACGTACACAGGGCACAGCCCGGGGTGGGTGCAATGCTCCCCCCACAGCTGCACCCCGTGAATTTCCCATGTGAGCTGGATGAGGATTTGCTGTCCCTCCTCGAATCCAGCATAGGCATCACCAACTTAAAGTTGCGCCTTTCACATTTGGGGCTGACACAGCTCTTCATACAAGAGGGATGCAGCTCTCCAGCCCCAAAGAGAAACGTGAGGTGAGAGGCGAGGAGAGAGAAGAGAAGAGAAGAGAAGAGAAGAGAAGAGAAGAGAAGAGAAGAGAAGAGAAGAGAAGA